>NC_080722.1:9657500-9980000 GCF_019097595.1 Hemibagrus wyckioides
GAAAACCCATTTAGCTTCCACAGACACAAAAGGACAGATTTGTTTAATGAAAATAATCCAACCATTCAAATATTCAACAATAAAATATTTATTGGCTTTTTATTGGGTTTACTTTCCTCACACAGAAAATGTTTCTATTAAACTTGTCGTAAAATATAAATTAAGATTACTGTTTTGATTGAGGATTGAATAAAGCCTGTCAAGTGCTCATTCAGGCTAGCATAGGAATTAGTTAAGAAAGAGAATTAAAGAATTTCATTATAAATATAATAAGTTTGATCATGGTGAGTTGTGTGTTTTTTTAATTATATAAAAATATTGAATCCCCTGGCTATAACCCACTAACAAAGCTGTTTATAAACCAAAGCTGAAATGATAAGCTCAAATCAGCGATTTCAGCAATGTGTTTCCTGTCCTTAAAGAGGAAACCTCCTTAATTCTTTTTTATACTTTCTTACATTCCTCAATACTTTATTCTCTTTAAAATTCACAAAGTACCATGGAGTGTACCAGCACATAAGAATTCATCTTATTCTACAGACCTTTGAATTAGATGCAAAGTAAGTCTGAACAGAAAGCGCCATGGCTTTTACCTCAGTTCTAACATTTCAGTTGATCTCTCTCTTATCTGTCTGAAAGCTCTTTATAGTCCATCCAAGAAGAACTGTCACCCATCCAACTATTCCAGCCTCACGTCTCTTGGCTCTTCTCACCTGCATTATGTACTGACTGATGCCACAGTTTTATTAGGCTGTTAGGAATCAACAGAGCTCAGGAATGTTAGCAAAGGAAGAAAAACAACCATAAATGTAATGTACGATAATGTCCACAAACTAAGAAACCATCATTTAACATTCATGAGAGTGCTTACAGTTGAATACAGCAGGCAACAAAATTCAAATAGGACAAGTCATGGAAAAAAATGTTACACACTGACTAATGCATTATCAGTAGGAAAATCTTAAGGGAACAGCAGAAGAGGATTGAAAATACATTAATAGTTATATACATGTGCTTTCCTACAAAGTGGGTCTAAATAAAATAAGGTTCCAAGATTCAAGTTTAACTTTTGTTAATGTTTCTGAAGTTACTTATACTCTCCTAAAATAAAGATGCTTGAGTGGTTATTTTCATTGCACATTTCATTTAGGTTTAGGCTGTTGTTTATAAAGATAAGTCAGTGTTTACTTACGTTTAATCTTAATTCTGTCCAATGTTTCTATAACTGGACATCATTTTAGGTGAAGCCTTGAATGTTTGGTCTCAGGCTACAGCTAAACGAGGTTATAGCAAAAGCAGCTAAATAGGATTATATTACAGCCCCTGAGGGTGAACTAAAATGATCTTCAACAGAACACTTGCTCTTGATTATTTCTCTTGTACTTGGGGGTGGCTTGAAATGTTAAAACAGATATTAACCTGTGCCCTATCAGTAAAGCCAGAGACTCTGGAGCTCATCAGGGTGTGTGGGAGATTTTAAAGGACAGCAGAGGAAAAGTACTTTTCCAAAGGATCTGTAACTTATTTGACTACCACTAGTTTTGCTGGGTTTAGTCCAATACCACTGCTGTGATGCATGGTTTATGAAGAAAGAAGGACATAAAGAACAATAACCATATCTAGTATTTCACAAATGTGTCATTTGGGATTATAAAAGTCTACCACTGAATTCTAAACATTTTTTAATAAACATTTTCTTTCATTTTAGTAAATATCACATAACAGCACACTGATTTTTTTAGACCCTCCAAAAGTAATGTATTAGTGTAATGCCATGACTTGCATGTGTCAACAGGTCTGTGTACGTGTTTCTGTGTGCAGGGAAAGAAATACATTTGAAAAAAATACATAAATGGTTTCCTGAATGTGTCTGGATGTTCTCCAAGTAGGTTTGATCATCAAACACATCTATTATAGTTTTAATAAGCCTAATCACATTGAAGTGATTAGGCAAGTGTTGCGGAAGTGCAACAGAAATCAACGCAAGTCCAAACTACTGTCAGTAAATCAACTAAATGGCAGGCTGAAGGCTGAGGAATTTATCGGTCAAACTTTACTTAATTTAACCTGAAGAGAAATGTGTACTTGCTGTTAGGTTACAGATGTTAAGTTAGGCTAAGTCAAAATATCTAAATTATTAATGCTGTTTCTTGCCTAAATGGCTGAAAACTATTTTGAAATCCACTGAGCTGCCAGGAACAGCAGTGATATTAAATTGGAGTGCTAATATCTACCAGTAGCTTGACAATAAAACACTCTGGGTTGAGCGATGGATGCCATAATAAGAAGGCCAAGCTACACACACACAAACTCACACACAATCAATGGCAGCTGCAGTTGTGATTTCTATTGTGTGTGTTTTGATTTTGTCCAAACAAAGAAAACAGAAAATTGTAAGCATTTAGTTTGAACTAAAAAGCAATAAGCTGCAATAAAAATATGTCCATTTCTCTCCAGCTGTATTTCCCACTGTCACTGCTGACAACATATTACTAATGTGACACTGGATGGAAAATATCAGCCAAATGGTGATTAAACTTAGGGTGCATTTCTCTCAGTGTAATCACCTGACGATGTGGGTGACAAAAATCAAATGTTATTTTAAGTGTATTTTCATTTTTATTCATTTGTAGTTCATTTTTATACTACAACCAGATGCCCAACAAACCTTTGGGTACAGCTATCTACATTTCTTTGAAGTCTTATTAAGTATAAAGGCATTAATTGGATATTTAATTGTTTTACATCTTTACCTCTTTGTTCAAGATTTTAAGGAAGAGGGACAAATGAAAAAAAAACGTTTATGGGGATAAATTCTAAATTTCCCCAAATGTATGTATTCACAGTCTCGTCTCTAGAAAGAATGGTTAAGTATACAAATAATATCTGATCAGCAGTTACCAGTCAGGTTATAACACATGTCTTTGGACTGGCAGAGGAAACTGTAGCTCCCCGAGGAGAACATTCAAGCTCCACACACACACACACACACACACACACACACAAGAGCAGTGGTCGGGAATCAAACCTTCAAGCCTGGAGGTGCAAAACAATGTGCTTGCTGCTAAGCCACTGCACTCCCTCCCATTGGTGGATGGTGCACATAAATTGTACAGAACAACAGATGACTTACACTCCACTGTGGCTGTATACCAAAGTGAGCTAAATAATAAGTGCCTGATAAAATGGTCAGTGGATTGTAGGTAAAAGGTATATGCACTTTATAAACTGTGTTTTAGAGACTTCTTTTCCAAAGTATTTTCCGGTCATAACAGTAAAAAAAACAATCTTACTTTTGGATGAGTCGTTCTTGGAAGCAAAATTCACATCTGGCATAATTTGTACATGAATAATTATTTCGTGCAAACTGTAGTGTAAAGGAAAACCATGCCGGTTGGAATGATATTTATTTACAGCCGATTCAGACTGCTTTCCTCCCCGTGTGTTGAGCTGAATGTAAAGGTAATGCTGCCCCCAAGCGGCAATATACTGCAATAACATCAATGTGAACTAACGAGCATCTGGATATAAAACGCAGCATTTCGCTAACCGGGCGTTTCATAGCTTCTATTATGGGCCTCTGTCTGATTAAAAACAAAGAGAAAACAGGAGCCTTACCACCACAAGATATGTATCTCAGCTTGTAAATTATTTAATTGGTACAAGCAGACTCGGGAATGCATAAACAAATGTATTTAACACAGGTATCCGATGCTCGTACTACACAGCGTTTATGAACAACTTTTCTACTCTCAGGTTGTCACGAAGATCATTTACGATGGTTTCCGTTCCGAATGAACTGCGTGCAAAACACTGCTCCAGGTGAGGCTCGAACTCACAACCTCGGCATTGCTCTGCTTCGTACTGTCATATAAGTACCGCGCGCTAACCGATTGCGCCACTGGAGCTCGGGTACAGCGGCAGAGTAACACAGCTTACAAACGTGGCAGCAAAGCGTCCACGCGCTGTGTTTATAAGGCTCTATACGTTTAAAAAGTTTTGGTTTGTTCGCTATTTTCGCCTGGCATCATTGCTGTTCGCCTGCTCGTATCGTTCACCAGCAAACGTAAACGTACCTGCTTGCCTCCATGTGCACCATGCTCTTCGCAGTTTACTTTTCCATCACTGTTCACAAACTCAACCCCAGGGGTCCAATTGGGTTTAAATAATATTCCATCATCTGAGAAAATAGCCCTATGGGGCCAGAAATGGGTTTCATCGGGTACAAGTTTTAAAAGGCCATTTACTTCAGCAGTGAGCAACAATTATATGTGGTGTCAGAGACACCTCTGTTCCTCTGTGAATTTAACCCTGTGTACTTTAAAAAAAATGTATTAATGGTATAATAATAATAATAATAATAATAACGTTTTTTGAAATATAGTATTTTTTATTTGGCTTTCATATAGTCCTATTAAACTTGATTGATCTTGCTAACTTTTTAAAAAGGTAAAAAAAAAAAAACATTTAAAAACGTCTAGTTTCTATACTTATCAATACTGTGAATCGTTACCTGTTCATTTCACTTGTGGCTTATTTATTTATTTAAATACACCATTTTGTAGAAAGTTAAACATCTTTGGTTTTCTACGAGCTCGCGCAATCTCGCTTTCCGCTTTCATTACCGTGAAGTGTCTAAAAGTTGCGCCTCGGCTTTTTATTTGCCGTTATATTGACCGTGGTTTAGAAGGAGAGCTTCTAGGGTTTCCTACAGTAACATGTATCCCTGTGAAAGTATTCATGAAATAAATGCAGATTTGAAAACAGATTAAATCGCTAAATTCGCTATCGTGCTGTAAATAAACTCCTTACAAGGAGATCATCATTCTGACTCACACCAGATTGCATAATATAGTATTTTTCCAGCAGAACCCAGGAACAGGAAATGATCAGTCCATATCAGCACCAGCGTAGCCTCAGTTCAAGACATTAGTTATCCTACTGCAGAGCAGCTGGCCGGTGAGTTCCCATGTATTTTCTGTATTTTAAAAGAAATGTGTGAACTACACTGATGTGATATTTAAGCTGTAAGCAGCACTAGGCTGTAATGTTCAGATCTGTGTAGAATAAAAGTGCAAATGACAGGAGTTATAATTATAATAATAATAATTTTGTAATTATTATAATTACAAAAAACATCATACTGGATAACTGAATGGTCCTTATTTATCACTGATTATTACATTACTATTAATCGATTTCAGGTTGTCTTGTTTTTTTTTAAAGTTATTACAAAATTCTATAGCAACACTATACACTATATTGCCAAACGTTTTGGGACGTCCGATGTTGGACGAGAAGGTCTGGCTCTCAGTCTCCATTCTTATTCCTCCCAAAGATGTTCTATGGGGTGCAGTTCCTCCACACCAAACTCACTCGTCCATGTCTTTATGGATCTTGCTTTGTACACTGGTGTGCAGTCATGTTGGAACAGGAAGGGGTCATCCCCAAACTGTTCCCACAAAGTTGGGAGCATGAAATTGTCTAAAATGTCTTGGTATGCTGAAGCATTAAGAGTTCCTTTCACTGGAACTAAGGGGCCGAGCCCAACCCCTGAAACACAGGGCAATATAGTGTATCAGCCTTTAATCTCCATAAAACAGTCATTCATCTCCACGCAAAAAGTGATTTGAAAGACGGATCATGTTCTGTTGATTTGCTGTCTTTTCCTGAGGTTGTGTAGTGATGGGGGCGTCGCACTCAGTGCCCCGTTTAGCTTCTATAAAGTTATTGTTGCACCTCGGGGTCAGACATGGGAAGTGCTACTAAAAGCCCACTAGTGCAGGCATCACTCTGCCCCATGCTTTTAGGGGAGAAGTTTATAGGTTTTCCAGTTTGGGCTGGTTTAAAAAAAAGTCTATAGCCATGAAGATCACTTATAAATAGCAAATAATCTATAAATTTATTTATTCCTTATAATAACATGGTGCAAAATATATTTTATGCCTATGTCTAATGAGTTCATTGTTAAAGTAAGCCACAGTGGAGTTATAAAAGCACTGAGCATTAATGACTTGTGACAGCAGGCTGGATAACAAATTTTAAGCCTGCATAACGTCAACAAAATAGATGAAGTGTGTATAACGCTTTTATACTGTCTCAACGCAGCTTTACAGAGATCTAAAAAATATTTTTTGACTAGTTATTATATTTTCTGTAAATGTAAGATTCAGTACAAACATTATTGCTAATCAGTTAATATTCCCCAAAACTACAACACAGGTCTGGAACCCGAAACCCAGAGCTTTGTTGTGTTGTAGGTGGTGTCAGGTCAGGATGCTGTACAACATGACCAACAGCAGCACTTGCGTGGAAGCTCAGAGCCTTGTTGCTTCTGCCTTAACCCCCATGTTGATCTTGGACTTCATTTTGGGCTTGCCTGGAAACATCCTAGCGTTATGGCTCCTTAGCTTTAAGGCTCCCTGGAAGTCGGCGAATATTTATCTCCTCAACCTGGCGCTGGCTGATGTCCTGCTGCTCATTGCACTTCCCTTTCACATCGACAGTGTGCTCCGGGGGGGCTGGATTTTTGGGGATCCCTTTTGCCGAATCAAGTTCTTCATGCTGTCAGTCAACCAGTCAGCAAGCATCGCATTCATAACTGTTATGGTAGTGGATCGCTTCTACAGGATCATTCACCCGCACCATCCTGTTTGCCACGTGAGCATTCGGAGCACAGTAATGGTGGTCTGTGGAATCTGGGTAGCTGTTTTGACCCTTCACCTTCCTCTGCTCGTGACTCGACTAGTAAGATCTTCTGGAACATCATCAGCGTTACTTTGCCAAAATATTGACATCTGGACAGACACTGGAGCAGCCATGAGGGTTCACAACTCACTTTATATGATAGAGTTTGTTATAGCTTACCTGTTAGTATTCTATTTTTCTGTGCGCATCTTTTACCATATAAACCATGGCAACAGGAAGCTCAGAGAGCATCGAAGAGTGAAACGGACCATCTACTTCCTTTTGGTTGTTCTGATTCTGTTCACCTTTTGCTTCCTGCCCAGTTATATCACAGGATTTGTGGTTTTCTTCCTTGGAGATGTCTCCTCATGCTCCCCATACGTAGTTGTCGGTCAGGTGTTTAGCGTTTCTTTATGCATTGTGTTTTTAAACAGTGCCCTAGACGTAATTCTGTATACTTTATCATGCGCAAATTTCCGAGACACTCTCAAACAAACATCTAACTCTACAGGGCTCACCAAATATCGACTAAGTATCAAGGAACCCAGAGCTCCTCGACGATTTTGAGAAATAGACTGAAACAAAGGACCATTCCTACCCACAGCCATATCACTTTACCACCAGGAAAGTACCATTCTCTTTAAGCCCATTTACTACTGATGCCAAGGAGACACATGCAACAAGCTTGTAAATGCTCTGAAACTTTTCCAGTATATACTGCTTATGACTGATCTGAGCTTGACTACAAAACCAGGCATGAAAGCTGTACTTGTAAAAAGGTACTATGCCTACAGATAGTGACTAAAATCACTGTTCTCGCTTAGAATTTGTTAGCTTTTGAAGAGAGCAATGCTGCTTTAGCAAGACACAGCACTAGCTTGGGCTTGGATTTAACACACTCCAGCTTCGGTCTACTTTTCCTTTTAACTTTTTGCCCCTGACCTTTTAATGCAACCACTGAGAAACACGAAGTGATTCCATTTGCAACCAATGCATAAAAGGTGCAGGTTTACCACATCCATTATGGCATATGCTTTACTTTGTAATTTATTGTTGTTTTATTCCATTATTTATTTATCTGTTTTGCTATTGTGTTAAATACACACTCTTAATGTGACACATCACAAGAAGAAATTATTCATGTGCCTTGTAACCTTTTTTTGGTCTTGACTTTATATTTCTTGAATATATATATATATATATATATATATATATATATATATATATGTGTGTGTGTGTGTGTGTGTGTGTGTGCATAAGCATTGTTTTCTGCTGTTGCTTCTATAACACCACTTCAGGGGAAACCGACATGTTTTCAGTTTGCCAGCGGACAGTGTTTATATGTTCCTTTTTCAGTCTTCATTACCATAACTGTGAATGGATTCAAGAATAATTAGTGCTTATATACAATCTTTCTTTCTTTTTTTTATTCAGCATGTTTCACTTAACACATGACATACAAGTAAACACAACACAATATATGAAGCATTAAAAAAAGTAAGTTGTTGATCATTATGACTGTCACATGCAGTATAAACAGCCTGAAATTGCATTATGGTCATCCCATTCTGCATTATTTAATTGTTTTTAGTGAGATCTGAAACTTTTTATGGACATATGAAGGAAAAATAACCAAATGGTCACCAGTGGACAAATAGTTTTTTTTTTGTTTTTGTTTTTTTTTCAATTTCTCAACACCTTTTTTTTTTTCTTTCATCATTTGAGAAAAGGGCTTTCAAATCATGATGCACTTAGATCAAAATGAGCAATCATTTTTCTGGCATATGGATTATATCTTATACTCAGTGTGCCTCATAATTTTAGCAGAACGTCAGATCATCCTTGCCAATCAGTGCTCCTGATTCTGTATAGTAGTCATCAAGAGTAACATGAACCTCCACTGATAAGTGCAATCAGAAACACATTACATTGTCTGAAATACAAAACAAGATCATAATGAAATGTAATCAAACGGGTGGCTTTTCCGACAGATAAGACTGGAGGAAAAAGCTTCACCTTGTATCCAGAGGTCCCATGCTATTTACATTAATTCTGCCTTGCGGTAACGTCCAACAAGTCAAAACTTTCGCTCCTGTTCAAATGTAGTTCAGAACAGCTCACAAACCTGTAGTCATAATAATCACAGAAGGTAAGAGAATAAAAGGACTGCAGTGCAGTGCTAAAGGAAATTACAAACAAAAAGCACACAAATACTTTACAGAAGAGTCTGTCAAGAGTCTTCAGCATGAGAAAGTAAGGCTTTGTACATTATAATGTCATTTCATCTGACCACTGACTTATAGGACCGTGATGACTCAATCCTTACATCCACAAAGTATTAGATTAACAAAGACGATCAGTTCAGAGTTTAGAGAAGCTTAACTGAGACTTATGGAGCCCTAGATTTCCTTTAAGTGCTTGTTTCTAGGGCTTAGTGCATGGTGTTGGTTAACTATGCTTCACTGAATGCACTGTTTCTGTTTTTCCAGAGAGAACAGAGCTGTGGCATTTGGCCACTGTGTTGTATGATTAGGGGCAAGAATCCAAGAGAAGAGATGGGCAGGTGAAATGGCACAGATGAGGGTCAGTCGTGGATCACAATGGGACCTCGCATCCGTAGACTAGGGTGAGGGGGCGCGAGGATGGGTCCCTGCGCTGGCCCCTGGGGGACCCTGCGCAAATTAATCTGCTCGCATGGCTGCCTACAGGCTCTTCTTAACTGGGAACGAGTGAGCAGCCTCCGGGCTTTCCTGTGACCACAACACAAGAGAACATGATGACTGTTCACTTCTTGCAACATTATTGTGTCCAAGGCTGTGGTTGAAGACTGAGGTATACAAAATGATGCTACAGCAAAAGCAATAGTATTGCAAGGAATACAGAGAAAATATGAAACTTCTGAGGTGATATGGTGTTTTAATAGGCCATAAATGAATATATTGCAGCCTCAAGGTATTCGTTTAAAGGATCACAATAAAAAAAATTGTGGCCATAAATTGTGTAACTCGAGCTCATGACGTCTGCTGTGAGAATGTCGTACTTCATTTGGAGGAAATGGGCAATAAGAAATTTATTTACTTTGAGAATTTGCTTAACATGGGCTAATAATATATCCAGGTTATAAGTGACCGGAAACTCTAATATGTCTTTAAAGATCATTCCAAGCTCATTCCAGTCATCTCTATGATTAAGCTCCTGTGGCCACAATGGTCTAATTCAATTGATTTCACTGTCTCATTCATTTTAAAATCTAATAACTATCACAAGTTAAGTCCAGAACATGAAATAGATCTCCTTGTGATTGCAATTCGTATTCAACATCTTAATAAAAAAATTAACCACCATGTCACCTCTGCGTCTCCATAGAGAAAGCATTATTACGCATTTCCTCTTTCATACAGGAACCTAGAAGACATGCAGGAAGGATCTGGTTACATAACAGATGGACAAATCTCAATCTTAAAACACCATCATTATCATAATTCCATTTTCCAATTGCAAACAATAGCTTGATGTAGCAGCAGTTGAAGGCTAATCTATTGTTTTGCTTTTTGTGGAAAACATATGATTTGTAGCTGACTAATGGAGTAACTAAATATTCCTGAACACTAGTGGCAGCTCAGTACAAAAACACATAAATCTTTCTTAGTGGAACTGGCATGCTGTTATTGTATTACTGCAAGCTAATGTTGCCATTGTGTTATCATGACGTGGGGCATTTGTGTTTGTCTAAACCACAGAAAACATCATTACCAACTGGATGCTAATTCTCTCCCTTGAGAGAAAGACCACTCTGTTCCAGAGCAAACAGGGACTGTAACATATGCAAATGCACACACCAAACACACATATACACTGTCCTGCAGTTCCAGGAACATGACAACAGAAGGAAAGCAATACAATAGAACATGAACTAAATACAAAAACATAGATTTTTTTAGTTTGTTTTCAATCATTGTGAAACAGGTTATATTATATACTCTGACATTGTCAAGGTTCAGTAATGGAATTAGTGTGAATTTTCCCCTCAGGTAAACAGAAGACTGTGTACCAGTTAATTTGTTAGAATAATGTTGCGCCGAATGCACTGCCTTCCTAAGTGATTATGAGCATTAAGCTTTGTAATATGAGTCAGTGAGGGCTGATTATATAAATATAATTTGATATAATGTTGAGGGTATAATTGCAATAATCAGGCTAATGGACAAACCCCTGGGTCTCGTGTTCATGCACAATTTATGAGGCTTACAGGCACTTTTGCCTCTGATTGTGTCTAATTATGAACCCCTCATCTGGACTCCTAACATCAAATCCATGAGAAAAATATTAAATGAGCTAAGTGGGTTAGTTAGCACTTGAATTAATGCAAATGAATGCATGTGCATTCATAATTTAAACAGCCTTCCTGTAGAACACAAAAAAAAAATCTAGACATAATGGTCAGTATTGTCTTCTGAAGACAGTTGATTTCAAAACACTACATGTGGTAATATTAGGAGTACTATGTACTCACAAAAACCCATGTCCTGAACCCCTTTCACAACTACACACTGTTTCTTGACTGTGCCTTCCTTGGAACAATTTCCTTATTCAAGAAACAATGCAAGAGTGATATCACAACCTTCATTTCCTGATCACTGTATGATGATGTAAAACATGAGTGCCAGGCCCAGCCTCAGAGCGACTCTCATTTGTCTCAGCCTCTCTGAAGCCAGTTACAGGCTAATCTTTCAGAGCAAGGGCTCTAAATTTAGCATGGCATCCGCTCCAGCGAGCACAGACGTGCCGGTCATGGCTCATCCAGACAGGGCCCTAATGGAGAAGCATTTTCCTCCAGCTTCCTCCCTATTCCAACTAATAGTAGACCTAAACTGCTCTAGGGACCACGTTAGAAAAAAAAGTACTATCAATAAGATGACAAAAAATTTTTTACAGCCAAGCTGCTCAAAGTAACTAATAAATAGGCAAATCAATGCAAAGTTCATCAACAGCAGACACTATGTGGGAAAGGTAACCATTCTGTTTTGCCAATGTTCAGTCTATAGCATAATTGTTTTGTATTCTGTAATCTAATGCAGTGTGTGTGGTGTGTGTTGTGTGTGTATGTATGTGTGTGTGCATGTGTTGGTGTGGATGCAGTAATGGGCCAAGGTCTTACCATGAGCAGATGTCTAACAGCTACAGCACTGAAATGAGACAAGCCGCCAGTCAATCACAAACACACTGTGACCCACGATGTATTTGGGCATAAAATAGTCTTCCTGCTCCTCTAGTGTACCCCCTCCCCCCAAAACACACTTTCCATCTGAGGATTCATTTTGCTGCCTAATTCATTTCAAAGTTTGTTCCTAAATAAAAAGCATCATTTCAGACCTTATTAATAATCACCCAGAAGCTGAGCACACATCTAGGCAGATAGAGTACTCTAGATCAAATTATCGCAGACTGAGAAATGATCATTAGGATTCAGAAGAGACATTTGCTGTTGTAGAACATATATGGTTTGAAATGTGCTATTAATTCTGGAGACATTTATACCTCTGTGTCTGTTGACTAAGAATTAATGAGTGAATAACAAGTAAAACCAATCTACAGTACAGATTACAAATTTGGCATCAAAATTGGAATACTGGGGAAGGTGGTTTAAACCCCAGATCAAAAAAAGGTCCTCTAAATTTCTGCATTTTTCTATTGTGTGTAATGTTTTTGTTGGGCGGGGGTAGGGTGGGGGTATATTTCTTGGTAAGAACTTATGCTCACTTGGTTACCTGTGCAGTCCTGCCACTTCCTGTTGAGACATTACAGACAAATGAGCATTCTATTCTTCCCAAGCTATCACCACATTCCCACTAATTAACTAAAGTCAACAACCATATATGGACTGTTACTGAGTTCCAGTTTGACCAACTTGAAGTTAAACCTTCTTGGTTCTTACTGGTACTGAGTGTGACCAATCCTGTAATTACACATGTGCAGCTCCTGCCATTTGGATTTGTCACTGGCTGTTAATTGATGGCTACATCACTATGTGGGAAAATAAATGAAAGATTTCATGCCAAGTCAATCAATAATCCCCAAAGGTGCTAATCAAAGAGCGAACTGAGCAATTCTGCCACTCTTTGACATGATGTGTTAGATTTTTTTTTTCTAGAAGGATGTCATGGAGAGGTAAGCCTCTCGATATACTAGCTGGGTATCAATGGTTTATTATTTAGATAATAGCTCTGTAGCTCATAGCTCAGTATCCACATCAAAAGGAATTGAATTGAAAAGGCACACAAAGAGAAGACATGCTTCACATTTTTTGGACATACCTGGTTTCTCGGGAAACAAGGAAAAAGCTGTCATCTGGGGCATCGATCCAGTTGGGTCGCCTCTTACGCATCATCATGTTGCTGGCTCGTAAACTGGGGCTGCCACTGCTACGTCCATTGTGCTGCTGAGAGAACGGGAAGTGTTAGAGGTGAAAAGTGAGCATGACAGTATACAATCATTAAGGTAATGACTAAATATGAAGAAGTAGCCATGCTGGAATCAAGGCAGCAACTATGTTCATATACACAGTTGACTGGTTACACACTAGCAATGCAGATTGGAACACAGTCAAAAGATGGATCTGCTTTTATTTCTGTTTATCCTTTATTAGTGCCACAGACAAAGCACAAGGGTTCAGAATAATGTTTAAATAAGGACAAATGTCAAATAGGTACCCTAGAAAAGTCTTTCAAGCTTTCCATTCTTAAATGAACCTGAAGTTAAAGTTAAATGAACCTGAAGAGTAAGGCAATCAATAGAAACAAAATCTAACGATGCTAGTGTCTAGACTGTTTACATTTACTCCTACCTATTTATGATCTATATGATCTAATTTTACATTGATAAAATGGCTTGAATCGTTTAATCAAAATTCTAAATATGTATCTAAAGGCAATTCAATAACTGGTAAACTGAGACCTCTAAACTAAAATAAATTTCCAATTTCAAGGTGTGGCTGAAAAAATGGATTAGTGATGAATAAGTCCTTCCCCTTTCATGGTTCCTTGTTTAAACTAATCCTGTTAAGCAGAATCTTCTTGTGTTTGATGTCCAGCAACACTTATTGAGAATAGTGCGTGCATTACAGTGTACTTACCAGGATAGGACCCACAATGTGTCCCTGATTTTCTGTAATAAAAGCAAAAATAAATGCATTTGTTTAAAATAAATATACATAATTATAGTAAACAGATAACACAAAAATGTTTATGTTTTTATGTTTATATGTATTTCATGTCAGCACCTTGTCCTGGTGCGTTTGCTCTTCTCTCCGAGTCCATCCTGCTACTATGGTGGTAACTGCGTTTTCCCAGCATGCCAAGTGGACCATGGCTTGGCAGAGATGAAAGAAGCCGGCGTGGCGGTTGGACCTGCAGGCCAGGTGTACGATGAGAGCGCTGGACATGGGGTGCTGGACGTGACTCTGAAACACAGCACAAACCCAGTTACTGTTTGTCCCATCTATACTGCACGAAAGTCAGGCCAGCAGCAATGGAGCTCTGTTTTGACTTACCGAGATACTGCAGAACGCTGGTTAGCGTGCTCCTCTGGGATGGTTTGGGCTTGGTGGATCGCCCTGTCATGCCTTCTGCCACTCGAATCATGTCTAGACATCAACCGGCAGCATTGGACACACAGAGAACAGGGCGAAGTCAATATGTCGCAGCAAGCAAGAGAGAGACTCGTCATGTCGCTGTGAATCACCACCCTCTTTGATAGACACTTTGCACGAAGAACCAGGCAAAGGGAAATTCAAAGGAAAATCACTTGTGCTGCAGTCGACTCTTCAGGCAAAAGCCATATTTTTGTTCTCCCTCGACTCTAACACATTGAACTGACCATAATACTCTCATTAAAATCCCTGTCCAACCAACTTCAGCTCATTACAAAATTCATTAAAACCTTCAGGAATGCTTGTGCAAGATTTTCTGAGACAAGCCATTCTGTTGCCTTGGCAAATGAAGGCCTGTCTTTAAGATGCTCTAAAATGTACTTGAACAAATCCCTTTCTAACAATGCATCTAATTGGATCACACATCATTGAGCTGACTGTGAGCAAAGAAAATGCAATCTCATCAGAGATCTTTTAGTATTAGAGAGAAACCTGTATTACAGCTTGTAAGGTGCATGCTGATGTACTCTACCCAGCTGAATAATGCTGTATTATCTTTAAAGCTGGTCATTCCTCAAAAGCCTTATTTCTCATTTGGCCTATCTGTCCATGAATCTCCTGTACTTTTGGAATTAAGTGCTTCTTGTACGCTATATTTTTAGTGGACCTTATGTGATACTCATGTGGGTATTGATATTAAAAGCTTACATGCATTCATGTTAGAGCTATAGCACCATTTAACCCTTAAACAAAAAGAACCCTGGCAAAACTGATGTCTTAGCAGGACAGTTATATTTTCACAGGCAGCATGCTGATTGATATGCAAAAGAATCCAAATAGCCAACATATTTGCTTGGCTAGAGGAAATCAAATGTGAAGGAAAATGGGTGTGTGTACATTCGCATTCACACGCCATAAAAAGAAACACAAAACACGCTTGATGAGGGCATGGACAGAGCAGAATGACAGGAGCTAATGGATCAGAGCTCATGCTGTCAGTGGAGGTGAACTTCATACGACTGCCGCTCCACTCAGAATATCAAGTGTGAGTGTGGCACAGTGATGGACAGTTACACAAGACACATGAAACTACAAGGACTCAGAAAGAATGGTTTCAGCCATGGTTTTATTTTTGTTTTTGTTTTTTTGTTTGTTTGTTTGTTTGTTTTTTGATTGCCCACAGGACATTTACACCAGGAAAACAAAGATATGATAGAAAAGAAGGAAATAAATCAAAGAGCATGCCCCAAGGGTCACCATGCCTTACAGCACAGAGATCTTCTTATGGGTGCAACACAAACACACTTATAGGGTGGGTGGAGAAAGGAGTGGAATGAAAGCACAGAATGATAGAATGAAAGAGGTCATAGTAGCAACACAAAACTTGGAAAAGCAACCTAAGTTGAAGCACGATGCAGAGGATAGACGAGGGATTAGGGAAACGATACACACTAAAAACTGAATGGTTAAAATGTAGCTGTCAGGAATTGACACAAAGCTGGTTATATGAAATAATGGATTTAAATATTACCAACCTATCAACATACTGTGCATATGAAAATAACAGAATAACCTCCTCAGTATTATCCCACAAACCAAATAAACCTTTAAGTTTAAAGGTCAACATTTGAATAGCAGTGAACTAGCAGTGAAAATTAGCTTCCTTCACTATTTTACAGTCCCCACAGGGACATACATTATGAAATTGCTATTAATAATTGCTCTTCAATATCAGCACAAGTATAAATGTTTCTTTCAGGCTTCAGAAATTAACCAGAGGCCCAAATGTCCATTTACTCTTGTCTGTCATCTAATGAACTGCATTGGCAAGTTACTGCCAGAAGATTCAAATGTCAAAATCAATTTTTACCACCACCATAAACCTGCTCCTTGATTTTTTTTTTGTGCAACTAAAGAACTACAAAAAAGCAGCAAAAGTGTACATTTGTTCTTAAGGCATAGCCAGATATTCCATACACTTCCACACTCTGAAGCTAACTTCCATTTAATCACAGGTTTTGATTTAAAAGACATTTTTTGCATTTTAGCTATCTGGGATGAGTGTATTTACTAAACAGAGAGTTGGAGTCATACAACTTTCACTTTTCAGCCAAACCTCTGAAGTCCTAACATGATTTATGATCCCATTACAAAGGCACATAAGGCCTCAACAGCTGGTCAATGGCTTCTTCTTCACGTTAGTTGTTTGCTACATAAAAACAATCTGAGCAGCCCAGCTTTTATATGTTTTCTCATTTCTTGAGGACAAGTGTTTTGATTCTAGATTATTTTCTGTTCCCATACCACTATGAACTCCGTTCTTGGTGCCATTGCTTGAGCTATCCCATCACTCATAGATTGTGCGAAGAATAGCTATACAAATGAGCCGCTGAACAAGTTATTCTTTAGACTGAATGGCACACTTGACGAAAACAATCTCGATAAACCAAACATCTACATGTTCTCCTGACCATCGTTTATCTATCAAATATTTTCTCCTGGAAATAGGTGAATTTACAATTCTAAAATGTTAAGATTTCATGACCAAGTATGCGGTTTTATTGTATCTTTGTCATAAATATTGAATAAAAAAAATTGCTGGTTTTTGCTGACTGCTAGGTTGTAGAATTGCTTTTTAAACTAACTTAGCAACTGTCATATTCCAACAATATACTTCTTAGAATTTATCTTTGGAAGTTTCAAATTTATAAAGTAACCAAAAGATTACTCAGTTTGATAGTCAATGCATTTAATGTTCTTTTGTCTAGTGCATGCACATAGACCTAAAAAAAAATCCAGCCCGAGTTCTCTCTTTCCTAAACTCTCCAAGCTGTTTCTCCTACACTGCATTCCCCAAGGTGCTTAAGCCCCCTGACCTGTAAAACAGCTACAAGGGAATATTACATTATCTATCCATTCACTCTATGATAAAAACTGCTTCAATAAACCTCAGAGATTATACATTCACAAGTTCACTTGTGGATGGATATTAATTACAAACCCCCAGTGACAGCCTGAATCTGTTACAGATGCAGGACAAGGCACAGGCACTACATTCAGCATTATATTATACAGGCATTTCCATTTCTTATGCCTTACGAACATCTTGAGATACAGCACAGATATAATGCAGAAGCATGACCAACAAAAACAAGTGCTGCATATGACCTTAGGAATGAAATGAAGCAAGCAACAGTAAAACAAACAGTGGCAGGGGAGGACAGGTTCACAGTGAGCAGTAAGTAGTAAACATCAAAAAAAGGGGTGTGCAAAATACAGTTTCTTGTAGGTAAAATAGACTTAAGCGACCATCTGTAAATGCAACGTTAATAAATACAAGGCTCACATTATATGCAATTGCAAGTACAACTACAAGCTAAAGTAAATGCAATAATAAATGGGATCTAATTGATTTTTTTTCATGTGATCAAACCCTTTTTCACAGACATTGCAAACATATTTTTACTGTATTTTAAGAAATGACAACAGCAAAAACTAAAGAAACAAATGTAACTGAAATGAAAAGATGATTGCAACCCAAAATGATGGAGGACAGGCTTTCTTTATTGGAAACGAGGTGGGGGAATACAAAAACAAAATATAATAATATAATAATAACAAAAACAGTAAAAGACAGAAATGAAGGGGAGGAATGACTGCAAGATGTTGAGAGGTGGGTGTGGGGAGGAGGGCAAAGAGGGTGCAGTGATTGTGTGTGTGTGAGTGTGTATGTTTGTGTGTGTGTGTAAAGGGGCAAGATAGAGAAAGATTGAAGTTAGGAATTTAAAGAGCTCTTACACTCCGCCTTTATGGCGCCACAGTTAATGGGCACAAAGGGGCGGCGCGCAGCCCGGCGCAGCCTGATGAGGTCACGGCACATGTGACGCGCCAGCTTGGTAAGGCGCGTGGCCTGTAGCAGAAAGGCCTGTTTAGTCTTCATGGAGGATTTAGGACTTCCGCTGTTTCTCATGGGAACCATGTGGGAGGTCTGACGCAGGCTATGGCCACGTGAACGCATCTCCTATAGACAAACAAGAAAAAGACAGACAATGAAGTGAAAAAGTATACAAGCCAGAATCATGTAGGAAAGATAACAACAGGAACACAGATGCAGACAGATAAGTAGGAGAGGGAGAGACAAACAGATGATGGAACAAAAAGATGGAACAAGCAGCACTTTGCTTATTACTATGACAGGCAGTGATTATTTTACACCAACAATACCATAATTTTTATATGCTTTATGTCAATAATGCTCATCACAGAGGAATGATTAGGCTTCAGGCTGCTAATTAAGCTACTTCAGTCATATATTTTTTCAGATTATATATTTTTTTTATTTTATTCGAATGAAAAACCAAGTTTGCACTATTTATCATATTTGACACCAATTGGACAAAGACGCTGATGTGTTTGATGAGGTTTAAAAGCACTTTGCAGTTCAATCTCTTGCAATCTTCCAAGAGATCATCAGGCCACCTCTATCATCTATTAGTAACTCTAAAAACCAAAATGTGTCGATCCTTGACTATAGCAAGTGCTTACGATTGAAGCAGGGCTTGGAGGCGTTTTCTCCTCTGTTCCCTCAGCTCGGCTTGGCATCTTCAGGCCTCCATACTTTTTCCAGTACATCCAGCAGGAGACACAGAGCCGACACTGCATGTTCGGAGGACCCCATGAGTACCACTGAGGAGACTGCATGGCTAAGGAGCCAATAAAAAAAGAAGGAAAAAAAAACAGTCACCACAGTCTCACACTGACAGCATTTTAGAAAGTCATTTTATTTAATAAATAAATAAATAAAAAAAAGCTCCTTGAAGACTACAGAAGATCCTTGAAGACATCCTTGGAAGAACCTCTCCCACAAACATGTGAACCTTTAAGGAATTAGCCACTGTGAAAAGCTGCTCTTAAAAAACATCTACAGGTCTAAGAGCTATTACCTACATGCAGAAACACCTGCAAGACACATTTGTTTTTCCACTGAGGATTTATCACTAATGGTCACTATTGACTGTTTCAAATCCTTGAGGACCATTTGGATTGCACTCCACCGGTCGGGTCAATTTGATTAGGAAACATGTGCAGCTTCCTTAATTGATTGAAGAACAAAGTTTTCAGTTTTCAAGGGCATGGGATGTTTTAAGGTAACAGTGGGGACTGATAGTAATTATAGAAAGGAAGTCATAAGATATTCACCAAAACAGCTTTCACATGCACGGCCCCCACTGGCTGCATGGTACCCGCCCGGTCCTGCTGCTCCATTCATGGTGGTCATCTTGCCATTGCTGACAGAGATCTGATTAGGATTTGGCTTATTACTGCAGAATAATAAAAATACATAAAATTCAAATTAGAATGAGTGAATAAATGTTGGCTTATTTAGGAGAATAAAGCAAGAGGAATCAGAACGCAAGGAGGATGTTCACTCACTATGTGGGGATATAGACTTGCTTCAATTTGCTCTCCGCTTCAGCTGCCTTCAGTCGCTTCTGAAATGACAAATAAAACATTTAGCACCATGTGTACAGTTTATAATGTATACAGTCAACAATACAATAATAACATCATACTCCTTAGTGCTGTTTTCTTTACCTGCTGCACATATCTGTCTGTAGTTTTCCACATGTAGTAATACTCAATAATGCTAGTCAGGGACTTCCAGGGGAGCTGAAACAAAGCAGGTAGAGGGTGCAAAGCAATGAGTAAGAAATGACATGAGAACTTGATAGTGATGAACACACACCCCTTCTAAAGACCCTGGTGAACTACGTGCCCTCTCTCATGTTAGCCAAGCAAATCGACAGACTGCATCAACCTCAAAACACCTTTACATTTCTGTGCTTATTCTGAGACATGGAACGTCTGACTTTGGATGCAGATGCACATATTTATTCATGAGAGCCTGCCTTTGGCAGATGCCTGGAGGATGAATGCTGAAAACACTTCAGTGTGTACTAATGTACATCCTTGCCACTGGCACTTAATTCAAAAGGCAAAAAGAGGATGCCAACACTTTAGTTTCTTTTGAGGTCCGCTGGTACTACTTCACACATGACACTGAACAGTATATGTGGCTTTTCTGTTCTTTTTTCCTTCTTTTATGTTACAGGGGAAATGGCACCTGCCTTTACTGATCAGATCCGTCAGAGCCCACAAGAAAAACTCACCTGTCCTCTTGCAAGCTGAGTGGTAATGCAGTATCTTGAAAAATGTGAAAGCCTGGAAAATTCTACCCCTGCATCAGCCAGCTAGTGGACTGTGTCTAAAACCGATGGAGAGAGCCTGATGTGGCAGAGTGCATGTTGAGAGGAGAGCTCTCATCAGCCTGCAAGCTTGATTAGGGACAAAACCCCTGTAGCTTCAAAATAACATCCCTGCCATGTACCCACAAATATAGGCCTAGTGTGGCTAGGGACATACAGGTATGAAAGTCATATTTGATATGTTTTTTATATTGTTCCTTAATTGGAGCAGAATGCCATTTGCCTAGCAGAAAGATACATAATGCTGCCTTCAAACACATCAAATATCATACCAGGCATCCTAAGTATTACAGTGCATTACATGCATGATGGCACATGTTCACTTATAACACTCTCTACTGAAGGGATGGAGGCCAAGCCTCTAGCGTCCAAAGGCCATCTCTTGCATATCCCACCAAAGGTCAACAGAGCTTTGTGACAATAGGATCTCAGTGGGATTATTCTTGTGAAAAGCACTCATGATTCTATTTCAACTATTGATCCGTGAGTTTCTGAATAACCATTTACACCGAGTTATTATCTGGTGCATTGTTTCTCCAAGTGCAGGTCAGACCAAGGGCAACATTTCCTTAAGATGACAAGTCTCTAGTGGAAAGAAAGTAATTTCTCAGACAGCAAAAACAATACTGTACAATACTGATCTTAGCCTGACAAAGTCACTCAGACCAGACCCTGAAATTTGAGCACACAGGAGAGCACACTCATTAGCTTCACTGAGATCACTAACTCTACAGAGAGACAAAGTCAACCATCATTCCATCACACGCTTACTTCATCTTCACTTTGCTACCCTACTTCCTGCGCACTGTGGTACTCAAAATAACCACAGGGTCTGTGAATCTCTTGGAGGAATTCACAACCCACACTCTCAAAGTTATTTGTCCAAGCACCAAAGTCAACTCAGACTACTGCGCCATCAGTGGAAAATTCATGAAGAGAAAGCTCTATGGCTTCAAAAAATATTATTTGAACAATCAATTCATACTAAGGTGGTTTGTTGAAATTTATTTTGCTGTTAGAGATCCCTGGCTACAAAAGGTTTGATGTACAGCTTTCGTTTGCTCTTTAAGGCTCTTTTATTGCTTTCCTATACATGTCTGAATAACTGTCCATGATCTTAATGATTTAGACTCACAAAGTCTTGCCGGATGTCGTTGAAATCCTTGCCGTATTTCTCCAACGCTTCCTCAAACAGGTTGGCCTCTGAAGAGCTCCACTCCTCCATCTCATCCCTGCAGAGCACAGGGCCTCCCTGTGGCACCAGAACACTCAGTGCACTTGAAAGATCATAGCCATGCCGATGCAGAGTGTCCATAGCATGGAACTGTACACAGTCACCACGGGGAGAAAAGAAAAAGTCACTCACACAAAGAAAATTAATGAGGCAAAAAAGAGAGAATGTGAGCTGTAAAACTAAGTGCTGATGATGGAAGTTACCAGTGTGATGTCCCGCGATGCTGCTGCAGCACTCATGTGTAAACTGGGCTGTCTGACCGAGCTGCTGCAGTCCAGAGCTCGAGCAAAGGTTCCCACAGCCCTGCACAAACAATAATAGCACTACTGTCACGTGTGGAACCCCAAAACATTACACCAAAGACAATATAATTACAGTCATTATAATACTCAGTAGTATCTCAGTTTATAATGTTCTACTTCAGAGCACAGAGCTAGATGATTTACTTTAGCTGTATTTACAAAGATTTTAATAATTATTTTAAATAAACACATTGTAACTACCTTTGTTTAGCATACAATACAACCGGCAATTATTAGCATTGCTTCTTTAAGCAAAAATATTTATTTTCATATTGTGCCAGAAAGCATACCGAGCCACCACTAGGAACTGGTCTATCTGCTTATTGGTCAGCGGACATTCTGGGTCCCACATCTTCACCTCCAGTTTAGACTGGTCCCTTTCATCTGCTTCCCCTGGTTGAAAAAGGACAGTTTCATCTAAGTAATGAGTCAAATTATGCTTGTGCGTCTTTAAAATACCCCAAATGGTATGGTAATAACTTTGAATGGCCAAATATTTGTTCATTTTCAATCCAAACACTTCCAGAAAAATTCATTATAACGAAAGGTTTCATTTGTTTGCTGAAGTGATTTATTAATCAAACTTTCCACAGAGTGTTGATTGAGTATCAGCCTTAGCTTAACGCTAAGAGACTTGGTAAACAAAGACCCTGAAGGTGATAAAAATGGGTTAGAGATCCTCTATTCCCCCTAAGGAGAACCAGCATAAGATTAGATGATAAGACAATATAGTATTGATACTGCATATTGATTAAGCCACAAAATATTTTTGCCAGGATAACTTGGTATTGACATACTATAATATTACATATATTACAAATGTATTTAATTCCCAATTAGAGAATAACATTTCCCTTTTAATTTCATATGTTTTTTCCCCTAACTTTTTTAATAATAAAACTCACATCATGTACCTAGCTGGTCCAATAAACCTGATTATCTCAATTCTCAGACATTTTAAATTAATCTGAAACAGCACAACTGCACATTTAAAAAAATAAAGCCTAACAGCTGTCATAAGTCACTAAGAGTGAATGGGTCAAATTCAAGTGGGTCAAATAATGGCCTTTTCAATGTTAACAATCCAGCAATAATCAGTGCGTTGGATGAGGTTTTCTGTTTTAATGAAGGTTTCTGTTGTCATGCACATTTTCAAACATACCAGTCTTTAACCACTTGCATCAAGGGCTCAATAATATCCTCTATTAAAATTCAAGAGAGATCACAAGCAATATAAAACAAAAAAAATTAGGAATAAGAGGACAGTTCCACAAGCATAAAATCACAGTGATCTCCATGGTACCGTCTGTTATTATATTAACACATTTGCTGAGCATTTTATCAAACATCATAAACTAAATGAAAGTAAACTCTATATTTTAATAAATGTTTGCTATGCATTTCTAATTTCTCTTAGCAGGGATGATGTGTATACAATTTGACTTCAAAATAGATTTCCAAACTGACATCAAAGATACTGTTCATATGTACTCAATTGCGCCCAGAGAACAGGAAGGGAATGTTAAGATCTTTGCACCTGGGGATATAACCAAGGAAATGGGACAAGAGGCAAAATTAAGTCAAAGAGACCGACAGAAGAGTAATTTCACACTTGATAGATTGTAACTGCTGATATAGTAATCTATCCTGTTCCTTTTGTGATGCACCAGCAGTCACTAATCAAATTTATCCAGATACTCTGCAAATACTAAGCGTCATGCTCAACCTCTCCCAGTGTTTTCTTTCTTGGGTAACTACCCAACCTCACTCAATCTTATAAACAGAGGATGACAGTTAGAACTTGGTTCAATTCCAGATTGAAACTTTTTCGTTCATTTATTTTGTGGCACAGATATTGAAGAAAGTGTTGGCTCAATGATCTAGGCTACAGAACACCAGCAAGCTGCACTGGTTGGGGCTTTGAGCAAAGCCCTTAACCCTCTCTGCATCTGCTCTGACCTTGATGTCATAAGTTGAGATGCAGAAAAAATTTTTGCTGTACTGTACATTTACTGCAAGACATGAAAAAGTTTTCTTCAAAAACTATACAATAATTAAATCATGAGAGAGTGTTCTGATCACCTTCCTGTAGCATCTCAGGGACATCAGCCTGAAAGCGGGGGCCCACACGGATCTCCCCTTTGTCTGCCAGCAGGGTCTTCTGTGTTGGATCATACACCAAGGAGTAAAAAAAGGCATCCTGTAGAAGAGAAGAACAAAGAGACAGACATGGGATACAAGGAACAGAACACACTCTGAAATGCCCTGCAAAATGCAAAAGACGACATCTCTGAATGCAATTCAGGTTTATTTATATAGCACTTTTTACAAGAGAAACTGACATCATGATGTTAAACTACAGACAAATTTAAAAGAACACTGACATTCTTTATCTACCCAATGTGTAGAGAATGGGTGAATACCATAGACCATCATGTATATACACATGCACATATACATATATATATATATATATATATATATATATATATATATATATATATATATATATATATATACACACACACTTATATATATATATATATATATATATATATATATATATAAGTGTGTGTGTATATATATATATATATATATATATATATATATATATACACACACACTTATATATATATATATATATATATATATATATATATAAGTGTGTGTGTATATATATATATATATATATATATATATATATATATATATATAAGTGTGTGTGTATATATATATATATATATATATATATATATATATATATATATAAGTGTGTGTGTATATATATATATATATATATATATATATATATATATATATATATATAAGTGTGTGTGTATATATAAATATAAAAGTGTGTGTGTGTATATATATATATATACATACACTATATTGCCAAAAGTATTCGCTCACCCATCCAAATAATCAGAATCAGGTGTTCCAAGCACTTCCATGGCCACAGGTGTATAAAATGCAGCACCTAGGCATGCAGACTGTTTTTACAAACATTTGTGAAAGAATGGGTCGCTCTCAGGAGCTCAGTGAATTCCAGCGTGGAACTGTGATAGGATGCCACCTGTGCAACAAATCCAGTCGTGAAATTTCCTCGCTCCTAAATATTCCACAGTCAACTGTCAGCTGTATTATAAGAACGTGGAAGTGTTTGGGAACGACAGCAACTCAGCCACGAAGTGGTAGGCCACGTAAACTGACGGAGCGGGGTCAGCGGATGCTGAGGCACATAGTGCGAAGAGGTCGCCAACTTTCTGCAGAGTCAATCACTACAGACCTCCAAACTTCATGTGGCCTTCAGATTAGCTCAAGAACAGTGCGCAGAGAGCTTCATGGAATGGGTTTCCATGGCCGAGCAGCTGCATCCAAGCCATACATCACCAAGTGCAATGCAAAGCGTCGGATGCAGTGGTGTAAAGCACGCCGCCACTGGACTCTAGAGCAGTGGAGACGCGTTCTCTGGAGTGACGAATCGCGCTTCTCCATCTGGCAATCTGATGGACGAGTCTGGGTTTGGCGGTTGCCAGGAGAACGGTACTTGTCTGACTGCATTGTGCCAAGTGTAATGTTTGGTGGAGGGGGGATTATGGTGTGGGGTTGTTTTTCAGGAGCTGGGCTTGGCCCCTTAGTTCCAGTGAAAGGAACTCTTAATGCTTCAGCATACCAAGACATTTTGGACAATTCCATGCTCCCAACTTTGTGGGAACAGTTTGGAGCTGGCCCCTTCCTCTTCCAACATGACTGTGCACCAGTGCACAAAGCAAGGTCCATAAAGACATGGATGACAGAGTCTGGTGTGGATGAACTTGACTGGCCTGCACAGAGTCCTGACCTCAACCCGATAGAACACCTTTGGGATGAATTAGAGCGGAGACTGAGAGCCAGGCCTTCTCGTCCAACATCAGTGTGTGACCTCACAAATGCGCTTCTGGAAGAATGGTCAAAAATTCCCATAAACACACTCCTAAACCTTGTGGACAGCCTTCCCAGAAGAGTTGAAGCTGTTATAGCTGCAAAGGGTGGACCGACGTCATATTGAACCCTATGAATTAGGAATGGGATGTCACTTAAGTTCATATGCGAGTCAAGGCAGGTGAGCGAATACTTTTGGCAATATAGTGTATATATATATATTTATTATATATATATATATATATATATATATGTGTGAGAAAAGTAAAATTAAATCTTATGAGCAGCTTCAATTGCATTTTCTACTTTCGGCTGCATAAAATGGGACTTAATTCAAATGAAAATGCAAATCACTTATTAGTGCTTGCATTTTCATTTACACGAACCTACAATGTCTGCCAAATTTCAAATGTAAAAGCAAAGTCTAATTTCAATTGCAGATGTCTTGCTTGTCTTACGAGTTATGACCCACTCATGGCAAAATATGTCTGCTATTTTACTTCCTCTGAACTATAAATGTAACCCCAAAATTCAAACAGAATCACAATTCCCTTGCTTTTGCAGTTGTGATGACAGAAACTCATCAGTGTTGGGGAGTGAGCATACTATGGGGCATGTTTGTATTTGGAAGTGACAGTGACAGCCGACAGTCAAGAAGCTAGTTCAACAATCAAAACAATGATTATGTTTTACTATATTAACATTTGTGCATATGTGATATTTAATAAAACTTTCAATTTAATTAATAAAATAATATTCTTCTGCTTTGCTTGAGGGGACCTGCGTAAGACCAACAATAAACTGAGTGCAATACCAAAATAATTCAACAATGTCACAATAGATGCATCAAAAAAAAAACTATATCATATCCATTAAAATATATTTACTGGGTAGTTTTTGTATCTGTGTAAAATTTTAAAATCAATTTCATTCCCTTTCTTTACCAATAAATACTTGTTTGATAGAGTCAAGTTGGCCTTCCATTATAAATCCTACACTGGGCTAGTCCAGTTAACTATACAATTTGGATTGGTGACAATGTCACTTTGAAATAAAGAGTGGATAGTTTCACAGTATTTATTCCGGGGGAAAAAATTGTCCCACTGAGGCATCGAGTAAATCAGAAACAGATGGGGTGTTCAGCACATTTTCCTTCTTGACTATCGATCGCTCTGAAATGCATTCGACTGTGACTGATTTCATTGCCAAATACAAACACAAACCATACTATGCTTCCACCCCAACAATGATTGGCAGGGAATTACAAATACACTTTGAAATACAATCAAAATCTATATAACTAACCCTTTCAGACATAAAACCAGCTTTCAAGAAAAACGTAGTTTGTTTGTTACTAAACTTTATAACCCTGACCACTTACAAACACCACAAAATCTTTGCAAAATTGTAAGTGATTAGAATAGAATAGTTAGACTGGAATAGTTTTCAACAATGCCACTTTAGTGTTGAAAAGCTGAATAAAGCTACAAAGGCCAGCTTTGGGAAGAATTTTTATTATATCTGTCTCATTTAAAAAAAAAAATTTTGAATTTCTTATTTTGTACTCACACAGAATATGTAGAACACAGATATTAGCTTACAATAATGCTGGATTATTTGTTTATGACTTGGGCCACCATTTCGCAATATCATTATACATGTATTTGTAAAAGCCAGCACTTGGTTACCTCTTTGTCCAGATAGGAGAGTACTGATTCAGTCTCATTCAGGAGGGCCACGCTGCACTTCCCCCTAGAAAAACAAGCAGAGCAGCATTCAGACACAAAGCAGCATTGAGAATCAGACACACACACACATACATACCCACACCCCTGCACACAGACCCTGGCACAGCAGGGGGAGGAGGAAGTGACATGAGGTGCAAGATTACGAAAAAACCGTGTGAATGAAAAAGTGAGAAAAGAGGAGGAATGCGAGGTGAGGTGGAAGAAAGGTGACATGGGGGAAAAATTAGCTCGGGTAGGAGGATGGAGGTTGAACATGGAAAGGAACATGCTTTTTCAAACAGCACAGGAGCAATTTCATAGGTTTTCATACTTCTCCTTGAAACTGGGAGAATGTGTAATAGGGAGAAGTGCCACAACTGGTTCTAAGTGGAAACCATTTTAAATTAGTAAAACTGGGAGGTAACAGCGGCTATTATTTGATCTGTGCTTGAACTCGTCTATATGGCATATGAATTAACACTGAACCTGTCCTCCCTCTCTCGTGCTTTCACTCCGATCAATTATATAAAAGCAAGGTGAAGAGAACAAAAGACACTATAGGTGCGGTTGTGCATTAGTCATTAGTAAATGGCAAGACATTTTCCTTCTCTCATAGCCTGATTTACGTTGTCTGTGAAATACAGAGTTTACTAAATTATTACAAATAGGCTAATATAGAAAAGGTAAGAGCTAAATATGCTAAACAGTTTATAATTATATATTATTATTATTATAATTATTATTATTATATATAATTATATATGAAAGATCTTAAAAACATCTTTTACATTGTCAGGCTAGGATTAGGGTCAGTATTATCAATTTTAATATCATTTATTTTAAATAGTCAGTGAAACATACAGCCAACAACAGTTACTGTTGGTTAATGTTATTGATGCTGAATAATTAATATCTTGGTATAATAAAACTATACAGATTGCAACGCTGATGAATTCGGATTTTTTCGCCAATATTACGCCGGTATCATACTGACCTGATACCAAAATCAGTTACAGCAGTAATATCACTAAAATCCAAACCAAAAACCCTAGAATCCAAAAGTAGTTCCAGTGTGTCCGTGAGACTGAGCATGTATAGCCATATACGTACAACAACCTTGTATTAACAGCCACTGGAGGAACATGATGCATTGATTTTTAACAAAATAAATAAATAAATAAAAAAGTTAAATGAATCTATGGAGCCAAGCACACAGGAACATTTCCTTTTCGTTTCTGAGAAATAGCAATCTTGGTGCACACAGCAGGTGTTGGATAACCCTACCAATCTCCCTCTTAATTAAAATTTAGGCACGGCTTCATGCTGCTAATGAATTTATCACAAGAGTCTCAGAACGATCAGGTGCTAGACATTGTGACCCTTCTTTTGCAGATTTTATCAAGGAGTTCATAATTATATTGCCACAAATAAAAAAAAAAAATCTTTTGTGCCATGTAATCAATAAAATCACGTCCAATACATTTTGTCTTCCATAGCCTGAAGAAACAGGGGATGTGTCCCCACACTTTCTTAAAGAAAAGCCTGTAAAAAAAAAAAAAAAAATCTCATACATACTCACTTATGACAGGAACTGATTTCCCAGAAATGTAACAGTTTAACTAATAGACTATTGATGCTATTAGATCGGTGTGATATGATACAACTCTCATGAAGAGTTAGAAATTAACAGTTTCCATCAGGCTCCTTTTTAGCACTGCATGTTTGCATCATACATGGTGATACGGTCACATTATTGTAAAATGGATTTTTTTTTTTTTTACAAATAACTAGTGTCATAATTGGGTTACATAAGAAAATACAAATTGTGAGGGTTTTACATTAATGGTTCCTGTAGGAGGCACATTTCTAACCTCCTGATCTTACAGTGATTGTAAAGACACAATGTAGGTGATGTAAACCACAGCAATGCACAAGGACTTTTACAGCATCCATTGGTCTGTGATTGCTAGAAACACAGATTTAATTAAACTAAATGAAGTGTTTCAATACATGAATCATCTGATACAGAAAAATAGAAACACTTTCATTGCAAATTAACTTGGTTTGTAATTGATCACAAGGTTCTAATTTTCGCACCATCATCATTCTTATCCACCTCACAAAACAATGTAATGCCCATGCTGATTTCTACACCTTTCTTTATCTCTGTTCTGCTTTTTATTTCATGTAAATACTGGTTTAGTTCTAGTAACTCTGCCCCTAATGTAAAGGCAGACACACACAACACCTTGACATTGTATAAACCTGGCCCATGTCACACTAACCTCTCTATGTATACTCTATGCTGACTATGCATGTAGTTTCTGGAAGCAAGTCTGTCGGTGTGTTTACCTGATGTGTGTGGCGGGAAGCGATTCATACTGGCGAGACAGAAAAAGCTCTCTGTGTCGGAGCTGGTGTTTCTGCTTCTCACTAAGATCTGGCTCTGTAGGCGTCTCCTTCTCTTCCTCCAAGTCTTCTGCTCACACACACACAGCATTAGAACAAGCCAAGTGCTACTGTTACAAAAAAAATGGCATCAACATAAATGACCAGAAATGTAGTATGCACTCAAGTGTACACACCCCACCAACTACTGCACTGGATACTGCCCAAGTCCAGCCAAAGCTTAACTTAAATCAAAACCCTGTATAAGCAAAATAAACTTTTAAGACACCGAGTTATGAAGACCAAAAGTTTGTTTCACATTAATAGAAAAGTCAAACGGATGCCCATTCATCAGTTCAAACTATCCATTTGTGAAGTGAAATGATCTGAAAAATTATTTAGAGTACTAAGAAATTGTTCAACATATTGTTCATTACTGTAATCATACAAACCATCGGATAGTGAAATAGAAGACAAGCCAACAAGACAATAGTGATGATAGTATAGCACTGGGACATGGATCAAACTGACTAGCGGAAAAAACACCTCAAAGGGTATTAGCAAAAGCATTTCAACCTTGGTCAATTTTACTATAGTTTCACATGCATCAATGTAAGCGCCATTTATCAATTCTGGAAGTAAGGTCTGCCACAATGGACAAATGCAGAGAGGTTAACGTCTCGAATATGGCTGCACAACATGGACAAAGGTAATACACTGCAATTATACTACTACACCAGGGAATCTGTGATGCATCATCACATGATTTATCAAAGCAACTACAGAAACTGTATCAGGATCCTGTGAGATCAAACACTCAAACACTCAAATCACAAGTACTCACAAAACATTAATAAACTGTTAACATGTTCATATACCTGTGTCAATTTTCAATGCCAGGATTGCAAAGCCCTTAACAATTAACAAATGAGACATGACAGACTTATTCTAGAGCAAAACATCTTAATTAAGCATGCGTAAAGGTGGCAAACCATCACACTGGCTTGTCAATATCAATTAGTTAAGCAAGACGATTAAGAAAGCCCACCATACAATTATGGCAGTGTGAAATTAGCAACTCTCCAAAGATCACAGGGCTGCTGATGACACACAGGGATATGACATACTTCCTAGTTTGTCATGAAAACACACACAGGGTGTGCTTTTGTTTTTAGTAAAACATGGCCTCATTAAAACACATTTTTAAACACCAACACAAAACACCGCTCAGTCTTTCACAACCTCACTCACTCGCATGCTTGTCTGCCAGCTGGATGAGGCTCTGCGAGATGTCTCTTCTCCTGTAGAAACACACCACCTTCGCCTCCACATTGCCGCTCGCCGTCTGAAAGCAATGACAAGCATGATCAATTGTGGATTATGGTTTCACACTTGAACCACACTTTCCTATGCCTAACACTTGCTTAATGAAGACAGGGACAGGAAAAAAAGCTTGCAAACCTGAACAGTACAGGGCTGATAATAGCACAAGTTAGCAAAACAGACTCTGGGTTACTATTTGTTAATACATTTGTCTAATAAGCCATGCTGATAGCTTATTCAGCAAGTTCTCACTGCACAAACCATTGAGGGAGCCTCTACAGTGAACATAAGGACATAAGTAAAGCTGACGCACTTTTTATAATTAAGATACTACTATTTTTAAACCATAGCACTTCCGGCCTTTTTTTTTGCAGTTTCCAGGTCATTACAAAAAGACTGGTCTTGTGTATGTCTAAGTCTTCACACACTGATTTCCCATGAGACAACAATCAACAAGATCAAAAAACAAAGTCAGTTCTCTTTTTGTTTCATCACTGCATGTGTTCACATATAAGAAAGACCCCCTGGTGCCCTCTTCTACCCAGTGATTAATCAGTCCTCTCTACCAAACAAGATGGGTGATGTTACTTATGTGTGTGCAAACAAAATAACAGTAATCCTATTAAATCTGATGGATGAAATGATAAGTCACATCAAATTGTAGTGGGCTACCTGGAGTCACCGTAGATGATTTTTATTATTTTCTTCTTATTATTCTTATCAATGCAAACATATTTTATCAGCATACTCATCTGCAGGCATTTTGCACCAGATGCTTAAGATTTTTTACTGAATAACAAATTTGAATCTATCTTCAATATTGAATATTTCATGTGCACTGCATTGATAGACATCACTTAAAACTATAATAAATAAATGTAGGAGTTGGAGAGAGCTGTATGTAATTTATTCCATCTCGGGTGAACTGGGGATTGCTGTTTTACTGCTTTATAGCTGCAATGCAATTTACTGAAATATACTGAAAAAATCTAATTGAGAAGAATAATTATATTGCAGACAACCAGCTACAGATGGCACAGGTGTGCACCACTTTAACCTTTTTTGTTGCTGTGGGAACACCACATTTAACACCTGTCACCAAATATTATATTACACCTGCATTAGAAACAAACATCAACAAAGATTGGAAGAAATATTTCTTATCAGGACATAAAATGAAACCTGGCCAACACAATCAGTTTGAATCAAAGCATTTTTAAACAGCGCCCTTGCATGCGCCTAAACACACAAACTCACCACAGCAAACAAATCTGTTGAGATACTTTTGAACGACCCCGAATTGGATCAGCATGTCTTTGATTCCCATTTTAAACAGTGAGTATTGTGGATAAGGAAAGAATAAAGGGTAGGAATATATGAGTCATGGAGGTTATTTGATTTTTGCTGTTTACCAAGTGAAAAGAATAACTGCACTTTAATTTCCCTCTCTTTTAGAAGTCTGTTCTAATCTATTCTACATGTTTTATTCTACCACATCCATTGCTCAATGCATTTTTCCCCTCACAAAGGACTGAAACTGTCATGAGCTTCAATGCAGGATGCCAGTGTGACCATCACTCAAGCACCTGAATCATTCTGAAAACTATTGAAATCGTTCATGCTGTTCAATATTCCCTATATGTGAGATATGCAAGCACTTCTACCGTTGTTCAGATTTTAGCTTTCCCATGTAGTTTCTACTACTCTCCCAAACAACCCACAGTGCACCCTCATGCCCCTGAACTGTACCTTGTTCAGCTCCTCTATTCTCCGGATCAGATAAGGATTGCTTGAAGAATTCTCAAAAAAGACATAATCTGCAAAAAGAAGCATCAAATTTCAATCATATGTGCTTTGTCTTGCCATTCAGGCACAGAAATTGTTATGCAGACTAACATTCTATGTATACATATATATACACATATGTCACAAGGCTGACACTGGCATTCAGTTAGCATTCCAGTTCATCCCCAAAGGTGTTCAATGGATGTTGAAGTCAGGGCTTTGTGTAGGACACTTCAGTTCTTCTAACCCAACCTTGGTAAACCATGAACCATGGATTCATTGGTCTCACTTTATGCAAAGGGGCATTGTCATGGTGGTTTGGGACTTTAGGATCCAGTGAAGGTAAACTGTAATGCTACAGCATATGCATGTATCCTGTATAACTGTGTGCTTCCAACTCTAGAGAAAACCCACATACAGGTGTCCAAACATTTGACAATATAGTGTAACCAGCAGTATTGATGCTCGAAGGCTCTTGTGACTAAAAATGTGACAATAACATTTCCCCCATTTTAGATCCAATCATGTAAACAAACCAGCAATCTGCAATCATCTGTTGTATACTTGGTTCCTGATGGTCATTGGCTTTAAAATAAGTTTGTTCACATCATCACATGCATTCCTATCATAAAATCTATCAGGATTGGACCTGAAAGTGTTCTGCTGATATGCAGTAGATCCCCACATCCCTAAAGCACAGGTTGATTTTGAAGATGTAACCAAGGTCTGTCACTTGACACAGCTGCATACGGGACTTGCAAGGTCAACGTGTAAATAAAACCCTGTTAATAAAGGTATTACTGTACTTTTGCAAGAAACAGTGTCTGTATGTCAAAAGGTTTAGTGACTCGTGATGTATGTAGGACTGTAAAGGCCCTGGTATTAAAAAAAGCCCAGACATGCGTTTCTCATTCCGATACACTAGGACAAACCGAAAGAACTGTCTTTGGCTAATTGTTTATCATTTACAGCGTGAAATTCACATATGCTTTTTAAAAGAAATTTAACTGCAAACATGCATGCAATCCAAGTTCAGCTACTTGTACTGTACAAATATGACGACTATCTTTGGGCGTTAAATGTTTGCCATGATTTAACGCCGCCATGAAACAATGTCGGATTCACCGGCACGCCACAGCTAATCACTACAGTGTCTGGCTAATTGTAATAAACAATGAGAGGAGAAATCGTAAGACGCGGTTTAAGTCGATAGATGAGTTTGTGTTGAAGAAATGCAGTTATTAACGTTAGACTCGAGGCTGTTGGGATGCATTTTGCTCACAGTAAATAAAACCGATATGGCTATTCGGTGGTTTAGGTTAGCGATAAACTGAGCTGTGAAATGCTAGTGAGCTAGCATGCCGTGAGGACTCATAACTAATGAAAATGCCCAAAATGGTGAACGTTACGAAGAAATATATCTGAGTAAGACCCCAACACTTGCCATCCCTTAAAGAAAACCCCTTAGGTGCTGAAGAGTGACTTTATGACAAACGGATGTAATTTGGCCCATTTCTCTGCCTTTAATAGCGTTAGCTATCTAGATTAGCTGATGATGTGTTTATAATAGCTAGCCACGACTAAAACTAGCATTCTTCTGCTAGTGCGGCTAAAAGGCCTCACAGGCATCCCAAATAATTAGCAACAAATTCAATTACAGGACGATTTTAAGGTCGTCTTGTGCGTGCACATTGTTTGTAAAAGTTATTCGTATAAATGTTAAAGTAAAAAATACAACTCAAAAGTCTTTCGGCTATCATGAAATCAGAAATACGGATTGTAATAGCCTACCTCCGACCCGGTACATGTTGGCCGCCATTTCTGCCCTCCCGGAGTGGTAAAAAACAAACCATAAACTAAAAAAGATAATAAATAAGTCAATAAAAATATGTAATAATTATAAGTTATTAAAACGTTGCAGACTGTTGTAGAAAGGGGATATCCCGCGAAATGCGCTTGAAATTTCTCTCCCGTTTGGGTTTCTTTTTTTGTTAGTGGAGAGCCCCTTTCTCGGCGCACGCACGCACGCACACACACACACACACACACACACACACACACACACACACACACACACACACACACACACACACACACACACACACACACACACACACACAGAGTAAGGGCGAAAAGAAGTAGTGTACAGTGGAAGTGAACAAAGGGAGAAAACAAAACTTTACACTTTATACATTTCTAAGGTAAGTCATTCCTTATGGATGATTTACCTGAGAAATGTATAACGTGTAAAGGTGAAGTTTGTAGGTATACTATTAAATAAATAGAAAATAATAAAGGGGGGTAGCACTTTTTACATGTACAGTTTGTTCATTGGTCACTTTGTCACTGTGTTTCTGACCACAGCATTGCCTTTGGCTGGATATTTTTTGTTGGACTTTTTCTTCTCCAGTCAGTAGAAAGTGTCACAGTTTGGTTTTAAAAAAGTTCATCTGGGGATGTTTAAGGTTCAGCTATTTAATTGAAGGCTAGCTTGGAAATAGGGTCCTACTCTGATGTCTTTATGATAGGGAATCACATTAGGCATGTAAGTAAGTAAAGTAAACTAAATTGTTTTCTCAGAATGAGTGGTTTATTATGAGTGTAATATTGAGCCTAATACATTCATATCATCCATTAAATTATTCATCAGTCAGTCTTAGTCCTGTGGTGGAGCATTATATATTTTAATAATTTTTTAATCCAAGAAAATTTACAATTGAGACTTGAGCAGCTGAAGGTTTAAAATCTTGCTCAAGTCTTGCTACTATATTCAGGGGGTAAAAAACCTTCTACAATGGTTCGTTGAATAGTTGAGGATTCATAGCTTCAACAACATATCATCTGTTGAAGGTTTTTATATATAAAACGCAAACGGTTTCGCCTAAGGTCCCTTTCTAAATTTTACAACCCTTCTAACTGTCAGCTTGGTGAGGAAATAATTTTAGTAGTTTGCGGCACACAAAAGGCACACAGTGCTGAATCAATACCCACAGTTATTGAATGAAATCTGTTCATTAATTTCCTGCTGCACTTATATAAACAAAGTGTATATTAATTTGATCCTGGGCCTTTTGCTACTCCGAATAATGAACTACAGTATACGCTTTTGGTAGAAAACGACAAACAAACCAAATATGTTCTGTGGGATCAAATACGTCACTGCCAGTATTAGAAAAGCACCTGATTAATTTGTCACGCCTGAACTGCTGGAAAGGTCCCTTCCCCCTGGTGAGTTAAATATGCGTAACGGGAACCGAGAGCCGCTCAAGGAGTGGAGAGAGAGAGAGAGAGAGAGAGAGAGAGAGAGAGAGAGAGAGAGAGAGAGAGAGAGAGAGTGAGAGAGAGAGAGAGAGAGAGAGAGAGAGAACTAGAGTTGGGACGAGAAAGACAACGCGAAGCAAATGAACGGAGCAGAGAGCTACTTCGCCTAAAAATCCTGACACTTCACACAAAAACTGTGCAACTCTTTCCCCTCTGCAATCTTGCCAAAAGTGCATGCAGCGCTGCAATGATTATCCAAAGGAACACGCTTTTACGCGGCTTCTGCTTTTTACCTGAATGAGAAAGGTGAGATCCGCCTGTAGCCACGCCGAGATGAAGTTCGGCAAGAATATATGCATCTTAAACGTCGGTGGCACCAAATACGCATTCACCAGAGAGGTGATTAAGGATTTCCCACTCCGGAGAGTAAGCCGGTTGCACAGCTGTTCATCGGAGAAGGAGGTGCTGGAGGTGTGCGATGACTACGACCGCGAGCGGAACGAGTTCTTCTTTGATCGCCACTCCGAGGCGTTTGTGTTCATCATGTTGTATGTGCGCTCGGGCAAGCTGCGCTTCGTGCCGCGGATGTGCGAACTCTCCTTCTATAACGAAATGATCTACTGGGGTCTGGAGAGCTCGCACCTGGAGTTCTGCTGCCAGCGGCGCCTGGACGACCGCATGTCCGACACGTACACGTATTTCTCGGAGGATGACGGGAGAGCCGAGGAGGATTCGCGAGTGGGCGATGAAGAGTCCGATGTGAGGGGATCGTGCACCGAGCGCGCAAACCCGGGCTGGCTCGAGCGCATGCGGAGGACCTTCGAGGAGCCTGCGTCCTCCGTGGCCGCGCAGATCCTTGCTTCGGTCTCCGTGATTTTTGTCATTATTTCCATGGTCATCCTGTGTGCCAGCACCTTGCCTGACTGGGACACAGCCAAGAACAACACAGTGGAGGAGCACAGGTAAAACAAAGGGCGCCGATTTGATTTGGAGCGAAAGAGAAGTGTTTCTTGTAGTAATTCAAACCACAGTAGTAGTAAAAGTGCAAATCCTAATCAAGAGCAAAGCTGAAGGGAAGCTTTCTCTCTCACACACACACATGTTCTGGTCTTGTCAGGTATTTCCTAACGTCTTGTCTTTGTGTCCATGTCTGTGCCCAAATTGTAACATTTTTCTGTTTTACAGTAAAGTCACATTTCATTTCGTTTGTCTTTCTTATGCAGTAAATAAAATACTTTTTCATGTGCTACCCTTAAATTATATACTTGATAGACAACAATACTGCATATTGCCCGATCATAAACTATGGAATATAACAATAATCTTTAAATATGTTCCTTACATATAATCGTGGCTTAATAATGCTAAAAACTAAACAAATTAAAATCATTTATCCACATTTCTGAATTTGTGTTAAATTGACTTTTGTAAAGAATTTAAGAAAAGCTGCACAAACATAAATTTTACAGTTGTAGGATCTCAACCTGTTAAACGAAACAGACTGCAAAACAGGCTGAGAGGGGTCCTGAAGAGGAGAGGTGTCCTTATTGTCCAATAAGTGGCGCTACAAATCACATGTGAGGAACCCTGATTAGACTCGAACAAAATCAGACAGGTGGTTAATGCGAAATGGCTCCCATATACATATATATTACAAAGAATAAAAAGGGAGTAGTCACCTACTGTTTAAAAAAAGTAGGCTATAAAAAGACATGAGGCATCACTGGGCCATGCCAAATATCAGACATTGAATTTTATATATATATATATATATATATATATATATATATATATATATATATATATATATATATATATATATATATATATATATATATATGCATACATTGGATGCAAATAAAATTTTGTAACTGTTCTTTGTTTTCCTTTGTTTAACCAAATCCTTATGCTTTAGGCAACAATAATATAACATAATCAGCACTGCAGCATTTTCCCCTTCTGTTTCTATTCTATTCCTTCCTAATTTCAGCCTGATTACCAATAGATCTTGCCCTGTATCACTAAATGATCTGGGAAAACACAAGCTGACAGAGTGATTAATGAAAGCATGAATCCATAAATGTGAACATCATAAATCCTTGTGCAAATGAGATTCTTGATCATATTTGTTTGCACCAGGCTAGAGCTCTATAACTTTGAGAGTATTTTGTTTTGTGTTTTATTGATCATCCTGCACTGCACTGCAACTTTGGTCCATACCCAATTCCCCACATTTAAATTATACAAAATTGACTCTCTCTCTCTCTCTCTCTCTCTCTCTCTCGTTCTTTCAGTAGCTGACTTCAGCAGGTTTATTTTTCTTTGCATCCAATAAAAAGTGGAAAATGAAATGCTCAAATGGTGCATTTTATGCCTTTGTATTTATGGCTCCAAGTGTAATGAGCAGTGTAAAATCTCCTTATTTCAACTGAGTTGACAGATTGTCCAAGAAGGAAATAAGCCCTGTTACTCTTTCCCTGACTAATATTTCTCCCCCATTGTTTCCAGCCTGTATGTTCACTGGCATTTGTCTCTTTTGTACTGATGTCTTTGGACAATTTGTGTGTCCTGTGCATTCTTGATTCCATGTCCTTCAGTATCACGAGGTCAGATATGTGTCACTGTGTGTTCATGAGGCACTTACAGGGGATAAATATAAAAGTGTTGAAGTTTGTAATGCATGCAGATATGAATGATGCCAAAAATGCCAGAGGTTGTGCGGTAAATGTTTTCACAAGATTATGAACAGCAATATACTGATCCTAATTTAATGAATGCTACAGTGTGCTATTGCTAGTCACAATGGTGGGATCTGGGAAACTGAATGTAGTTTAAGAATATGTCCTGGGATTTAAAGGTGCAGTACTATTTATCTTCTGAAGTAAAAGACCTACCTTTAAGGATTTGGTCTTTGATACTCTGGCATTTGTGAGCAGAAACAACAGTGTTTTACTTAAAGTCATCATTTCTACACTCTCCCTTTTTCACACTGAAGCTTGATGTTGATACTTCTTTATTTCAGCATGCCACTATGCTGCCAGTGTCTGTTTTTTAATGTGTATGTCAGTCCAATGGACCTGTAAAATCACTCAATTTGAAAGTCTGTAATGTATAACAACAAAAAAATATATACTACAATACAGCATAATAATTCAGCCAATGGGAATCTATGCCTGTAGCTTCAAAGACTAATATAATCTATGAGCAGCATCAAGCTTTCCATCTGTGTAGCTGTTTAAGTCTAAAAGACACTCATTATTTGCATGATGACATTTAAACGTATGATCCTCAGACTGCATGATTGCATTTTAAATGCTGTAAATTAGACATAAGCCTAAATCACCTGTCAAGGAGCAGGCAGTAGTGCTATTAGCATGAATTGTAACCACTGTCCTTTACTCACTTTCTCTCTGTCCTCTCTCTCTCTGCCAGGATCATTGAAGCGGTATGCATTGGCTGGTTCACTGCCGAGTGCATAGTGCGTTTCATTGTCTCCCGGGACAAATGTGAGTTTGTACGGCGGCCTCTGAACATCATTGACCTCCTGGCTATAACACCTTACTATGTATCAGTGACCATGACAGCTCTGACTGGGGAAAACCCGCAGCTTCAAAGAGCAGGGGTCACACTGCGTGTGCTGAGGATGATGCGCATCTTCTGGCTAATTAAGCTGGCACGCCATTTTCTTGGTCTGCAGACGCTGGGGCTGACGCTGCGCCGCTGCTACCGTGAGATGGTCATGCTGCTGGTGTTCGTGTGTGTTGCCATGGCCATCTTCAGCGCTCTGGCTCAGCTTCTGGAGCACGGGCTGGATCTGGAAAGCAGCAATGAGGACTACGCCAGCATCCCGGCAGCCTGCTGGTGGGTTATTATCTCCATGACCACCGTAGGCTATGGAGACATGTATCCCATCACAATGCCGGGCCGCGTGCTGGGTGGTGTGTGTGTCGTGAGTGGCATTGTGCTCCTGGCTCTCCCAATTACCTTTATCTACCACAGCTTTGTGCAGTGCTACCACGAGCTCAAATTCCGCTCAGCACGCTGCGTGCGAAGTCTCTCTGCTGAATTTCTCAACTGACATTGGTTTCTATGGGACATACTGGTCCAAAGTCCATCTCCGTTACCCCTCATCTGATATTTCTGTGCCTTTGTTACAAAACCTTTAACAGCCTCATGAATTGTAAGCTAAACTATAGAGATATGATCTGAGAAATGACTACTAATGACTACTAAAATGACTACTAAAATGCAGCATCTCTACATTTTGACCAGTTTAAATGGTAACAAGTACCTCAGACAACTGTGATTCATACTTTGATTGTAAGTGACAGGAGAACAATACAAAGAGATCCAATGTGAATAGCACACAGCAATCATAACAACCCAAAGGAACTACATAAGCCAGGGTTCTAAGCCCATCTCTGTGAAAACCAATGAAACTGACCCAAAGAGACAGTATATCTCTTTTGTTTGGTGATATTTAAAAAGAACAACTGTGGCAACAGCCTGCACCAGATGGCATGGCACCTATGAGGGGCGTCTGGCAAGCCTTTTCGGGTCTTGACAGTTCTCCAGACCTTTGTCGGCTTTTCCTCAAAAGCCCTGGTCTGGCTTTACAAACAGAAACACTTTGTTCCCATGGTGAAATATCTCCAGCCCATTAGACTGTTAATTCAGATCAATTTGCTCCAGATATGAAGAAAGGAACAACAGACAGAGGTCATTAAAGAAAACAATTATTTATTACGACTGAAGGGATGTTTTGGAAAGTTTAGGAACAACCTACAGCAAGGTGTAGTTTGTTGTCCTAGTGGATAACAATCAAAATTCCAGTCAGTGTTGCAGCCACATTTGATCCTTAACTTCAAGAAACAAACATCAGATGTTGAGCTACACAAGGATAAAGCCACCACCTGCCCATATCTCAATCGAAGAAGATGACTGTGCGGACCGAGAGGTGTTAACTAAATTGATTAGCAAACACCTCACCCACACACTCAGCAGTCGGAGAGCTGTCACTCTCCTCCTCCTTCACCATACACATACGCAAGCACAAAAGCCAGCCTCTCTCCATTACTGGCTCCTGCCTAATCTGTGGTTAGGACTACATTGAAAGCAAATACACAGTTCATTCACCTGTAGATTTGTTTTCTTGATAGCATCAAATGTTATGTTGGAGAAAATCTAAGAAGGAATGTACTTAAGTAATGACGCATGCAGTGGTTTGTCTAACATTATTTCTCATACCTACACATGTTTGGTAGATGTAAACATTTGAAACAGAAAGAAAGGAAAGCTGGCCCTTGCACAGGTATGATGAAGATAATATTACCCAGTGAGCACCAGCTGACCAGACACATTCATGGACACTGGACCATCCTGGTCAGAAAAAAGTTCATTTTGCATTGGTCCTTTTTAATGTTATATAGTATATTAAATTATATTATATTTTTTATGCAGTCTTTTACAATTGAGTGCAATAGTTTGTATACCTTGTGACGAAATGGACAAAAGAAAAGTTATATAATATGTTATAGCATAATATAATATAATTTGTGAATGAGAATTTTCACAGTTCAACAAAAAAAAGAACAAAAAATGGCAAATGTTAAAAAAGTATAGACATTCAAAAGTAGCACCCTTGGAAGCCTACTCTTTACCTCTTCAGCTGTGTCTAAACTCCTGTATATTCTTGGAGGAAATAGAAATGGGCTAGCTGTATACAAAATGATGGAGCAGGTTTTTTTTTAATAAATAAAGAGCATTTGCTTTAAGTATATTTGATATCTGCACATATATATTGTATAATATATTGTATATATAACTAGGTAGACACATTATTTTTGACACCATTTGTGTCAGCAAAAAAGTATTTTTGTACTCTACTGATGCTATGATCTACAAATATGTCAGTTGATGAACAGTAAACGTTTAAATACAGTTAAAGTTTATTATTATGTGCAGCATAATATGGACATGAACAAGACTGCAGACTGGACATGCACATATGCTAATTTTGTAAGAATTGTATAAAGCTTAGACACTCAGCTGCTTGCTTGCCCAAAGCTTTCTGTAGATCACAGTTAAATATGCGCTGTTAATCCATAATACTCTAGGGTTTTGTGGCTATTTTTTTCTCTTTGCCTGCTAGGATCTTCTTGTTAGCAAAGTTGGCAGACTTTCCTTGGGGAACCACTGGGAATACAAACTTTTGCAATCAACTGTTTATTTTTCCACCTCTATCAAAGGATATAATACAGATTCTTACTCTGAAAAAGACTACATTTTTTAACATCTTAGTGCTCACTGGGTAATTAGTCTCACCACATTCAACTTTTTAATACATTCTGCTTTGTAACTGTGAAGCTATGAATATTGCAAAAGTGTCATGAAATACTTCATGCAGCTATTAGTTGTAGATCCTGAAAGATAAACCTGAAATAATGTTTGATGTGAGAAAAATGTACTTGCCCTCTACTAAAGAAACACATGTACATATGTTTTATATTTAGCACATTTTTGGCAGGCTTTATTGCAGAAATATTTGGACTCTTAGAAAATAAAGTGATGCATTTGCATTTTGGCTGGATATATGTCAGTTCTTCCACTTTCAACATTACACTTTGACCTCTGGGAATATTTCATTATTGTACTCACTATTGTATCTCTCTCTCTCTCTCTCTCTCTCTCTCTCTCTCTGATATACACATACATAAAAAACTATGAACGGTGAAATGAATATTTTGTTATAGTGGTCCCTTTCAAGGGGTGGGAAATATTAGCCAGCAAGCAAACAAGCAAAACTGGGCAACTCTATGGATCCGAGAGACTTTGACAAAGGGCCAAAGTGTAATGTCTAGATGATTGGGTCAGAATTCCTGCTATGGAGTGGTATCCCAGAGAAGAAGTACAAATTGCTGAAAATGTCAACGGTGGCTGTAGACAAAAAGGTTCCTTTTATCACACAGTTCATTTTTATCAAATTACGTAAATGTTGAATATCTTATAATTTCTACGTCCTGACTGCCGGACAGATTTTCCTTATGACAAATCTCTGGTAATGAATCATATATTCTTATGACACTCCTATGGATTTGACCTAAAAATGGATCAAAACGTTTTGATAAACGTAGTCCATGCCAGCTGTAGTGCAGCTTCAGTGTCATTAAAGTAATAATAAAAAAAAGTGAAACTCTGAAATACAGTAAGATCGTGTAAATATTGCAAAATGATTCTACTTTTCATTCAATTTGTTGTTAGTAATATGCTTTGCAATGAAAAGTATTATATTAAATAAAAAAAAATACAATATTCTTGAGACAGGCATATTTTTTTTAGTTTAACCCATGACTATGACGTCATATTTGTTGGACAGACTCGGAAGAAGCAGAAGGAGCAAAAGCCGGTCGGTCGCGTGCGACACACAGAGGTCGCTTTACCCAGTCGGTGAAATGTATTACAAATTCAGCGGCTTCACTCAGAGGCTCATCGGGTCTGCTTCCTCTACGGCATATAGTCCTCAGGTAATTTGTACAAAGAATTATCCGAAATAAAAGACTGGACTACAATACTATTTGTGTTGACTAACTGGAGCAGGAGGAGCTAGCCTGGAAAGCTGACCTGGGATCGGTCACTGGATATGTCATTGTATCGGTCAAGTTTGGTTCTGACTTTTTGTTGTGATTTTTATATTCAGCCGGAGTCTGTCGTGACTTTACACAGCGGCTTTGGGAGGAAAAAAGTGGAGAGTACACTGGGATCTAAAATGTCCCCTTTTTTTGTCGCCCTGTCGTGGGGCTGCTGCCCTTATATTGTCCCTCTATATAACTGCAATTATCTTATCTACCTCCGATATGTGTATTTAACCTGGAAGATTCAAGGTACATAATTGGGAAGCCCAAAGCGTTTTAATACCCTGTATGCACCTTTCTAGGTTGAAGATGAATGTTAAAGGTGCAGAAAGTGTAAGCTTGAGAGTAACACCTCCACAACAAGGAATACCTGGGATGTACTGATCTGACCTTAACATTTGTGTTACAGTAGTGATATCAGAGCGCTCCGAGTGCAGTCCTTACATGATGCTTATTTGATACTGACATCCTCACAGTAACCAAGCTGACTTTTTTTTGCAAACTTCTGTTTTGTGTCAATTTATGCAGTGCATCAGGACACAACATGAATTGTGTCCCATGTTCTCAAGGAAGATCTGTGTTGTGTCATTCACACCACAAATGAGCCAATTCAATGAATTAGGTCATTATTGACCCAAATACTCAACACTCTGTATGGTATTGGTCCATCCTTAGCAGACAGAAATGAAAGGCTTCAAGCAGAAATCAATTTTTAAATTAATGGCAAAATATTAATTATATCGCTTTCACTCTATCTACACATAAGTTTGATTTATTCTTTGCATTATTGATGTTTGGGCTTTCATAATTAATTATATTTCAGACAGAACATGGGATTTAAAAATCACGTAATGAAAGGCCTAATGATGTATTAGATTAATGGTAGACAAGTGATCTTTGCAGTTTTATCCTTGTATTCACATCATTCAGTTGTGCTAGGGTTTTGTGCATTTGTCTGCCACTGATTCCACAGTCTTTGAAGGCTGGCCTCATGTCTCAAGAGTACAAATTTATTGTAAAGTGATGTAATACAATTATGATGGTCAGACATGAATTAAACTCATTACACTAGACATATTGATTTTGTTTGCCAGAGATATTTCACTTCCATGCCCAAATCTATAAACCATGCTTAGTTGAGTGGTTTGGACAACAATATCAACTTTAATTGATATGAACTGAATGTAATCTGATTCCAGGGTTTAAGGACAAATGTACCCACTGAAGCCTCTACATTGATCTTTGCTACCCCAACTAAAATGATTACTGGATCTGGAGCTTCTGTAGAGTACATGGGTGCCAACAGGGTTCCAGACCTGCAGAAGATATTTCAGGTATGCCATACTTTAAAAGAATGTTCATATATTACTGGAATGATGTGTGTTCTGTTAATGATGGGCTTATTCTCTGTCTTTCAGTCTTCAGATGGTATCCCTGTGCACCTTAAGCGCGGCGTTCCTGACCGGCTTCTGTACAGGACCACCATAGCTTTGACTGTTGGAGGTGCACTGTACTGTTTGGTGGCTCTTTATATAGCTGCACAGCCAAAGAATAAGTAAAGGGTTATTCTCCCCAGCATGTTTGCACGTCCGCACATTGGTATTCATGAACTTTAAAAGAGACAGTAATGTGTGCCTGGGATATATTTATCATTATGTGACAAAAGGCAGTGATGTGTGAAGATTATGGGGAGGACTCTACTTCTCTTCTTCTGACCTCATTTACAGCAAACAGTCCTGCTGCACTGAGCAAAGCTCCGGTTAATACAAAGGGACAAATGGTTGGATTCTTTAGAAGCAGTAAATGTGTACTGTTGAATAAAGGGTATTCATATAATTCCTGTAGCATAGAATGTAAAGCTTTCTCTGCATTTATATTCCATTCACACACAGCAGCCACCTACAGCCCACTGAAGCTAAGTTTATGGTGGAAGTGTCAGTGATGGAGTCTGTTTTAAGAATGGGACTGCAGAAGCATCCAACAGGTGAAGAAGAGGAGGAAACTATATCTCACAGTTTTGTTGATTGCTGCTACATTTTAATGCAACCGGTCTCACCTCTGTGAATGAATACGGTACGCTAGAGCAGCGAGTGCGACAGGCGAAAACAGAGCACTTTCTATTGAACATAAATAATGGCCATGTTAGATTAAGATAACTTTCAGTACGAATATCCTTGTTAAGTGAATATATTCTTGTTATTTTAAAATAATGGGAAATTCATGATGGATGATTTCGTTCCATATTCATATAAACTTTGCTGTGGATCACTGAATATGATGTATTATGTTTGTTTTTTCCCTGACTCAAACTGTAGTTGTGTCATTCCATTCGTTCACATAGCAACAAGGGTTTGAAACTCGGTTGTAAAAGGATTCACTGACAAACAAGAGACTTTTGAATGTGCCTCTCCCCCCAGCCCCCCCACCAAAATGATCAGGAACTTTGTCTATACTACTGATGACAACAGAACAGCATTGTTCCTCCAGATTTTATTTTCATACATTTCTTTGCAGTCAGTGGTAATAATACATGATGAAGCTGACTGCTTGCGTGACTGTTGGCTGAAGTTTGATAGGCTGTCACAATACAAAGCAGTGCAAGGCAGTCTATGACAATGAGACGGGATAATTTATTTGCTATGGCTTGACGTCTGTGGTAATGAAAGACCATTTATACCCAGCCCTAGACAGAGTCATCAGCAGCTGAAATGATCCATCACACTAGGCTTAAAAGCTCTACACTATACCACAAATTGTGCACAGATACAGACAAAGAAAGCGTGACAAAGACTGAACTGGTGTAGTGATTTAATCGGACTGCATCAAGAATAGGCACAAGGATGGTTAAACGTGAATCAATAAACACTTTGGAGATTTCAGTAATGGTCTGGAGACGACGACTTTTTATTCCTCGCCGATCAATGGTAATCTTCCTTAGTTTGAGACGGAGATGTAAGAGAAATCTTGTAACTATGGAAACTTAAGGACTTTTTCCAGGTGTGTCCTGATTTGCCAGAAATGTATTAATTCTAATTCAACTGACTTTGCCAATGATATTGATTTTACATCTAAATCAATTTGCCAGCAGGCACAACTGGTAACGAGTGTAATAGGTTAGGTGTGAGAAGGAAAGTGGTTTGTTTGCTCAGGAAACTCAGACACCTCACTCTATCCCTGTTTCACTTTAGATGTCTTTATTGTGGTTAACAATATGTGTGAAGTTATATACAAATGTATACAGTACGATTGTTAGTGTACAATATATGCTCTCATCCAATTTATAGCTTGCACACCTCACTGACCTGTGATTTCTCATAAAAAAACAAAAAACAAATCAAGAATGAACCAGCGGGTGAGGAAAGAGCAGGGAAAGAGCAGACATTGCGGGGGTGCAGGGAGTTGGGAGTCGGATTGGTGTGAGACCCCCCAGCCTGTGGATCTGACTGGTTGAAGGAGAGCCATCGTTTTTCTCCATCTGCAGCCCTGCTGCTCTCTTGGCTCGGACAAGCTTGTTCTCACACTGCTCTGGGGAATATGTGCTTGCGTGTGTTTTCCAGAACAATTTGTCATTTACTTTCCCCTATTCTCTCACATGTTATTCCTGGACCCTATCATATGTAGTAGGGGACACTCCCTCAGCATGGATAATGAACCAGGTGGGATTTTTATACACTCAAGGTGAATGGTAAAGCTCAAGGAGTTTTGTCTTTCTAAAGACTTTATAGTAGTCTGATAGTGATTCTGCATAATAAGATTCCATGGCTTTGTTATGCAATGAAATAAATGTATCATTATGACCACAAAAATGCAAATGATAAATAGCATCACTTTATGTGATGAAGTGCCCAGAAGATACACTGTACAATCAAACACAATGAGTTTTGATTGTGATTAACGTTTCATCTAGCAGGCTCCTTTCAGGTGCCGGTCTCATTTACATTTATCTGTATATGCTTTGTGTCTACATTGCCTTTAACATAATGTACTACCTTTCTCTTGGACTGAATCCATGAGTAGTGAAAAGTGGAAAATGAAAGAGGGGTCCACTCAGTTATCCGTTTTCTGAACCGCTTATTTGCAGAGTTACAGGGAACCTGGAGCTTTCTTTGGAGATTCAGGGCAGAAGGTGGGGTACATGGGGTGCCAACCCATCCCACATACATGCACACACTAAGGACAATTTAGAGAGGCCAAAAAGCCTATAGAGCATGTCTTTGGACTAGGGGATGAAACTGGAATACCCAATAGAAAACCCTTTAAGCATGGGGAAATCATGCAAACTCGGAAAACAGACAATGCTGAGGCAGGAATTAAACCTCCAACCCCAGAGGTACGAGGCAAATGTGCTAGCCATCAAGCCACCAGTATGCCTTTTTTTTAATATTAGTCATTTATTTGTTCATTTTATTTGTCCATGTACAACAGATAATGGTGTCAATGTCACAATTTACATAATAAAGATTCTGAAAACACACAATAAAATATTATATTACACTCAAGGCTAAAATTATTGCCACCCTTCAGGAGAACAGACAAACATGTATTCATTCATCTTCGGTAACCTTTCTATCCTGGTTGGGATCATACAGCATCTGGAACCTTTCAAAAAATACTGGGTGTAAATTGGGAATACAAGATACATCACAGGAGACCATGCACACACACACAAACACCTAGGGTCTAAATCACATAGGGTTTGACAGGTGGGAGGAAACCCACATAAACATGGTGAGATCATGTGAAACTTGACACAGACAGTAACCCAAGCTCAGGGTCAACCTGAAGACCATGGAGCTGTAAAGTGTCAATGAAAAAAATGGTTTTTAACACACAGAAAACCAATTATATGATTATTTAATCTATTTCCAGACATTTTACTCTTTTTAATCTTGTATTTCTTTTTGTTCAGATAAATTTGCTTCTTTCTAAAAATAAATGTTTATTAAATTAGCAAAATTATCTGCCAATCGAACAAGACTGACTTTTAGTTAAAAATATATAAATAGGTTTAATAATCTCATTTAGAAAATACTGTATAGATAAATTTGATATTTGTACTTGTTATGATGTCAAGAAGTTTTGCCAGAAAGAGGGCACATACATATTGATATTAAGAAAAGTACAGAAGTACACAAAGCTGCATTAAGAAGCTTGTCCTGTGAGCGACTAGAACTGTGTCCTGCTCATGTAAGAACTTTTGGATTGCATTCAAAGAGAAGCAAACTCTCAAACACACTTTAGAATATGAATGATCTAAACTAAACATGCAAATCAATATGACTGCAGGACGCAAAATAAATGGTCATGTCAATATTTGGATTTCTGCATGAGCAAAACAGCTTGGGCTCAAAACAACATTAAGAATATAAAGTCATTTGAAATGTTGTGCATTGAGGAATGACCAGAATGTCTCCATCCTTTTTAAGTGGACAATCATTCTGAAAATAGAATAGAATAGAATAGTTTTGCAGAAATTACACACAGACTCTTTCTATGCTGAAAAGATCTTTGAACACTTATCCATCAATTGCAACTTCTTGTCTCTAGGGTTATACAATCTAAATGACAGGTTTGAGGCTCTGTATGCATTTTCTCTCACTAGCTGCCTCCCACTTCTGATAAACTCACCAGAGACAACACAGATTCCCCACTGAGATAATACTATTTAATTTAGTAATCACAAACTGTTCCTTTTTCTCCTTTAGATATTTGTAACTCATTTGTGTTTGTATGATCCACTTAAGCACACAGAGAGAATACAAAGTGTTCTGTGTAAGAAATAAAACAGAAGGTTGTATGCTGTTATAGGAAAATAATCAACACCAGGGTGTTGATTATTTTATAACACTCCAAGGTGTGATTATTTTCCAATAACATCATGTCCCAAGGTGGGTGATTAGTGGTTAGCCTGTTTGCCTCACAACTTCAGGGTTAGCGGTTTGATGCCTGTCTGCACCCTGTGTGTGTGTGTGAAGCTTGTATGTTCTCCTTGTGTTTAAGGGTGCTTCCTATAGGTATTCCGGTTACCTCCCCAAGTCCAAAGACATGTGTTGTAGGCTGATTGGCATCTATGAATAGTGTGAGTGTGTGTGCAATTGTGATCTTTGAAGGGGTGGCCCCCAAACCATGACATACACTGGCTTCCGCCCTGTGTCCCCTGGGATAGGCTGCAGGCTCCCCTACATTGTGTAAAACATACATACATACACACACACACATACACACACTGTACTGTGAAAAAGTTTTAGGCAGGTGTGAAGAAATGCTCAGAAAAGTAAGAATGCTTTCAAAAATATATATTTAATTGTTTATTTTTATTTAAGAAAAATTTAAATCAAATCAATATTTGTTTTGACTACTTGGCTTCAGTGGTCAAGCCAAGGAAACTTAATCAGATGAAAGATGCATCATGCTTATTTCTCTTCGACAATGGAAGATGTCCAGCAGTGCCATCAGCAAAGAACTGGCGAAAACCAGTGAGATCAGGTACACCCAGGTAATAATGAGTGTCTGCAGGCAACAGTGAAGCATGGTGGAGGTTTCTTACAAGTTTAAAGTTGCATTTCTGCAAATAGAGTTGGAGATTTGGTATGGATTAATTGTGTACTCAATGCTGAGAAATACAGCCAGATACTTATCCATCATGCGATACCATCAGGGAGGCATCTGATTGGCCCCAGATTTATTCTGCAGCAGCATTCTGTCTTCAGTGTATAGAAGTGATGGTTTGGCCCCCACAGAGCTCTGATCTCAACGTCATCGAGTATATCTGGGATGAAGTGACAGAAGGATTTGAGGCTGTCTACGTCTACAGAAGATCTGTGGTTAGTTCTAAAAGATGTTTGGAACAACCTACCTGCCGAGTTCCTTCAAACGTCAACTGTTTGCAAGTTTACCTAGAAGAATTCATGCTGTTTTGTTTTTGTTTTTTTTTTAACATTTTTTGATATATATCAATATATATATATAGTCAAAGAATATAACACATAACGTATAACACACACAAACAGGTTTTAATAAGTTTTATATATGTATAACCATACACATTGGAATGAGCGCTTTAATATAAATTTATATAAATGATTTGCCTTGCAGCAGGAAGTAGTGTCAGAACTGACAATATTTAATCAACACCCTTCCCATCAGATTTGAGAATTCAGCAGCACTGTGGTAAGCTAATTTATATTCTAGGTTCTGTGAATATTTCTGGAACAGATTTAATCTCTTAATTTTTGCAGGGGCATGCCGTTTGTCAGAGCCTCAATACACTAGGCTAATACACAGTACACTATATTGCCTTTATATAGATATGCTACTTTAAAAAAGAATTTTTCAAAAGTTCATTGAAGTTTTACAAGATCAGAGTGAAATATGTCATTTACAATGCCTGGTTGGTTAATAATTTTGAGTGTAAAGAACCCATCCTTGATCTCTTAATTCACTCTTTAGCAGAAATAGTAGCACAGCATTAAAGTCTTTCAGGAATAGCCTTTAACAGCTCGTCTCTTCACAGTGGGGAAGCAGGAGGGAGCAGCACAGCATTTGCACTGGCTTAAAGCCACACCAACCGTTCCACAGACAGACACCCACCACTACAGACACAGCAAGCCAAGTCTGTTCTCCAAACAGCCACCATGGGACAGTCTATGACAGATTGTAACCTGTAGAGTGTAACTGGGGATAAAATCACTGCTCCAGGACCAGCGAGGCTGACAGAGAGCTGTTGAGTGGTTTCATGTTGACAGCCTCTCAGGATTGACACGGCTCTGTGAAACTGACATGAGTGAGGGGGGAACCATCTGCCTCTGCTAGAACAGTGCCAGATCAGAGCGCTTTCTGCAGGCAAATTAATAATGTCAAGATTGCCCCTTCTCCTACCTTCCATTACAAAGACATCTACTGCATCAAAAGTTTGAAGTTTAAAAGGCAACAAGGGAAAGTCAGGGTTTTGGCTTTAGGCTGGTGTATTCTGGAGAAGAAATGATCACACATTTTATATAGACTTAGCTTTTTTATTGCAAAAGACGTTGTAGGTGCAGCCTTGAATTCTAATTATTGGAGTCTAAATGTCTGTACTGGTCATTAACATGATGGGCCATTATTTAACTCTCTTCTGCATGTTTGTATTTTTTCTTGACACAACACAAAAAGTGCTGCGACTTTGATCTGTGCTTTGCACTAAATTGTACCAACATATTTAATTTCAACATTTTATGTCTACTATGAATATTTCTATTGTGGAATTATATTCCATGTTTGAAAGGAAGCTTGGAATATGAATTAAGAGTTGAGTTTTCTGAACACAGGCAAGGCAAACAAATTGGCAAGGTGATAATAATTATGCAAACCTCCATAAACAGGGTAAACTAGGTAGAGACAGGATCGAGTACAAAAACAAATCCAGTGTCAAACCCTAAACTATCTAGACACAGAATAGTAAATTTTATTAACCTGAGCTGCAGATTTCAGGAGCAAGACATTTGAAGCATAATGCTTTTTAATATAATATGGCTTGTAGTTTGCTATATGAGAATGCTGGTAAGTGTAATTTATAGTTTTAAGGGAGCCAAATATACTGTAAAATGATTGGAGGGTCATTTCTTACCTCTACACTGTATACGTGGAGTTTGCTTGTTCTTCCTGTTCTTTGAGGGCTTCCTATGGGTGCTCCACTTTCCTCCCCTATTCCAAAGCCACATGTTTTAGGAATTGCCATCTTCAAATTGTCCATAGTTTGTGAGTTAGCCCAGGGTGTCCCCTGCATTGTGCCCCAAGTCCCCTGGGAAAGAATCCCAGTTCCCTGCACCTAACCCTAACCCTAACCCTGTGGACAATGCGCAATAGGTGTTACTTGATCTGTTTGTTATGCTCTATGACTTTAACATGTGTGCAGGAAATACACAAAGATGAATCTGAATCTAATTAGATACAATGGTTTACATGGCTATTATTCTTATATGTAGCGGACTATTTAAAAATATTATCCAGATAGTTTGCTTGGATAGAAATTTCATTTGGATTCAAAGCCTATATTCTATTATAACCAGGGTGTATACATGAATGTTTCTTTTATCCTGATAGTGCTAGCAGTGAGATTAGAACTGGATAATTAGGATGCATGTAAACATAGCTTCTCTGACGTAAAAGCCACATGCAGCCCTCCAGCAGTGAATGAGTAGATATTAACACAGAAAAGTGACAAAGACCAATTTACACTGCATGCATTTGGGAGGGTCACTATTTTTATGCATATTCCACAGCTCTAGCACAGCTATGGCGGCTCTAAAATAAGAACTATTCAAATAATATGCACAGAAAAAAAGGTCCTGATAAAAAAGGGTACATATAATGGCACTAAAAGTCTATGCAGAAACTAACACATCTACATATCTCTGTTAAAATGGCAGATTTTTGTGATGTACTCAAATGAAGCCAAGATAAATCATGTCAAATTCTTCTACTCTCAATGTGAAATTACAAATATAAATTGTGCGTATCTATGCAACTAACTTATTGCACATTTTTTAATTTTTTTTTTTCATATTTTCTTAAAACATTTCTATTCTTTTATATGTTGTTATTTCACACTGAGGCTGTAAAAAAAAAGATATATCATTATTTAACTTTGTTTTTTTTTTTTTTACATCACAAAACCCTGCTATTTTAACAGGGGTGTGTAGCCTATTTATATCCATTTTACATGAGGCTTTCTTGTCATTGCTCAGAAAAAGGGTGAGCTTTTGTATGCATGTGTCATTTCAAACCATGTCATTTTCAAGATGTCCAGTTGCCATGCATGGTCCACAAAAAAGCCTTGAGGCCTGCCTTTGCCCCAGCAGGATATTATTTAATAAGGGTCAGTAAGTGGGTGATGTGTTCATGTCCAGCAGACTCATGGGAATTTAGTTCCAGGAAATTGCCAGGTTGTTGCCACAAAGGAGGACAGCCAGAGTGCATGGCCCATTTTTTTTAATTTTTTTATGACCACACAGAGGAGCTGCCTTGAAGTGGTTGTTTCTGTTTTTTCCAGTAGATGTCTGGGCCAGAGATAGAATGAAAGCAAGTGTCTCCTTATAACATATAAACACATTTTACTATTGCATAAAAACATGCAGAATTGAAACTGATATGCCATCATAAAAAGCTAGAAATGTATTGTCAACATTTAGTGCTCCTTCTGTGTATCTACATTGGCTAATGTCTATATATTTGTCCTTAACTAAAGGAAGGAGAATCCCATCTCTCCAGTGTTATTGAGTGTTTTGTGCTGCATCTGTCTCCATTCTGTGTGCGGGTTTCTCCAAGTGGTCTGTAAACAGCTTGCTAAACACTTCGTAGAGCACTTCTCCTTGCCCAGAGTAAGCATATAAGAGAGGCTTTTCTAACTTAATATTTCAGAGGACATCAAATTTGCAATTACTTCAGACTGCTCATGCCCTACTAAACTTTCATTATTTCATAAAACTCACTCAGAGGTGTAGGTGCTCTGATGACAGCAATACAGCCCCATCCATATGCCTGTTCAATAACTCGCTTGGTACAGATGAGATTTTCCGAAGGTGTGATTTCAAGGATTTTGATTCACCACACAGATGATGAAAGCTCACTTGGGAGCATTTTTGAGCTCCATGTTTTTAAATTACTCACTCCTTGAAGGCTGTTTCAGCTCATTCCATGCAATCTTGATGTATCACTCATTACTTTCTGAGATCCTAATATCCCTCTACTCTGGTCTGCTACACTTTGTTGCTTTTTATTTTTTCTTTCTTTGCCATAGAATGATGTTACAGTACTTCCCTAAATGCTGTAGCTGAAACTAACCCTACTCTGTGAGATCTAAGCTCAGACATCTTATGGGCTGTCTGGACACCAAGTGAGTCTTTCTTATTGCTTTCGGTAACACACTGGGATGGAACAAAGTCATTACATCATGGGTGGAAAGTCTGTGGTTAATCATACCAACTGCAAGGAGAGGTCATTACTCACATTTCCCTAAGGTGCCTGATATGTATAGCTCAGCTCACTGGAGTTTCCTGGACAGAATTCATTTTGCTCTAAGTACACATAATCAATATTGGCTCCAAAACTGTAGAATGAAATGACAGAGAGTGGGCTGGAAAGTGATTGAAATGAATCTGCAATGTATTCATTCTGTTTTCATTATGATTCTTCCCAGACCATTAAGTACTCTGTCCTGACTTTTTATGGAATGGTGGAGATGGATCTGCTTTAGAACGTGAGCTGCAAAGTTATAAACAAAAACTGTTGTTCCAGACTCATTGTGGTTAGTGTGTTTTGTGATGCCTCTGGCATGAATATGGTCCTCTTGTATGGACACCACCACCACTATGTGAGAATTAGACCTCTTAGACTAATTCACACTATTTACATTAACACCAACCTTTTTTCATACCTTTTTACCTTTTACCTAGTGGAAACTCCCAAACTAGTATGCCTTAAATGGACAAGTTGTGATTTATGTCCTAAAATGGTAAAAGGTAGGTATACATCTAGATTCTTGTTCTGGCACCGAGGTGGTGGAATGAACTTAGATTGTCCCCTAGATGTCCGTACAGCCGAGTCACTGACCATCTTCAAATGATGATTGAAGACCTACCTCTTCCCGAAACACTCTTATTTTTCCTTGTTTTATGTCTTGTTATATGTTGTATGTACATTAAAAATCAGTTTTAAGCTAATAGTATCCTAAGTTTGTAACCTATTGAACCAGTGTTAATATATTCAGTGACTAATATATACATAGAGACTTTAAAGCACATTTGTATGTCGCTCTGGATAAGAGCATCTGCCAAATGCCAGAAATGTAAATGTAAATGTCTTCTGTATGACCTGTTTGCTGGTTTTATTAAGTTTGCACATGCTTTCACAAACATGTATGTTAATCTATGTACTCAATATTTTGTTGTACCATGGTCAGCAAACCAGTTCCGAGTAGATTTGGTACTGTGGGCAGGGGCCAAGTCCTGCTGGAAAAGAAAATTAGCATCTCCATAAAGCTTGTCAGCAGATAGACGCATAAAGTGCGCTAAAATCTCTTGGTAGATGGCTGTATTGACTTTGGGCTTAATAAAACACAGTGAACCAGCACCAGCAGATGACATGGCACCCCAAATCATCACTGAGTGTGGACACTTCACACTGGACTTCAAGCAGCTTGAATTCTATGCCTCTCATCCCTTTCTCCAGACTTTGGGACCTTGATTTCCAAATGAAATGCAAAATTTACTTTCAACTGAAAAGAGGACTACTGAGTAATGTTCCAATTCTTCATCTCCTTAGCCCAGGTAAGACACTTCTGATATTGTCTCTGGTTCAGAAGTGGCTTGACACTAGGAATGCAATAATTGTAGCCCATTTCCTAGACACGTCTGTGTGTGGTGATTCCAGCCTCAGCCCACTCCTTGTGAAGCTCCCCCATGTTCTTGAATCGGCTTTTCTTGACAATCTTCTCAAGGCTATGGTCATCCTTGTTGCTTGTGCACCTTTTCCTACCATGCTTTGTCCTTCCAGTCATCTTTCCTGAATATACTTTGATACAGCACTCTGTGAACAGCCAGCCATTTCAGTCTTCATGTCTTATGGACAACCATCAAGTCAGTAGTCTTTACCATGTTTGTGGTAGTGTGTACTGAAACTGACTGGGAGATTCGTGTTATTTATATGGCATAAAAAGTGATTTGCTCAAAGTGGAAATGAAATATTGTAATGTTCTGTGATGCACTTTTTTAATGTTTTTGAGCTGAAGGCCACAATTATCAGAATGAAAATAAAAATATATATGTAATATATACATCATGTCGGAAGTGGGAGTAAGAGTATAATTCAGTCAAATGTTGACATTGCTCTCTTTATTTCCTATCAGCAGAATTGCCTTCAGCTTGGTGCTGATCCTCCAGCCACCAGTGTACAGGACATATGCACCCAAGCCCCTTTAAGAGTTCGCACCTCCCCTGCACTCCAGCTGCTTCATCCATCTTCCTCACATTCTCCATTTCCCTTGTCAGCATGTAAATACGGAAACCCCCTTGATTTTAACTGATTCCACTTTTCAGTGTTTTAGTGTTCATGCTACACTCCTTCACCACATAGTACCTTCAAGCTCTTGTCTTTTTCTTTCACACATTCGGGTCAATGAACGACACATAAAAGATTTCCAAATATTTAACTTGTTTTGTTAATGCTCAAATAATTCTTCAAAGATTTAAAAACAAACATAACTTCCTTCTTTTAAAATTTATTCTGAACTTTAATAACATTATACACTGTCTCTGAGGGTGAGCTGTGCAAAAGAAGTGAGGGTGGTCATTAGAATAAGCTATTACACTGCTAAAACCCTGGGGAGAACAGTCAGAAATGTGATTGCAGCTCTGATTAGCTCCACTACTCATGCTTCCTGTGTGACCTGTATTCAGGAGAACCCAACCAGTATTATGCACACCACAAGAAGTTCTGCAAAGACCCCAACAGAGCTTAATCATGCTCTGGGTTCAAAGTATGAATCCTAAGCCAGAATTATGCTTTTCTACAAGGCTTTCTGTGTATGTAAAGGTCCATAGAGACATACTACTGACATACTCTGTGTCCCTTTTGGGTGCTTTTAGATTTTTTGACTTTTGACATTAGAAGTACAATGACCAATAGTAGTGTGGCCAAAAGTTTGTGGACACCTAACTATCACAGCTATATGTGGCTCTTCCACAAACTGTTGCCACAATGTATAGACCTGTTGGAAGCACACAACTGTATAGAATCGGGGTGTCCAGTCTTTTTCAAAAATGGCAAGTGTGGGTGCAGGTTTTCATTTCAGACAAGTATCAGCCACATCTGAGTCTACTGAAAAGACCAACTAGGTAAAGACCAACTAGGTAAAGACCAACTAGGTGACTCCTGCTTGTTTGGAATAAAAAAAACCTGTACCCACACTGGCCTTTTCTGGATAAGATTGGAAACCTCTGGTCTCTGTATGCTGTATGACTGCAATTTCCTTTTATTGGAACTAACATGTTCCAGTATGACAGTGCTCCTGTGCACAAAGCAAGGTCTATGAAGACATGACTTGCCAAAGTTGAAGGCTAAGAAAGAAGTGTTTGCACAGAGCCCTGGCCTCAACTCCAAATGAACACCTTTGGGATGAACTTATGAATTAACACTAATGCTGTTGTGGCTGAACAAGCACAATTTCCCACAGCCACACTGAAAATTCTAGCAGAAAGCCTTCCTAGAAGAGTGGATCTTGTTATAACAGCATAAGGGGACCAAATATGGAATGGGATATTCAAACAAGCACACATGGCTGTGATGGTCAGGTGTATCAAAAGCATATAAAAAGTCCTACGAATAAAAAAAAATCCAATTATTATTACTAAAGATTATTAAAGTTTTATGACTGTTATATAGTGTTATGAGATAGGAATGTTGCTTAATTTGTATGTAGATTGTGATTCTCCCTAGACTTTTTTGTACACCATATTATTAATAACTTTTAGGACTAGCCTATATATAATGAATAAAATGCAACAGGCAATGTTTTTGGTTAGAAATGGATCAGTTACAGGGTGGTGGGATTATTAGTTATTGAAAATCATAATTGTTTATTATTAGACTTTGATTATGTGAAGACATCACACAAGTCTGTGTAAATGAGGTGTTAACAAAGATAACAAGCAAGACAAAAAATAGCTGATAATCAACACCCTTTGAGCAATCAGAGAATTGAAAATGAAATTGAAAATAATAAAGTCAGCAGAACTGTGGTATCAACAAGTATATTAACTGTCTTATGTAATATTTTTGCAAGCCTTGTCTCATCGTTTTGGGAAATAAATAAGGTTAAGCTTATTGTAATATTTGTCTGTTAGGAATGAGCCCTGTGAAAAAAAAAGACAATTGCTTGTGACATCTTGTTACATAAAATTTACATATTCTGTGTCTGACCATATAATTCACTAGGGTTATACACTTTAATGAAAGTCTGCCATTTCGATGCATAAAAGTAAAAAAAGAGAGTAACATTGTGTGATATGTTCAGTCTATTCACTTTGCACTTTAGTTAGGTCTGGAGAGATTCTGGTGTTCACTCCCAAGACCACTGGCCTAATAAGTATGCCTGTCAGAGTTGTACTTCTAAAGCAATCACTAATCACCCTGTACTTCACCAGTGGGCCTTTCTGACAAGGGACAGAATGAGAAAGAGAGAGTGAGAGTGAAAGAAAGAAAGAGAGTAAGAGTGGAATAAAGAATGTGAGATACATTATACAAAACAATGGTTGCGGGGAGTCGGTGCAATGTATAAATCACAACAAGGTCCTGAAGAGTAAAAGAAAAGCTGGAAGGCTTTGCCACACATTAGTGATCAATCCTTCAGTGTAGAGAGGCACAAAAGTGCACAGTGTTTGATAAAGCACCGTTGAGCAGCTGCTTATCATCTGGCATATAGTAGTGCAGGGTTGCATTTTAGCAGAGGAAATCCTTTTCTACATTCAAATGCTAACATCAAACCCACAGCTCACTGTGTTGGAATTCCTCATACATAGTCAAATGGAAAGAGCTTTTACATAATTATGATGCAGAGCAAGAGCTATTTCTTCCTGCTTGTAATAGAACACTCAGATGTTGATGATGGACATATAATAGACATATAGATATCTTTTCTTTGAACACTGAGCAGCTCAATAATGGCCTGCATTTCTGTCCAATTCCCTAATCAAATACACACTGTTTAAGACCAGGAAGGCTGGCGATTAGGCAAATGGCAGTTCTGCACAGAGCTGTTTTGGGCACTGTATTGCATACAAGGATATTAGGTTTATGCTGCAAAAGCTGAAATAGTTTTAAAAAAGCATGCCTAACATTACATAATAAAATACAAAATTTGTCACAGCATAAAAACATACATTAAACAATTAATTAGGGTTGCCTACATTTATGTCTTGTACACCTACCATATAGGTCACATTGTAAGTACTTCATTACTAAATATATCCCATCTGTGCCTCTGAAAAGGAACCACCATTAACACTGATCCATTGGGTGATGCACCATTCTCTGCTCAACAATGCCACTAACACTGATGATATCCCAAAGAAAATATTAATGACATCAAGGTTTTAAGGCAAAAAATGCAAAAGTTTCACTTATTCTTCTATTATTTTTCAGACATGCCTTTGACATTTTGTTGTGTCTGAGCCTTGCTCACCCAGTGCTTCATGCGTGATGAGCAGATGTAAGCTCCATCGCTCCTCTGTGGGTGTGAACAATGGTCTGGGGCTAAACTTGAAGCTCTCAATAAAACATGACTCCATATTTCACGCTGAGATAAAAAATTCATGGTCCTTCCCTCATAATGCCTACAGAGTGTGGCGCTGGGTGCAGCTCTAATATTAAAATGGCCTTTTGTTTCTTTAGTGGGGATGACTTCAGATGGAACTTTCTGACATTGCTCCTCATGATGTTACTCGATGATGTATAAATTCAGTCATACCCAAGTTAATTACAGCAGTCTTTTTCTTCTTGAAAATGTCTAAAATGAAGCAATACTGTAAAAACTTTAGAAGAAGCCTATATTATCACCACACATACATTACAGAAGACTTTTCTTCAAATGTCCCAGCTAAGGAAGTTGGGGTCAGAGCCATGATACAGTGCCCCTGGAGCAGAAAGGGTTAAGGGCCTTGCTCAAGTGCCCAGCAGTGAAAGCTTGGCAGAGCTGGGGCTCAAACTGATCCTCCGATCAACAACCCAGAGCCTTAACCACTTGAGCCACCACCACCCAAAACATGGCCCAAACATAACGTCATAATACATCAATTTTACCAAAATAGCTAGTGGTTATGTAGTTCCCAAATCTTCTTACAGGCTGTTACATTCATTTGTTATAATACTGTATTAATTTAGTTGTGTTATTGTTATCTAAACCACTCAACTAAACTGTTTATAGATCATCATCTTTGTCAAATAGATCAATATGGCTGTGTTTAATTTAATTCAGTCCTTTGGGGGAAATGATGTTCATTCATATTGGTTACTTCAGTCATTTTAGATCTGATGCATTTGCTGTGTGTCTTTCATATACAGTACATTTGGACTCACAAGAAATTATATTACAGGAAAGTCCTAATGGACTATGGATAAACATATAGCTCACTCAAAGCCATCATAGCCATGTCAATGTAAGTGTTACAGTAGCCTTCAACAGACCCTTATCTGTATTTGTTTTTTCAAAGATCATCTACTTTAAATATCATTCCCTGTTACCTCTATGAAATCCAGCGAGGCTACATCCCATACAACTGAGCCACCTTAATTGCTTACCTGAACTTTAAATCAGTTCTCTAAACTAACAGCCTAACACAGCTAGCTAATACTGTATTTGCAGATACATTATTAGCACACGTACATCGAATGCCAGCATTTCTTTTCAGTTTTAAAGCAATGACAAAGAACCTTTACACATCATGCAACAGAGCTGTGCAAAAAAATGTATTTTGTGTATTAATTGAGGTCAGCAGATCTGTATTAGATGTTACTAGATGTGTAGAATAATGTCATCCAATCTATCTCCAGTAAATGTATATGCATATATATATATATATATATATATATATATATATATATATATATATATATATATACTCTCGTCCTCTATATTTAAATGAGGCATGTGTTTCTCCAATTAAATATTCATATCACATTTTATTTCATTTGTCTTCTGAAGTCTGATATGCCATACATTTTTAATACACATGAACTGTGACAGATGATTTACTTTCCCTGACAGATGGGCTTTGAAGCTTTGGAAGGATAGATGCAATATTTTTCTTTTCACTAATAATTTGTTAACATACTGTATTTGACTCTATTTCTGGAAATGAATGAATATCTGTAACCTGCCACAGTAAATGTCTTGTTGCTACAAATGTCATTTTAAATATATTTTTATTTTATAGCCATAAAAGGGTCCATATAATGTGGGTAAAATATCTTTTTTCAAAAATAATCTTTAAGCGCTTTTAGTGTTCATCCCTCTACCAAAATTGGTGACACTAAATTGGAGGTATATGTGAATGACTGATTAAAATGCAGACTTTTTATGCAGACTCTGTCCCAGAAACGAAGGTGATTCCCAGTTACACTGTGTTTTACTTTCATCATTTTGTTGCAGTAGCACCACACTGAGATGCAATCACTGTCCAGTCACAGCCCTAAGCAATAATTGGGAGTGTGGTTGTAATTTGAGGAAAAGGCCTGAAAGCATAATTTTCCTGGAAGTCTTACTGTTCAAAGAAAAAAAATTATTACTCGTTTTTTCATACTACACTGAGTGTTTGCTATGATTTTTAAGCTTTTTAGAATTATTACTAGAACAGGGTAAGAGTGTTAATATGACTTAAACACTCAAATACCCAGAAAGTACTTAATCAAATTTATCAGGCTCAACCTTTATCGACAAAATACTGTGTTTACAGACAGCTTCATAATTGTAATGGAGTGGCGTTGCTGCCTGTTCTGACATTTTCTGACTGGTTTCTTTTTTTTTTTGAGTGTATGCTTATAAGTTTTTTATCTTTGTGTTGAGGTTTATGTTTCATGTAACATAAATGAAAATCATATGACATGCCATACAGCTGCATTCTGGATCATTTCAAACTTGAGATGTCAAAGGAATGAACAATTTTCATGAACATGGCTCATTATGATGGCCAGAGAGTCTTGTCATTGTCTATGTCTAAGTCTGCTGAGAGATCAAGAAGAATGAAGACAGATGATAGTTTAGTTGATCTAGTGGTGTGAAGATTCCCAGTAACAGACACAAAGGTTGTGTGTCTCTTTGAAGCCAGGCTGGTGAGAAAGAGAGACAACTTTAATTTATAGAGCACATTCAGGAAAAAGGAGATAAATTAAATTGTTGGTAGTTGTTAACGTTTCGAGCATTAGACAATGTGTTAGGATAGGACTGTGGGATAAGAGAAGCTTTATTCAGGATTATTCAGGATTTCCACTGTAAAAAGAGAAGAAAAATATCTTAAGAAGATAAGAGGGAGAGGGAGATTTTGCAGTGTAGGAATAGGTTAGGAAGGAAAGATTGACTGATTTTGTTAATCTTCTCATCAGAGGCATCAAGGAGGAGAGTGAATTGGGGGTGGGTGGAGGGGGGGGGGTGACATGCCAGTTTCTCAGGGAGTCTGAGGGAAAGCGTAGGCAGAGAAGCCGGGGTTTCCGTTTTATCTGGAGTGCTTCTGGTCTCAGGGAAAGCTAAGAGAAGGTAAAATTATTTACCTATAAGTCACCTACCACCATTGTTCAGTACTGATGAGACAGTAGTGGGCAGTTGAGGAGGCTGGTACACCAGCTACATTGTGTAGTATGACATCCGGGGAGTCTGTGAGATATGAGGACAGAAATTAATAGGAATAAGGGAAGAGTGTATAAAATAAAAGAGTGTAATACTTAGCTGAAAGAAAAAGAGTTGTGGTGATTTAGTCTTGTAGATGATGTCTATAGTGGTTACACCCTCACCCACAGTAAGTGTAAGCTCTGGTCACAATCCACAATCTGCTTTTATCCAAAGAGACTCACAACCTGGTTCAGCAGAAGGGCCTTGCTCAAGGGCCAACATTGACAGTACTTGGATTTAAGATCAAAGCCTTCTGATCAGGAGTCCAGAGCCCTAGCTACTGCTGCTATACTAACATCCAGAAACCTGCGTTACCAAGCAGAGAATAGTCCTACCATAGAAAAAGCCAAGCAAGAGCAAAAATGAAGTCTGTCTGGTGTTCCCAAACTCTGGTATGGGTAATATTGATTTTAACACTCTGTGTGGAAGCAGTTGCTCTCAAGAGGTAATATAAGGAAACATGTATTTGTGAGCCTTCCAGGAGCAAGAAAGGAAGGGAAAGAGAGATTACATGTGCAATAAGAAAAAACTGTATATTTATTCCAGCGCCAGGATCAGGTTATTTAGCTCTGTAGTGTTAATGCTTATCCTGCATATTTTTGTGTTTTTCTCGCTTTAACAAGCCTATGTAAACTCAGGAAACTCAGGATCTTAGAAGGAGACTTGGGTTAATGTCTTTTTCCCCCCTATCTAAAAGAGACCGTATTTTTTATAGGCACCTATAAAAGGACCCATATAAAAATGCCCAGGTAATATATTTATAACTGAAATGTCCAAACTGACATTTAGAAACAGGGTTACCAAAAAAAAAACAACAGTGCAGGGTGTGGATAGGAAACCACTGCTTAGCACATGGTGCTGTTTTCCAAAAGACAATTTGAAAGAAATGAATTACTGCTGCTCTGTCTACTGTTTGTAAAATAGACAATATTTTTCCATGTTGGCAAAGAGTGTGAAAAGACATACCAAGGTCTTTATCTGGCAACTGGCAGTTGAATATTCTGTGTTTAACAACTGATTGTGATGTGGTGGATTTGTGTTTCTGGCCAACGGATTAAAAAATAATCAAAAATTAGCATGCAAATGCTGTATTTCACCAGTATTGTCAAGGAGTCAGCTTTCGTCCTCCCTCTCAGTTTCCATATTAATCCTATGGCTTGATATGCCTGTGCAATGGCACAATACATACTGAACAAATATGTAATGAAAAGTATCATATGCAGTACAGTTTTTTGCCATTTTTTCTTTATCCCTTTCTCATTCTCATTCTCATTCTCTGTCTGTTTTTTCTCCCTCGTCTCAGTCTCATTAATATCCATGAGAACGACAAACAAAGCCTTGAGTCTACACTTGATGGCTGTTTGTGGAGATGTGCAATAAACACGCGGTGCACATCCATCTGTTGTTTAAAGGCCAAGTGGCACTCACCATGGCCTCACGAGTACTCGAGCCTTGCCTCTTACCTGATCTCTCACTCACCTTCTCTTTGTCCTCATCAAGTGTCAGAAAGGAGATGACACACAAACCTGAATCGAGGAAGGGGAAACAAAGAGAACTCAATTACAGCCGGGTGCATGGAGGACAGAGAATAGTGAGAGGGAGCAAGGAGTGCAAACAGAGAGAAATGAATAGGAGTGAAGTGCTGAGATGTGTACAGCGAGAGAGGATTGTGAATGTGAGATGAGATGAGTTTCAGCCTGATACTGGACTCCTAAGCCTCAGGCGACCAATTACATCCCAGAGAAGAGGGAAGGCCATGTTTCAGTAACACATGCATTATTTATTAGACCTTATACTCATTCCACATCTCTCATTTATACCCCTCAGGTCTTTAACTGTCTTACAAAGTCTCTCCCAAAGAAATGTCTGATTCAGCAGCAGCAAGGTCCACAGTGGCACATCCCTGGAAAAACGGCTTTGCAATGCTGTTTGACTGTTTAATCCATATCAACTGCCTAAGGCCTAAGCTTTCATACTCAATAATTTAAATTACAATAGAGGATTCATTTGAAAATATGGTGGAAAACCTTGTAGAGTAGATAGATGTCCTAATTTGTCAAACTCTGCACTCTTGATCAACAGCACCACCTTGTGAGTAAAACTCGACTCATCCACAGTAAAGGAATAACACACTGAACTAGAAATAGTTCAAATTTAATATTAGGTAGACAAGAGGTACAAGGAGCACTACATGCCGAGGAAATTGGCAGAGGATGTTGATGAGGAATGCTGAAGGATGTTAAATCTTTTTCAGCCAGACTAGGAACAGTAATGTAGTATGCTTGCATCTCTGTTTTTTTAGTTTTAATTTCATTTTCCACAGTGTTGGAAATCACAACCTACTACTACTAAAGCTATAAAGTTTTTTACTCAATATATAAATATATATGTTTTTTGTCTGTTTGGTACCTGGGCTTTTATGGGTTTAATCCCAATCCTCAAAAACATGCCTAAATGATGTCAATTTCTGTCAGAGGAAGGTTCAAAAATAAAAATGGTCCAATAAGCAGATAAAATATTATTGTATACCTTTAAAAATGTTCTTGACACAAATCTGTACTGAAAAGATGCCTATATTTTTACAGTTAAAGAGGTAAAGTTTAAGAACTGCTGCTTTAAGTCACTACCCTGAAACTACATAGCCATTCAAAGAACTCAAAGTTTTATAGGCTTAATCTACTTTTAGCTATTTTATATCATTTATTTATATAAAATATGATATTTAACACTTATACTATGAAAAAAGCAACTTCTTATTTCTGTTACAAAATTTGTAGCTTTGCCAACTTTGAGACAAAGCTAAAACTAAGAGGCCTTTATTTCACACAGTGGATATTGTGCTCCTGAGAGAGCTGAAATAAAATAGATTTATATTTTTAATTAAAAGAAAATGAAAGTACATAACTGACCACTTACATTTTTGCATATAGGCTGGATTCGGCCTGTTGGCTTCAGTTTGAATATTGTTATTACCCTTCAGTGTCCACCATTAACACAATTCTACCACTGCAATGTACAGTCTGTTTTTAACACTTACTCACACAGCTTTGTTAACAAACTCAAAATAAATGTGTTTTAATACCAGCAAGAAATGTCTGGTTCACACTTAACTGCTCATATTTAATGCAAGTTATTGCATAGTGTCTGTAATTGTGGTAGTTTTCCTCTATCTGATTTTGTAATATCATATCAGTGGGTGAACCACAGGGTATGAAAATTACTAAAGGGGTTAAAGAAAAAAAAAAATCAAAGGGGGTTGTCAGGAAGATCATCCCTTATTTTCAGATGAATTGCACACCACATGTCCCTGCCACAAGAGGGAAGCAAAACACTAAGAAACATCTAAGTGCAGGCATTGGAATAACTTTTCTATTAATAAACCATTCAGTCCAACAGTTTCCTAACGCAACCCCTATCACTAGAACAGCTGCGCTTTTTAACAGGTCTTAGTAAATCATGAAATCAAATTATTGTTGTTGAATAATATATTGCGTGTTGGATTAATAAAAATTAATTTTTCCTCATTGAGGGAGATTTATTTGGTATTTAAATGGGTCTATATAGATTTTATACATAAAATATTATTTTAAAAACACTGTATTCTGTGTCAGTGGGGTGCAAAGTGTCAGATCAGAGTCATCTTACTACACTGCAGAGCTGGTTGGGAATGCACCCTGGATAGTACACCAGTTTATCACAGGACACCATGCACAGACAAATTTACAGAAAATCTCAATGTTACATCATACAAAGGACACTGTATACCATTGTGTGCAGTATAGGGAAGACCCACATATGGGTGTGATGGTTAGGTGTCCACATTCTTTTGGCCATAAAGTGTAGTTAAACACCTTATGTGACCCACAAGCACAACAACATGATATTATAGTGATAGCAGAGGTGTAAATGAGCCTTAAGCTGCTAGGGTTATATTGCTAGGCAGAGTAAATGGGGGAAAATTAGCTAAGCTGCATGTTTAATAAAACACAAATTAAATTCATTATTCCAGCTAAATGTGGTTGTGGATTTGCTGTTGATGGAGGCAAAATGGAAAATAATTAGAAATGGCCAATTTGTGCCACCGGTAGCAGTGACTTATTAATGAGTTGATTCATTAGACTCACAGGAAGAAATGATTCCTTTTTGGGTAGTTAGTGGTTCTAGCTTTCTAAAGAGGTTCTACATGGAACCTTTCCTGAAAATACATATCCATTGCAATGTTCTACATAAAACTTTTAATGATTTTCACTAGATCATTTTGTACACTAAGACCATAGACTTAGTGGCAAGACTTAGTTTTTAAAAAACTGCATTTACAAAGAAAGCATGACTTCTTAAAAGAGACACCTGCTGTTCAAGGCACTGAACTCATTATTCAATGTCCATGAAACCATTGTGCGATGGCTTTGGCTGTGTGACATGGTGCATTATCATGTTGGAAGTAACCATTAGAAGATCATTAGAACCACTAGAAGATCATTAGAAGATGAGTAAATTGTGACTATAAAGGGATTTTACATGGTCAACAACAATACTAAAAAAGGCTGTGGCATTCAAGCAATGATGTATGATGTTAACAGGGTTACAAACGTGCCAGGAAAACATTCCCCACAGCATTACACCACTTCCATGGATTCATGCTGTTGGCTCCAAATTCTGACCCTCTCATCTGTGTGCCTTCAGATGTGGGCTTCTGCTGCTGTAGCCCATCTGCCTCAAAGTTTGATGTGTTGTGCATTCTGAGATGCTTTTCTGATCACTACAGTTCTGAGATACTGAAGCTTTTCTGTCAGCTCCAACCAGTGGCCATTCTTTGCTGACCTCTTTCACCAACAAGGGAACTGCTGCAACAGAACTGCTGCTCACTGGATGTTTTTTCTTTTCTTTTCTTTTCTTTATTGCACCAGAGTAAACTCTAAAGACTATTGTGAGTGAAAATCCCAGGGGATCAGCAGTTTCTAAAATACTCTGTGGTCACATTTTCTCCAATTCTGATGCTTGATGTTAACATTACTCTGCATGATTTTATATATTGTACTGCTGTCACATGATTGACTGATTAGATAACTGCACGGATGAGTAGGTTCAGTAGTGTTACTAATCAAGTGTTTAGTAAGTGTATGTTTGATCAAAAGCAACAGCAGAACTTCTGGATAGAGAAAATTATATTTGTTATTGAAAACTGTTTGAGTGAAACCTTTAAATCACTGAACGGTGTGGATAATTCTGGAGTTAACTGTATTTACCCTATAGAATGATGTGCAACACGTAGCTTACCAGTAGCCCCATATAAGAATAAAAGTCCCTTATGAATCTTCCCTCATGCTCTGCTGCCATGTTTCGTTGTCAGGTAGACTTCTGTGTGATGACTGAGAAGCTTCACCATCAATGTTCAAACGAAAGGGTGCGTCTCGAGACTTGTACGCCTGCGCGCGTGTCTCCAGCTCTCTCACACTCACACGAAGTATGAGGTAATTGTTTGGTCACGTGACTTCTGCAGTGGCTGTCAAAAGTGATACAGCAGCGCATCCCTACCCAGCCCACCCACTCCCAGCTGATTGGACTGCAAGCAGGAGTTAGGGATCCTCTACAAATTACACTGGTCACATTCACGTTGATGAACTGGCATGAGAAAAATCACAGCCTTAGGAATATTTTGCTAGTGATTGGAAAAAAGTTGTTTGGTATATTAAAAATAATATAGATCACAAATTATGAATTCAATTATTTCTCTCTTACCCTTTAGTGATAAAACTGTAGCTTTTAGCTATATAAAATGCATGCATATTCCTTTTTTAGTCACATCAGCACAAGATGTGATCATCTGAAAGAATATTTTGGAACAATTAAGATAAATAAAACCGTGAAGAATGAGTAGGAGTACTATTTTTTATTTAAAAAAAATGAAAATATTTTAAAAATGCAAACTCAGAACTCATTTTATCAATAAAGTGTAATCATTTATAATATATTCACTCAATTCACTAAGATTACAAACTTAGTTTTTATGATTGTTAGTTTTTATAAGTTTGTTTGACATTGGGTGTAACCTACCACAAAATTTAGAATTTAAAAAAGGATTCACAAGCTGCATGATTTAGAACATGCACAAATTCCATTCCAGCCACTGATTTCTATTCTAGCAACTGGTTTTTTGAGTCACTTTAACACAGGGGTGTCCAGTGTTTTCCAGGGCACAGGTTTTCATTCCAACCAAGCAGAAGCCACACCTGAGTCTATTGAAAGCCAAGATCAACTGATTAAACAGGTGGAATCAGGATCAAGCTTGATTGGTTTGGAAACCTGGACCCACACCAGCCCTTTGTGGATAAAACTGGGTATCTCTGCTGTAAGAGCTGCCACATATAGGCTGACCAGGCATAACATTATGACCACCTACCTAATATTGTGTTGGTCCCCCTTTTTGCTGCCAAAACAGCCCTGACCCATCATGCACTGTGCATTCTGACACCTTTCTATCAGAACCAGCATTAACTGGTTAGCAATTTGACCAAAAGTAGCTCATCTGTTGTATTGGACCACATGGGCCAGCCTTCGCTCCCCACGTGCATCAATAAACCTTGGCCGCCCATGACCCTGTCACCATTTTTCCTTCCTTGGACAACTTTTGATAGATACTAACCACTGCAGACCGGGAACACCCCACAAGAGCTACAGTTTTAGAGATGCTCTGATCCAGTTGTCTTGCCATCACCATTTGGCCCTTGTCAAACTCGCTTGCCCATTTTTCCTGCTTCTTACATCAACTTTGAGGACAAAATGTTCACTTGCTGCCTAATATATCCCACCCACTAACAGGTGCCATGATGAGGAGATCGTCAGTGTTATTCACTTCACCTGTGCTCGGAACGTTACGGCTGATCGGTGTATTTTTGAAGCTTTGCCTTAAGTTTGTTGCGCTCAAGTGTTAGACTTGTACTTTGACTTGATCCCTTGTTCCGGAGTTCTTCCCCCCGCCCGTGTGTGCAGAGTGAGCTGAGCTCGTGGAGTCAGAGGAGACCGATTTTGTATTTAGAAAGTAGGCAAAGTAGAACAATAGAGAAAGGTGTTGAGAAGCACAGAAAGGGCGGTTATGGGGACAGCAGTGGTTTAGAGAGCACAGGGTGTGTGGGGGCATCTGAAGACGGGAAAACGCAGAGGGGAGGAGGAGGAGAAGGAGGAGAGACGGCGTGTGAGGCGGTGAGTCAGGCTGAAGCAGCTCTTTAACGGCGAGGGGAAACGGATCAGGAGCTGACCATGATGATGATGATGTGCTGTGTGTCATGGCCAACGGGACCGGTGCGATCATGTTGAAGTGTGTGGTGGTCGGCGACGGCGCCGTCGGCAAAACTTGCCTCTTGATGAGCTACGCCAACGACGCGTTTCCCGAGGAATATGTGCCCACTGTGTTTGATCATTACGCAGGTAAGTTCTGGGATCACTGCATGACTTTGAGCCATGCAGTTACATGGCGTTCCTACCATGCACGACCTTCTGTCTATCTGTGCGTAAGAAAATGCTGAAAAGAATCCGTGTATGCGCGAGCGCGAACGTGTGTGGTATGGTGTGTTATTTTGTGGCTTTCATTGTCTCGTGCTTCCTCTGATCGAAAACACCTGTGGGCTTCGGGGAAGGCAGCTGATGTGTTTCGCCACACTTCCTCCCTCACATGCCAGTCACATCATTATTCCTCATGACACTACAGTATCTGGATCGTCACATGTTTTAGTAAAGTAACTATTGCATGTTTGATTTTGCAGTGAGTGTGACAGTTGGGGGAAAGCAGTATCTTCTTGGGCTGTATGACACTGCTGGTCAGGTATGAACAAAATCCATCTCCCTGTCTCTTTGTTTCATCTTATCTCAGGATATAATTCAATAAGAACACCTACACTGTTATGCACATCTGTGTCTTAAAATCTGGCACCTAATACTTTCTTAAAATGGTGCAATCTGAGTCACTCAACAGGTGCTGGAGCTGTATTCATATAGTCCAGGTATTTTCAACCGATCAGTCAAATGTAATATTTTCTTTAAAATATAATGATATGAAATCTGGTATTGAGTTTCTTTCTTTCCTCATCTTTATACTTTCATAAGCTTTTCAGCATTCGGTCTCAACCCTGTCAGTGATGTGCAGGCAATTTTTTTTTACTATTATTAAATTATTTTTAAATCACATTACAATGGAGGAAATCGCTATCATAGTTGCTAGATGTTAAAGCTGTTGCTTATTATAGTCAATTGAATTGAGGAAAATCAATTTAAACCTCAGTAACTTGGCAAAAGGTAAATAAATAAAGTGGATCTAACTGCAGTTTTAATAAAACTATGGGGAAAAAGCTCTATTAACAGTGTAATACAAGTCAGGATGGGATTATAAAAAAACTAAAATAAAACACCAATGGCTCTGATTCCTGTTATGGTGTATATGTGCATGTGGAAAAACATGCATACAGTAAATCTGTGGTGTGATCATAAGGAGGTCTGGCAGGATTTGCTTTCACGTCTGTGACTGCAAACAAGTTCAGTCGCATTAAAAAAACATATAATTAGTCTTTGAGTGTAAATCTAGGAGGAGTGAAAGCAAAAGTGCAGCCATGTGATCCAAAATGAGGATCCAAAGGAGTGAAACAGTTGAGAGCACTAATCAGGAGCGCCTGCTCTCAGGGTTAGAGAGGAAGCTTTCTTTCCGTTCTTAGAAGGTGGGCTGCTTTAGAGAAACGGATCTCTGTGGGTCTGCTGCTCTAATGAGGTGGCTGAGGAAGCATGAGCTATGTGAATAGAAGCAGATCTGCTGCACTGTGCTGAGAGTGCACTACACGAGGAGCTCTGAGACCCAGGCTTTTCTCCAGAGCAAAGCCAAAAGTTGGATCTGACATGGCTGCTATTTTTCATTCAGAGCACTTTAAAGGGTGCTGGAAATGGAGGAATGAAAATGTGAGGATTGGGCCAGATGTTGCAGAAAGGTCATGAAGGGCCAAAAGCTGGGGTTTCATTTCAAAGCGGGCGCAACTCAAATGCTGCCCCGTGCTCGCACAGCTGCATTCGCTTAAAAGTCACTACAGGCTTTGAGATTGATCAGATGCGCAGAGGCCCTGCTTAGATGAGAAATGAGAGGGTGTGTCTGCAAACCTGGCCAAGAGCCAAGGAGAGTTTTTGTGCTAAAATCTGTGAGATGCATAAATTGTATACTTTTTGAGTGCAAGAAATGTACTAAAAAACATAGCTAAAAGTTGGATTATGGAATGTATAGAATGGATTGTGAAACAAATGATAGGACAGTTTTAGCTGACAATGACAGTGGTAGAAAGTTTCCACAGAAATGTTACAGTTGCATTAAAAGAAAAAAATAAATAAACGCACATAGTACAGTTCACATTGCTTAACATCAGCTGGCACTAAACACAGCCTGGTAAGATCCGTCTTATGCTCCCAGGCTCTTCTCACAACTTCTCATATCGATTATCAGTGTGTACACGTGTCTCTGCATAAAAATGGTTAGCACCTCAGTGTTTAGCTTAACTAGCTACGCACATACTGAGGCAGCCCTGTTCCTAACCGAGTTATTAGTGAGCTAGTTTTTCCGGCCCACTGTTAATGAGCTTTTACACTGGGGAGCTGGACGTGTAAAGGCTTTGTAAATTAAGTAGCTTGTTTGTAAATTTTACTTCAAGTTACATTATATAGTTGCTTATTGTCTGGAGAAAACTGATGGCTGCTAACTAGAACAAATTGGTTCTCTAGCAGTGTCTTCTGATTAGCCTTTATATTTAGCAGTAGATTAGACAAACATTTTGGATGTAACACCTTTTAACTTAATAAAATATTGTTTTGGCAACTGCATCTCCACAAACCGAAGAGTTCTTTTATATAGATCTTTTTCTTTGTCCGCAAACGTTAATGCTAAATGCTAAATTTTTCATAACTGGATATTACAATATTGTGTTCTCCAGCCTAGCTACAAACAACCATCCTTTTGGTGTACATCACATCAGTGTTTAGCAAAAGGATTTCGCATACAGTGACCTTATTGTTTACATCATGGACACTTTTAATGTCATTTCCTTTAAGTTTAAAACCGTTAGCATTCAGATTTATATTACAGACCTAGAGTTCTCAATACCGATTGGTTAAAAAGTGTCTAAATTTCCTTATAGCTGAAAACAAACTCATTCTATGTTGTCATTTATACTGAAAAAAAACTGTCTGACAGTGATTTATATAGTAGTTTCTCACTATATTTAACAATAAAATGAATTAAAATAGGAAAGTGTTATTTGATAAAGTAAAAGCATAACGTTTGCAGGGGTGAAGCTTTCTGTAATGAGACATTCGTTTAACAGACAAAGCTGTTCCTAACTAAACAATCTAACTTGTTTTAAAAGTTTTTTTTTTTTTTAAATAAATAAAAATTGCGGTGTTTAAAAATGAAAAAAATACTTCACACCACCCAGTTGTTGATCATAAGCACAATGTATTTATTCATTACTTATACAGTCTCCTGTATAAACTAACTTAAAAACGTTCTGTATACTAATCTAGATGATGAATGTGCTGTATATACTTGTTTGTTGGACCAGAGTACATGGTTTGTTTCAGCCACAGAGTTTGCTTGTGGAGTGATCAAAGCAGCTGGAGGTTTTGGCTTTGGTAGTGTAATGCATGCTCTCTCAGCTCAGACAGTCTTCAGTCCCTCACTCTTATACACATGCGCACATGCATCAGGACACAGGACAAATATCTTACACAATGGTGCTTTGTTTTGTATGGCGCATTCTTTCCAAGTTTATATTTTAGTTGCCAAACATTTCTTTATTCATTTGGACCATCACAAGCAGCACGGGGTGAAAATGTGGTGCCCAGAATGGTGTCTGAAGATGTTTTATGTCGTTCTGAATGTATTTTATTGTATTTGCTACTGATGTAAATGTACAGTGTTTTTCTTCATAAAAAATCACAATTGAAACTTTTTTTTTTTGTCTTTTGGTAGTATAGACACTTACACCGATCATCTATAACATTATGAGCACTGACAGGTGAAGTGAATAACACTGATTATCTCCTCATCATGGTACCTGTTAGTGGTTTGGCTGGGTGTGTGTGTGTCGCTTCCCTGGGAAACACATGGCACAAGGATGCACTATGGGAAGAAGGCTAGCTGACGGAGGCAGTGCCATGCTTTGGGCAATGTTCTGCTGGAAAAACTTGGGTCCTACCATCAATGTAGATGTTATTTTGACACGTACCACCTACCTAAGCATTGTTGCAGACCATGTACACCCGGTATTCTCTGTTGGCTGTGGCCTCTTTCAGCAGGATAATGTGCTTTACTACAAAGCAAAAATGTTTCAGGAATGGTTTGATGAGCACAACAACGAGTTTGAGGTGTTGACTTGGCCTTCAAATTCCCCAGATCACAATCCAATCGACCATCTGTGGGATGTGCCCTTGTGTCCTCAGGATGTATCTTTTGAGATATTATCATTTGAGAGATTTCATATTAGTGGGCTCCAATATTAAATATTTGTCATGTACATATTACATACTTGTGACATAGTGAAATGCTTCTCCTTAGTTACTCATACCACAATGTAACAACAAACAGAACCAACAACGAACATATTTACATAAAAATTAATTTTTCCATCCTCAGCTTGGGATAGTGTCTGTGCAGTGTTATGTATGTTTGTATCTGCATGTATTTCTTTAAAGTTCTCTGTTTTCCTCCCACTTCCTAAAAACATGCCATGTATGGATTGGCTGTTAAATTTCCTCTTTAGATTTCGTCAATATAAATACAGACGTTGCCAGTTAGCAATCGATTTGCCGGGAGTGTGGTATAGTCGGGACTCGTGGGCGTGCACTGTATTAGCATCCAATTAAATGCTTTCTTGAGTGCTTATGTTCTGCTTTCATAAGTACAAGTTATGAGGGTTATTAGTTGATATGGCAGTAGTTCAAGTTCTTCAATATGCCTCCAACCTTACGTACTCTATGAAAAGCCCAGTGTGTGGAAGCAAGTCAGGACTCTCAGACAAGTCGGTTATAGTGCTTCTTTGCTGAAACTTTTATACAAGAAACCTCATGATTTTCACAATACTGAGTAATGTGTTTAGTAGAACTGGGCATTTTGATGTCTCTGGTGTTTCTCGGTACACATCTCTTTGCTCCTGGGCTGGTTGTTCCTGTTAGTTGGTGATAGATGAACTGTGCTGTTCTCTGCACTCCATCATATTCCCACAGCAAGCTGATTAAAAAACCTCAGACAGACCTCGATTTATCTCACAAAACTCTGCCCTGCTGCGTGGAACCACATTAAACTGTCTGTTCCATGCTGAACAGGGCTATAGAGCTTACGGAAAACAGAAACCGATGATTAGCTAAGCAGCGAAGTAGCAGTGATATTCCAGCTGTCTGGGATCATGTTAGAAACATCGTCTCTTGCTCGTAATTTCTTGTGTGGCTGGAAACCGACTTCGCTCAGCTCGTTAGACGTCTGGATGTATGACTTCATGTACACTGGCTGATTGGTTGTGACATGTGGAGCGATCCAGCAATCTGGGAGAGTGCCGAAAAACGAGGGAGGTGAATCCTCTCTTCCTCTGAAAAGAACAGGAGGATAAACTCCAAATTATAACTGGTGATGGTGTTCATAATGTCCTGATTTCTATTTCTGCCTTATAATTCTCTTTCTCACCCTCGGTCTCTTACCATACTGAGATCTGAGCAGACCTACTGTTACTGCACATTTAAGATGTGGCTGAGATCATTTAAGATTTTGTTAACCAAGGATTATCACACTAATGTTTGATCATACACATGATTATCACTTATGTAGCTAGATGATGTATTTTGTAGACCTCTCCAAGACTACATGAAAATTCCCTCTTAACTTTTTTAATTAAATCCCTTCAAATCCCAAATGGCTTATATGCTAACTAGAATCCAAGATTCAACCACAAAAAAAAATGTAAGTATTTATTTATTTACATTAAAGCCAGGGCCCACAAGCAAAAAAGCTGATTTTGCATCCAATTACCCATGAAATAATTTGTGAAAGTCAGAACATTAGGGGAAACCTGCGTTTGCTTTTTTATGGTAATTTTCTTATTTGCCTAACTTTCTCTATAAAGTGTGTTTATACACTATATTGCCAGAAGTATTCGCTCACCTGCCTTGACTCGCATATGAACTTAAGTGACATCCCATTCCTAATCCATAGGGTTCAATATGATGTCGGTCCACCCTTTGCAGCTATAACAGCTTCAACTCTTCTGGGAAGGCTGTCCACAAGGTTTAGGAGTGTGTTTATGGGAATTTTTGACCATTCTTCCAGAAGCGCATTTGTGAGGTCACACACTGATGTTGGACGAGAAGGCCTGGCTCTCAGTCTCCGCTCTAATTCATCCCAAAGGTGTTCTATCGGGTTGAGGTCAGGACTCTGTGCAGGCCAGTCAAGTTCATCCACACCAGGCTCTGTCATCCATGTCTTTATGGACCTTGCTTTGTGCACTGGTGCACAGTCATGTTGGAAGAGGAAGGGGCCAGCTCCAAACTGTTCCCACAAAGTTGGGAGCAAGGAATTGTCCAAAATGTCTTCTTATGCTGAAGCATTAAGAGTTCCTTACACTGGAACTAAGGGGCCAAGCCCAGCTCCTGAAAAACAACCCCACACCATAATCCCCCCTCCACCAAACTTTACACTTGGCACAATGCAGTCAGACAAGTACCGTTCTCCTGGCAACCGCCAAACCCAGACTCGTCCATCAGATTGCCAGATGGAGAAGTGCGATTCGTCACTCCAGAGAACGCGTCTCCACTGCTCTAGAGTCCAGTGGCGGCGTGCTTTACACCACTGCATCCGACGCTTTGCATTGCACTTGGTGATGTATGGCTTGGATGCAGCTGCTCGGCCATGGAAGCCCATTCCATGAAGCTCTCTGCGCACTGTTCTTGAGCTAATCTGAAGGCCACATGAAGTTTGGAGGTCTGTAGCGATTGACTCTGCAGAAAGTTGGCGACCTCTTCGCACTATGCGCCTCAGCATCCGCTGACCCCGCTCCGTCAGTTTACGTGGCCTACCACTTCGTGGCTGAGTTGCTGTCGTTCCCAAACACTTCCACGTTTTTATAATACAGCTGACAGTTGACTGTGGAATATTTAGGAGCGAGGAAATTTCACGACTGGATTTGTTGCACAGGTGGCATCCTATCACAGTTCCACGCTGGAATTCACTGAGCTCCTGAGAGCGACCCATTCTTTCACAAATGTTTGTAAAAACAGTCTGCATGCCTAGGTGCTTGATTTTATACACCTGTGGCCATGGAAGTGATTGGAACACCTGATTCTGATTATTTGGATGGGTGAGCGAATACTTTTGGCAATATAGTGTATATCTGTGTGTTTTATATATTTATTCTTCATAAAAAATCTAAATTTTAACTTTTTTTGTCTTTTGTACTATATACACCTACAAAGATCAGGCATAACATTTTATGAGCACTGACCGGTGAAGTGAATAACACTGATTATCTCCTTATCATAGCACCTGTTAGTGGGTGGCATAGTGAACATTTTGATCTCAAATGTGTTGGAAGCAGGAAAAATGGGCAAGCATATGGATTTGAGCAAGGGCCAGATTGTGATGGCTAGACAACTGGATCAGAGCATCTCCAAAACTGCAGCTCTTGTGGGGTGTTAATGGTCTGCAGTGGTCAGTATCTATCAAAATTGGTTCAAGGAAGGAACAGTGGAGAACCAGAGACAGGGTAATAGGCGGTTAAGGCTCATTGATGGATGTGGGAAGCTATGGCTGGCAGATCCAACAGAAAAGCTACTGTTGCTCAAATTGCTGAAGAAGTTAATGCTGACTCTGATAGAAAGGTCAGAGTTATTTTGGCAGCAAAAGGGGAACCAACACAATATTAGGCACATGGTCATAATGTTATGTCTGATCAGAGAGAGAGAGACTAGTAAGGGTGTATTTACGGCCTTATTTTTTCTTTTTACAAATAGACAACAACCTGACAAATGGTCCTATAAAAAATGAAAGTTTCTTATCACAGTACCCATAGGAATCAATAGACCTACATTAAGCACCTAAACTTTTAATTTAACAGTAGTAGTAATCATAACAAACTCCATTGTATTATAGCACAGTTAAAAACAGGGTTGACCAAAGTGCTTCACAAATATGATATTGAAAACGAGAAAAATGACAAATGCCATCAACAAACATTAACAACATTATAAACTCCAACAAAAACAGGCACATACAAAGTGCGATCAAATTCAGAACTCAAGGTTTCCCCAATTCATATTTCAAAAGATAAAGATGTGTATTAAAAATAATAATAAGAAAAATAATAATAATTTTCTCACATCAGCTAAATATTGCCATGTAATAACAGCTGCAGTCGTGTTCTGCTTTCACTCAGGTGAACTCCCCTGGCTTCTGTTGGTGCAGTGATGACTTTCTGAGAAGGCAGAACACTTTCACAGCCTTTAGGTTTTGAAAATGTCTTTAGAGATTTTCAGATTTCCAGACTGCTTATCTTTTCCTTCCTCACACAATCTCCTCCTGATCACTCCCTCTTTCTGAACTGCTCTGCACTCGAATTCCTGAAGGGATGAAAATCTACTTTGGCTCTCTGGAAGGAAAGAAGGATGATGATTGATTTTGTTCTCTCACACAGACACTTTCCTTAAACCCTCAGTCATTGAAGACAGGGCAGATGAGTCAGACCAGCCAGACCAATCACAGCTGATCATTCTTAGTGTGTGTGTGTGTGTGTGTGTGTGTGTGTGTGTTGGGGTGGGGGTCTGATTGGGGTTTCAGTGGTGCACAAAGATGTTAGCACATGCAGAGTGTGTGTAATCCCAGGTGCAGGAAGCCTCGAGCATCACACCATGGCACCCACTCGCTTTAATAGAAGATAAGTGAAAGCCTTAGCTAAGATGTTCATGTGTGTATATATGCGCAGGCTAAAGTGCCAGCAAGCCTCAATTAATCTGCACAGGCTGAGTAAATACAGGCATGAATTATTCTCTTTGGATAACAGCTCCGAATTCTCCCACGCCCACCCATCTTTCTTCTACTAGTTACCATCTCCATAGCATTTCATCTTCTGCCTTGACTTTTTTTTTCTTCTTTGCTTGTTTGCCGGAGCAGGGGTGTAAATATAGCTGTCTTATATAAGGAACTAAGCGCCATCAGTAATGAAAGACTGAGCAGAAAGTTGACCCATTTACCACTTCACAGCAAATGACAGATTTACAGCAGTGCATGCTGATAAACAAAACCAACAATGAAGGAACAATTTTCTTGGAGGGATTGACTGACCAGACGGAGGCAACTAGATGCATGCATAGACCGGCGGGTGTAGTGCATGGACAAGGTCTAAGAAGTACCTGGAGTTTGACGTAAACCCAACTAGCCAGGAGTGGAAGTGGTTCTGTTTTTAAAATAAACTGTGAAAAGAATAAAATGACATTATTTTTCTATTAAGCTGAAATATAGTGTAGTTGTTAGCAAGACTGTGTGGAGGAAAAAACATCTAATTGGGTTGTATTTTACTTTTACAAGCGCACCTGTTCCTGTTGGCTTACACCGCTGCAGTATCTCCCACTCTGTATCTGCTCTAATAGCTGCCTGACATTTACAACAGAATGGATATTTGGTGTACTTTTTTCCCCTAGTTTCCCTGAACACCTCTTTAAATGTACATTAATTTAGTTAATTCAGTAATTAGTTTGCTTCAAGTTTCCACAGTTTCATGTCAGCTGGTTTTAGTTAAATTTTCACCCTCATTAACATAAAGGCATACAAAAGTGAGAGTATTATTCATTACTTTTGATCAAATTCAGTTTTTTTAATGAATCAGAATATTCCCAGAAATATTGTTCGTTTAATGCAAACTGTTTTGACAGACAGCACACCTTGCATAAAAATGTCCATCGTAGTTGAAAGGATGGAAGTCATTGATGTGTTGCTTTAGTGGGATTTTATAGCAGATTCAGGTTCACTGGTGCAGAGATTAGAGTTCACTGGACAACTGGCTTTTAAAGTTATTTTGGTCTTTGCTCGGATACACAGCTTTACTAGGAGTCAGTGAGTGTACAGGCTAGTGGATTTTGCACAGATAAAAATGTTTATTGGAGAGGACACTCTTTGTAAATCCATTTCTGTTCCATATGGATGCACGGCTTCTCCATATGACAGCTTGGGATCCATAGAGGCTGATCCCCATAACCACCCTCCAGTCAGTCAAACACAGTGCTCAGAGCTAAAGTAGTGGTGTATATATATATATATATATATATATATATATATATATATATATATATATATATTTATATATATATATATATATATATATATATATATAGGGTATTCAGTATATGTATAGAGGTTTTCAATAGGGTTCAAATCTAGAGATTGGGCAGTGTTTTTTTTTTTTCCAGAGCTGTATGTGTAATATTTATTTATATATATATATATATATATATATATATATATATATATATATATATATATATAATGTGTGTGTTCATTTTCATAGGTCTAGCTAGCTTACAAATCTCTAATTATTATAGCAATAATTATTTCAGCAAAATGTACATGGCTATAGTAAGCCGTTAACTAATCTGACACCTCTGCTAATGTTGACTTGATTTTGAAGACTTTTCATGCTCTTACTACTTATTATAAAAAAGAAAGACTGAGACCCAAGAGGGCAGAAGAATGCCCAAAATTGATTTCATTCAAAATTCATCTTTTTTAGCTCTCTTGGTACAGTAAAGTTGATTGATTTAACTGTGCTGGGATATAACCAAGCGCATTTACTTGCCTACTGGCCTTGTCTGCTGACAGCTTGCTATGCTTCTCTTATTTAAAAAATCACTGCCCCAAACGTATGTCTGTTCTGTTTTTGGCATTACATCAGTACTTTTTTGGCTCTAAAAAAATGCATAGTGCAATTCTTTAACATCAGTGTTAATAGTCTCGTTTGTTCATATCCGGAGGCTCAGTCTGAATGAAAGTCTGCGTTTGTTCGTGTCACACCCAGAGGCAGTATACATGTACATGCCTGGTCTGCTGTTACGACCTCCAGCACAAAACACTAACTCTGCCTTGGCATTGATTGATACTGTTATACCACTTAAAATTTCATTCATGAGCTTCACACTGCAGTTTAACAATTGGAGCTGGAACTGGAATTAATAAAGCAGTAAATGTGAGATTATCTTAATAATTTTGGGGGATCATTTTTTAATCTTTTGCATTAATTAAGCTATTACATGTATATGATGGGCTCGAAGGCTTACTGGCTTCACAAACATGTGTCCTACCACCATATTTAAAATTTTTCCCCACTTTGACGATGGTTCAGTGTAAACGCTGAGTGTTCAGCTGCAGTGACAGACACACGTATGCACTGAGCAGTGGTCCGTGAGTTGAATGATTTATTACATGAAACGCCTCTTTCTCTTTTTCTCTCTACCAACCTTTGTTTTCGTCAGAATCATGCTCAAGCTCAGCACAAGCTTTGTAAATGGAAAGCCAATTTAAAAGACTAGGGCAGAGGTGGGAGAGGACGGTAGGGGAGGCGTTGATTTGTGTGCGTGTTTGTGGATAATGTGCGTGTGGAAACAGAAACTGATCTCTGAGGAGCTGTAGAAGCAGGAAAGGTAACACACTCCTGCGTATCCCACATAGACATTCAATTCCGCATCCATATTAAACATCACTGTGGGTATGTGTCTCTGTGCACTGGCGAGTATTTAGGAGTTATAGAAAGCGCCAAATTCCTATACATTAGAGACAGCTTCTTTGACGTATTGCTGTGCAAAATTATAACGCATGCCCGATAAACGTTTGTGGAGGGAAATAATCACAACTGGAAATACTTTAAATGTGCATTTGGGCAAACTATAATGCAGGATATAGAAATTAAAAAAATAATAACAGTTTTGGCACCCTGGATTGTAATCAAATTACCGCTACTGTACCTGGCACAGAAACGTCTGCATGTGTGGGAGTGCAGTTTACAAACGACACTATTGTGGAGAAGGCGAGCTTTGAGAGTGCTGGTGTGTGTGCTGATCTGTGTGAGCTTTGCAAGCTGTGAGCTGTATGAGGCGAGCTGCAGTTGTTGGAGAGGGAGAAAGAGAGAGCGCTTTATGGTAATGCTTAAGCCACAGAGGAAAGGGTGTTTCCAGGTTCACTGCATTAGACTGCTGTCTTTCTTTTGTTCCAGTACATTTCCCTCAGCTTTTAAAAGAGCTAGATGAGCACGCACACTACACACAGCCTCAGAAATGTCTTATATTTCATTATTAACGAGATCTAACACTGCTAACCTGCTACAGGGCGAACCAGGGTGGTGAGGTATTCATCTAATAGCCTATTAAACCAGTGGTTTTTAAATCTGGGTGTCGGAATACATCTGAACTTTACTATCGGTGAGCTAATGAATTTTATAACCCTTGCAGATCATGCACCGCATCACAAACCCGAGTTCTAGCGAATGATCCAGAGAGATCTGGTGGGCGGATGATGGGTTTGTCTGAGTAGAGGCCAGCTGTAACTAATACTCCGCTCTCCCTCCCTCCAGAATGTTTCAACAGGCCAAAGAAACAGTTGAGGGGTATATTTATAACACCACTGGCCCACTGAGACACGCATATATGTGTGGTCACACCACAGAAACACCTGCTCCATACAGTTTTGTTCTAATAAACATGATAGGATTATGAACAGGACCATTCTTCTTTGCTCTTAGAGCCACTAGAAAAGCAAAAAAAAAATTGTAGTTTGTAGTATTCTGCTTTTTGAATGACTGTAGTAGCGGTCTGCACAGGTCTGCTCTGTGTAAAAATAATGAGACTCATATGTCTTTGACCTTTGGACGACATGACTCGGTGCAGGGAGCTGGTGTCGCCGAGGCTCGATGAGGTCACATGTTTTGTTCTGAAGAAACAGAAGGGCAGCATTGCTCAAAAAAGGGACATCAGTAATAAGTATGACCGTCAGCTGTTTAGAGGTCGATTCACCAATTACGATGAAGATGATGCATGTATGTTTCCACAGAAGCAGTGCAGAGCTTCAGTTCTTTAAATGAAGCAGTCTCAGCTTTATGCCTCAGAGCAGCGCTGGGCCGGTGCTGACAAGAGTCTGTCACTTAATGAAACGTTTCTCCAGTGATGTTTGCATGGCCAGAGGCGCACACATTGATACAGTGGAGATGCTCAGACTTGAAATAAGAGCCATGAATAACTCCTATAAACACACACACACATCACATGGTACCAAAAATATCAGTCACATGTTCCCTGTAAATCCAGGCTTATCGTCTATAGTGTCTGCAGTCTCTGGTTTCCTAAGAACACTTTCCTTTTACACTCTTCCTTCAGCCTGAATGAATTAAAACACAAATATCTAGGTGATAATTTCTAATCTAAATCAGATTAACGTCTGCTCTGTGATCAATATAAAATCAGGCTCTTCGATTCTTTGTCTTAAAGAAATTGTCTAGTGTTTTAGGCCTGTGTTCAGTGTTTTACTCTTACATAAAGGTTTTAGGATGAGGCAGACATTCTCCATTGAGTTTTATCTAACCTTTCCAATACTGGAGTAAAAATCATTCAGATTACTTTCTCAAAGGATTTATGTTATTGATGTACCATCAGAACTACACAACTAACACATATCCACGTTTCCCTCTGTACATGGAGTCGAGTCGCTGAAAGGACATGTTTAGATTTCAGTTTACAATCTGACTGTGTTAGTGAAAACCTACAAAGGTACATCTGCTGTTACACTTCCATTGTAGATGAGTATTGAGTGAACACATTTCTCATTGTTTTCTCAGTAATCTTAGGGATAGAATAAGAACGTGTCTTCTGTGGTAATCACACCTACACAACAGATGTGGTAGATATTAACGAGATTATGTTGAAAAACGCTGGAGAATTCCTGTATTGATTTATCAGAGTGGGTTTGTAAGCCTTTACACAGTTAAAAAAAGGCCACTTTTGTATCCAAACATGCTCATGTGATTATGCTATTGTTCTTCCTCCATAGGAGGACTATGATCGCCTCCGTCCTTTGTCTTACCCCATGACGGATGTCTTCCTGATTTGTTTCTCGGTGGTGAATCCAGCCAGTTTCCAGAACGTGAGGGAGGAGTGGGTCCCTGAGCTGCAGGAGTATGCACCCAACGTCCCCTACCTGCTCATTGGCACTCAGGTATTCTCCTTCCCCTTTAAAAGTGTCCATTTGAGAATTTCGCTATCAAACTGGACTGCCGTGACGCTTATGGCTATTTTTAAGGAAATCACATGAACAGTAGTCACCCATATTGAGCATAGAATCTGACACCAGTTTAATACCAGAACTGTTGTGTAGTTGCATTTAAAGTGTCAGAATTCAAAACTAAATTTTAGTTTACATTTTGAGTGAATCGGTTTTACAGAATCTTATACCATAGTGCTGCTCAGTGCTCCATTCTGATTGGTCAGAAGGCATTTCATACCATCATGGCTTAATAGTATACACTAACCAGGCATAACATTATGACCACCTGCCTAATATTCTGTTGGTCCCCCTTTTCTGCCAAAACAGCCCTGACCTGCCATGCACTGTGTATTCTGACACCTTTCTATCAGAACCAGCATTAACTTCTTCAGCAATCTGAGCAACAGTAGCTCATCTGTTGGATGGGATCACACGGGCCAGCTTTAGCTTCCCACGTGCATCAGTGAGCCTTGGTTGCCCATGACCCTGTCACCGGTTCACCACTGTTCCTTCCTTGGACCACTTTTGATAGATACTGACCACTGCAGACTGGGAACACCCCACAAGAGCTACAGTTTGGAGATGCTCTGATCCAGTGGTCTAGCCATCACAATCTGGCCCTTGTCAAAGTCGCTCAAATCCTTATGCTTGCCCATTTTTCCTGCTTCTAACACATCAACTTTGAGGACAAAATGTTCACTTGCTGCCTAATATATCCCACCCACTAACAGGTGCCATGATGAGATGATGATCAGTGTTATTCACTTCACCTGTCAGGGCTCAGAATGTTATGGCTGATCAGTGTATATAGTATATAGTAGAAGGCAGTATACATACTGTATTTTTCTCTTCATTGGCTGCTGGTTCAGTTTTGAACCGAGTTTAAGATTTCTTTGTTTTTAAAACACTGCACAACCAGACTCCACATTATATTTCAGTTCTCCTAACCTTGTCTAGGTCTCCTAATTTGTCTAGGTCTCGGAGGTCTAGAAATCATATGTTATTGGCTGCCCCCAGTCTAAACAAAAGTCAAAGGGTTTTATTCTCTGTATTTGCTCCTAAATTATGTGATACTCTCCATCTATATATTTATTTGGCCCCAGTGGAGACTTTTAGGTCTGTATCCTGTATCTGTATATCTGAATTAGCAGAACCCTGAGTACTGGAGATATTGGTTCTGATATTAATTGCACTTTGTATATGCAGCTTTTCATGTTGTTAATGTGTGTTGATGGTGCTTGTCATTTTAAAATGTCTTAATTGTGTCCTTAATGTGCCATATAAATAAAATTGAGATGAGTTCAGTATAGTGACAGACACTTTATTGTCATTATTGATACTGTGAAGGTTTCTATGAGGAAACATTAATGTGGCCTTGTAGAAAAGAGTCTCAATGAGTGCTTTATAGCTTTTATAAGAAAGTGATAACAGAAACGAACTTCTTCAAAGGCATTCCACAGCATTATATAACTATAAGTGGATAAATTGCACAATGTGGCATTTTTAATAAAACAGAAATTGCATTTGTTTGCAAACTGTGGTGGTTTAAACACTTCAGGGAATGCTGCTGCAAGAAAATAATCAAAAAGGGTGATAACAGTAACTCATATCGGGCAGCATTGCACCACCCGGGCATTGACTCTTTAATTCCTATAAATTTCGTAATAACATTTGATATATCAGCGAATACAAGGAGTGTTTAGAAGTTAAGTGAAAGTCTTTTTGCTTTAAAGTAATCCCATGCAGCAGCTGACATAAAATTTGAGCTCTGCTGAACTTTTGCCAGATTTTGTCTCAGCATGATATCAACACACATTATGGGAGGGTCAGTGTGGTAAGGGATTGTAGGTCAGGATTTTCGCTTTATGTATGTCCTTATACACAGTAGCTTAGTAGTTGTAGATCAGTTTTTATTGCACACTGCTGCAATGGTCTCTCAAATCATTTCTCTAAAGGATGGTCTGCACACATCAAACATGGATCATCATATTTTATTTGTGTAGACCATCCTTTAGAGAAGTGTGTGTGTGTGTGTGTGTATAAATATATGTATATAATATAGCACCTGGCTTTATGTAACTCTGCCATACTGTGTTAGACTATCCATCTGCTTGACTAACAGACAAACATGGTGAGGCTATAAATGACTTGCTCACTCATAATCTGTTGAGAGAGACCTGTTCAATGAGCATTGATTGTCCTTCAGAAGCCACAGCCCATTAGATTAGGATGAACTAATCATTACAGAGTAAGTGATGTCACCTGTTGCCCAGGGAGAGGTTGTCCAGAAGATCTGGAACGTCATGATTGCCTGAAGCTCTGTGTAGGTCTGTGCAAATTCTCAATGGTATCGATGTTGTAACAAAAGAACATCTACACCAGTGGTGGACTGTCAGGGCCAGCAAGGCCTTCTCTGCTGGCCTAAACAGCAGTGATCTGAATCACTGACTTGCATTTTAATATTTTTAATAGAACACGCTGTGAAAGACGGGGAAGAGCCGAAGTCTGCTGCCGTTTTCATATGAAATTTAAAGTGGACTGAGGCGATGAATTTGTGTATTGTGGTCTGCACAGAGCCCTGACCCCAACCCCACTGAACACCTTTGGGATGAATTAAAACGCTGACTGCACATCAGACCTCCTTGCCTGACATCTCTGCCTGACCTCACTCTAATGCTCTGATGGCTGAATGAACACAGCCATGTTCCAAAATCTAAAAAGGCACTGGAAAGCCTTTCCAGAAGAGTGGACATTAGTACAACAGCAAAATCTAGGAAGGGATTTTCAAGAAGCGCATATGGCTGTGATGGTCAGGTGTCCACAAATTCTTGCTTATATATTGTGAATTAGAGGCAGTTTAATGCTTAATGCTTTTTAGCCTTGTGCAAAAAATATAATAAAATAATATTGTTTTGTAGAAATTAGTCATTTTTCCTCTAGTCTCAGCCTTAGATGTTCCATCCATTGCACGCTTAGGTGTTGTAATCTGATTGCATAAACATTTCTGTGTATATCCATTTCCATTTGCTGGTTTTCATCAAGAAACCAAACAAGTGTTTCGGAGCAAGTCATTGCACTCAAAAAAAAGTTACCAGAATTCATCTTTAAATGTTATTAGTGTTTTGTGTGACTCTTTCAGTTGTGTGTAAACAAGATAATCGCTTGTGTTTGCAGACAGGCTATGGGAAAGCTGTGTATTTGGTCATTTGCCATGTCCGTCTTATTTGCTTTTTTTTTTTTTTTTTTTTAAATAAAAGTCAAGAAACAAAACATCCCAGACTCTAGTGAAGCTCTAAGTCTGATTTGCGAAACTTTTGTTTAGTCAGGTACAATCCATTGTGACTGGAAAATGAGGGTACTTGTGACTGTTCCAATTTTCATCAGTTCCTTTTCAACATTTGAGATACAATTATAAGTATTATATAGTTTAAATCCTGATTAGACACATAATCAGAATCGGTCATTATTACAATATAATCAGGGCTAACTCAGATATCAGCTCTTTTTAGAAAGTTTAATTTCTTCTGACTTCCTGATCTTTGATAGTTTTAACACTTTTTACTGTTCATTTGAAAAGAAAAATTTTGAGACAAATTCAGCTTAATCGGCAGCTTAGACAGGTGACAGGGAAGTTTATGAAGCCCACAGTTAAGCAACCTATAATTTCAGAAAGAAATTAGACACATGACAGACTGATTCTGTCTTTTGTACATATGACTAAACTATAACTGCTAAATCAGCTCCATACTCCAGTCATTGTCTCGGAACACTACAGCTGAGTAAATTAAGCTATGTTCATTATGCAGATGTAGTCTGACACAGTGAAGGACATCACCTTGTGTAATTATACCGTACATATGATATGTAAATGTAAGCAAGATTAATGATTCATACATTCTTTCCAGCACTTGAATCACTGCTTGTTTTTATGGTCAGTCCATGTACACAATAGTGTGTATGCTTTCCACTGAAACCGTTTAGCAAGGCATGGTTATTATTAAAACTGTGTGAAATTAATACATACTGTACACTCTACACATAACTGCAGCAGCCACCCCCAAAATGTCTCTGTGAGGAGACACGTAGATCAAAAAAGGCTGTTAATTTTATTGTTCTGTTTTCACACCTTGTACTTAAAAATGTCTGAGGTTTTATAGGAATATTTGTTTCAAAAATGAGTAAATGACTAAATGATGCACCACATAAGCAGCACTATGAAAACCAAACTGACCAGCCAAGATATAAAGAGATGGAGATCCATCCCGTCAACTGTAAGGGAGTTTTTTAGGGCAAAGGGCAGTATGTGCAGATGAATGCCAGCATCTGGCTTTGGGTCAGATATCCTGGAGCCTTCTGCTCTAAAAACAAACCTCAGCATATGGAATCCTGTCCACCGCCCTGAGAATAAAGATGCATAGACCACATGTGCTCACGTAGTTAACCGCCCGCTCCTCTTGCTGCTTCCAGGAAAAGATTTGAACTTGTTTCAAAGTGCTCTAAAGTTTGAGGCTGAAATTGAAGTTGACATATTCCCTTTCCTTACATGTTTCTTTTGTTCTTCTGTGCTACAGATTGATCTGAGAGATGACCCCAAGACTATCACCAAGTTGAATGATGTGAAGGAGAAGCCCATAGTGACAGAACAAGGGCAGAAACTGGCGAAGGAGGTGAGGCACAAACAAGACAAGCTCAAACTAGATCGAAACACCCAATATCTTTCCTTTAGCTTTAAACAATTAGAGCTTGTATTTCTCATTCTTTCTTTTTTTTCTTTCTCTCCTCTGATAAATTGGTTTAGTAATAAACTAGAAGTTATGGTTACCTACATAAGGAATGAAACATGATGGGACATGAAATTACAGGACACTAATCAACTACAGGGCAGTGTGACCAAAAAAAAAAAAAAAGCAAAGGCAGTTACCCCAAACTGTGGATTATTTTCCAATAACCTCATGACCCAAAGTGTATTATTCCCCTGAGGCCACAGCCAGTTGCCAATAATTACAATTTCTTATTTATTAAAATAATGGAATCATTGTTTTAGCTTCATTTAATGCTGTGCATTATTTTATTGTGTCTATACAGTTGTTCTCACACCAGTCTCTCTCTCCCCCCCCAACTAAATCCTAAGTAAGACAAAAAAACCACACAGCTTGTCATGTTTCTGAGAAATCACATTGCGAACTCCTCTATCCTGAAGACTTCCTCTTAACGGAGCAGCTTTGTTTCACACTGTTACAAAGCACTGGTGCCAAGTCTTTTCTGATGAATTTTAAATGAATGTTGTCATAAAAACCAACAGATATGAGTTTATTTTTTATCTTTGGATCACGTGGCACATCCAACATACAAGTCTTTGCTAGTTAGCTGTAGAAATGATTTAGAACAAACATGCGATTTGTCTTCAAAATTACTGTCAGAGCCACGTAGTTGTAGACAATTATACTACAATGATCACAATCTTCATTTATCAGCAGTTTTTTAACAGAGAAATTTGGGGTTTTTTTTGTTTTTAATGTCTACACCATTAAAGTAAATTGTATGAGACCATGTTGAAAATCTGGGATTTTGTTTGGTTTGTTTTTCATTTAAAATGGGGAAATAAACAAAACGTTTTAGAATAGTGAAATATTTAAAAGAAATAAAGTAAATGTTCAGTATCTGGAACATGTAATATTCAGGATCCTGCACATTTCTTTGTAGATTTGTAAGCTTGGCTATTAGTAACTGCTTTGTACGAAAGGTCAGATTTTCTTCATGCCTAATCTCCTCTGCTGAGACAAGTGTTCAGCCGATACCCTAGTGGATTTGATCTAAAATTTATAAGATTTTGCACAGACTAGAGGAGTCCGTGAAACAGAGCAGAGCTTTTCTGAATCTAACTCTAACTCTGTGGGCATGTGTGTGTTTGTGTAGATTGGTGCCTGCTGTTACGTGGAGTGCTCAGCCCTGACACAGAAAGGCTTGAAGACAGTGTTTGACGAGGCCATTATCGCCATTCTGGCTCCCAAGAAAGGTGTGTTAAAGCGACGTCTCGGTCCACGGTGCATCAACTGCTGCCTTATCACGTGAGCATCCTGTCACACACCAGCTCAGGGATTCAGTGTCAGAGCTACACCACATCCCCTTAATTAAGGAGGGCATTTTTAAAAATCAACCAGAGCGCAACCCCTCCATTAACAGATGAGAGAAAATGGAAACACCTTGTGCAGTAGGTGGGGGGGGGACAGGTATGAAATCTTTTACTACTTAGAAAACAGGAACAAATTTTACTCTGGGACGGAGGGAGTGAATGAGTGAGAACAACGACAAAAAGCATTTGTGAGCAAAGCTTGGTGACCAAGAAGGACACTAAACATGATTGTGATAACACCGGAACAAGTAACATAGAAGCACAGAAAATGAAAAACTTGCATGGGCAAGACAATGAATGGCACACTACAACAATCCTGATGACTGAAAACAGTCTGACTGTATTTTCAGTTTTGCTTCTGTAGGCATGCGTGAGCTGGAGAGAAAATGCAGACAGCTTAAAGAGCACAACCAAACACCCCAGACATTTACAGAAGCAAGACTTTATTTCTTGAAAAAGGGAACCCGCATCCGGCAACATGAGGTTGCAAAACCAATGCCTTTTACAAAACGTTTCTCTTTCCAGTCTGGGTTTTTACGTCCTTTATTACAAGAAAGAATGAAATCCGGAATGATCAAGTATATATGTATCAAACCACTGCAGCGATTGAAGGAACAACTAAACCTGTAAACCTGAGGAAAAAATACTTTCTATTGCTGCATTTGACCTCAGAGGACATGACTTGGAAAAGAGCTGGCGCAAGCACGAGGAACCTGTAGGGGGATGATTTATAACGCAGCCCTTAGACGCTCATCCAGAACGTGGCCTGTGCCTGTAAGTTCCTGTCCTTCATTTGAGTTTGTAGGTGAGCTGCTTGCGGTGCCAACGGATCCAGATCGGAGCAGCTAGCAGCCCTGTCAGAAATCCTCCTGTTGCCCCGAGGGAACAGGAAACGGGCCACACCTAGAAGGAGGAGGACCCAGAGAAAAGGTGGAATCAACAACAACCAATCAGCTCTGTAACTGCACAACTCGCTGGCTGCAACCAACAAGATCACTGTGGTGTTTTAATGGTCAACTTTCATACTCAAAGCTTTAAACCGTTTCTTTTTTTTTTTAATGCACATGCCGTTGATTTTTATGTGTTTTTGAGGCCTCAGCTCTGATTTCTTTTGCATTTACAAACTATATCAAGTACTGAATTTAAGCATCAATAGCTATTTTAAATGGATTTTATTGCACAGTAAATGCAAGCAGTGATTTGAGTGTTTTTGCAGCTTCCAATATTAAATGAGTTTTAAAAAAAAAATAATAAAAATGAAAAAGCTTTATGAATATTGTGGATTAAATACCTAGTGAGTTGCAAGTGGAAATCTCCATGAAGTCTATTAAATGGTGCAAATTATTTTCTTAACGTAAAAAGTTACAACTCAGTGAATAGTGATTAATACTTTATGTACATTTTATCTGAAACTGATGTTTGCCGAACATAAAGTGGTTTTTTTTTTCATAAAAGCCGTCTCTGTTTAATCTTCTTGCCTGCTTTTTGTCTGCTCGGAATGTAGAAATTTTGTTATTTGTCATAATTATTTACAGATGCAAGCATGAGCTCATACAGGATGAACGTATGGCGCTGACGTGAAATTCGATCTAGTCCTTGCTCGTGTTGGTTTTGACATTTTCAGTGAGATTTACTAAATGACTGAATCTGTTATGGTCTGAGTATTAAATTGTTGTCATGAACACATCTCGAGCAGTGACCTTTAAAGTTAAAGAAGAAGTGTTTCTGGTCGTTTTGATCTGGTCTTTTCTCAACTCCCCAATGTTTAGGAGCGATATTTTCACTACAGTCAGAATTTTCCACTTTGATCTCCTTTTGTCAAGTTTAGCAGATTGATGGTAATTGGCTCCAGCTGTCTCATTACAGGAAACACTGGTTGATTCTGCGCAAGCTCTCCTCTATTTTTTTTTTCCTCCTTTCTTATTAGGAGAAGAAAGTGCTCTCTTAAAAACAAGCAGATCTGAAGAGAGGCCTGAAATTAAAAAGCGTCAGCAAGATTGATTTCTCAATTATCTCCTGAGCTGTGCGGGTGATATCGGCTCCATTACAGTGGTGTATCATAGTGCTGAGAATAGCGCTTGTGTGAGTCAGAGCTCTCCACTACTCTACGGGAGAAGATGCTCCAGCGAGCTGTTTTCTCATTAGTTTAAAGCCGTACTACATCATACCTTACACTGATGAGGAGCACAGTGTTCCTGCTTAACTGCACACATTTCCATCTTTAGTGTTCATTCTGGACAGTTGTGTGTGAGTGAGAAAGAAAGAAAAAAAATGGGAGACTCCAGTGTGACATTTTGAGGGCAAACATCATCCCCTTTTTCTGATCGATGTCTCTGTGCCATGCATCAATAATTTAAGCTACAGTGCAGCCCTTTAACGCGCTGGGAACTTTTAATTTTTCATGAACATCCAGTTCATTCTTGGCAAAATCTCTCTCCCTGGAGGCTATGATAGATTTGTTGGTCCATTTGTGTCCAGTAGTATTTGCCCCCAAAGTTGTTTGTTACCTGACTGTGGTTCTTCCTTACAGTTCCTACAGGGATACGTTACATACTATGATTGGATTACTCTGAAACTTGAACCTGATGTTACCTCTGATATTACGATTAGGCACTAGGCCTAAATAGGAATAGTACCTGAGCTAAATTTGAAAGATTTGTGTCCTCTGTAATGGTTCTGGAGTGAATCCTTGAATCAGGTCATTTGCAATCCTTATGGGAACGTTGCTTTTTTCGGAGAAAGTTGCTGAAACTGCTGAATGGGGTAAAAAAAAAAAAATAGAAGCTGGTTTAAAGTAAAAGCTTGTTTAGCATAAACCACTGAAATAACACTAGACAATGATTACATTTGGCCCTTGTCAAAGTCGCTTAGAGCCTTACACTTCCCGATATTTCCTGCTTCCAACACATTAACTTTGAGATCTGACTGGTGCCATCTTCTTACAAGAAGACAATCAATGTGATTCACGGCACCTGTCAGTGGTTTTAATGTTATGCCTGATCTGTGTATGTATATATGTATGTAAGGATGTGAGTGACTTTGACAGGGCCAGATTGTAATGGCTGGATGAGTCAGAGCATCTTCAAAACAGGTCTTGTTGAGTGTTTCTGATATGCAGTGGTTATTACCTTCCAAAAGTGGTTCAAGAAAGGAAAACTGGTGATGCGTGACCGGGTCATGAGTACCCAAGGCTCGTAGATGTGGGTGGGGAACGAAAGCTTTCGCCTCTAATCTGATTAAACAGAAGAGCTACTGTAGTATGAATTGCTGAAAAAGTTAATGCTGGCTATTAAGGTGTCAAAACACAGTGCATCATAGCTGCAGCCCGGTCAGAGTGGCCATGCTGACCCCTGTCCACCACCGAAAACGCATGTTGGCATGTGAGCAGTATAACTGGACCATGGAGCATAATGCATCCTGCCACAATGCAAAATGTAACACGACAAAGGTGTTGACCTGGCCTCCAAATTCCCCAGATCTCAATCCAATCAAGAATCTGTTGTTTGTATTGGAAGTCAGGTCTGTGGAGTCTCCACTTCACAACTACCAGGAATGTAAGGATGAGTAGCTAGCATCTTGGTCCAAGAACCAAATTTGGTACACTTTATGATGAAATGGGAAGAAACATCTGTGCTTACCCAGGTTATAATATCAAAGTTACTTTTAGCTTTCTAATGCTGGAAACCACCTCACACAGGGACACTTCTCTTTTACGTTCCTGATTTCTAAGTTTCCCCTTTTTCTCTGCACGGCAGTCAGATCTTAGTGTCGTGTAACTAAATATTTCTTAACATCAAAAGTGAACACTCAATAGCAACAGATCTGCTTCACCATACACATTTTATTCAGTGTACAGTATATATGGCTGTATTATCCATTCCTACTAAATTAACATTCCAGTATGATATTAATATGTGGATACTGTCCTGGTCTATACTGACCTGCCAGGGTCTGTCCCAGTCAAGAGGAATGGGGAAAGCTCCAAGCCAGGCTCCAACGACGCTGCAGCCAGTAGTAATCTGAAGTGATGTGTCCCACACGGACATCGCCCTGCAACAACATGCACTTTTTACTCAACACTGCAATTGAAAGCTACTGGACACAACATACAGTATGTTCATTTATAACTGGAAATATTTTAGAATCTCTCTCAATCAGGGTGTGTTCCTGGGAGAGGTTTTGGATCCAGTGTTTCATTGATCAGGATAAAGCAGTTTTTGGTGAATGAATGAATTAAAGATGTGTATTGGGAGTGGGATCCTGGGATTCACTCTCTTCTGGACAGCAATGGGAGGACAAATACAGAGTTTGTAAGACAAGACAATCGAGTCGTGTTTCTTATAGGAGTGTACAGTATGTAGAGCTGCGCCACATGTTTTCCACCTTCGTTTTTAGTATCTATTTTTTCATGAGCATTGTCACTGTATTTTAATTGACTTATTTCTTTATGTTCTGTACACAAATACAAAATATTTTTGTACATGTTTAGAAGAAATTACTGGATAAGTAACTTAATTTTACTGTGAACACTTTGAATAACATTTCTTTAAGGCCCTTTTTAGTCATTTATCTATTTAGTAATTTAGTCATTTATCTTCATCTAACTAAATCTGAATGTGCTGGTAATTCAGACTAATGCATTAATCATGTTGCTTATATATTCATTTCAAATTAACCAATATTGGTCAAATTGGTGAATACTGTCGTCCTGATCTGATGTGATCCATAGTTTCAGGTCAATGTTGGCTCCTATAGCTATACTTAATAGCGAATTGGTGCATCCCTGATCCAAACACACAAACCATAAGTGATGGAAAAGCCAAAGATTAACAAGCATTGATTTCTTTAACATGACTCATGGTCTTTCAGTGCTAAAGTTTACGGTATTTAATGTTAACTAAAGCTTTAATTAACACTAGTTAAAGAAAACTTGTTCTAAATTTCCATAACGAAATATAATTCCCCACATTTCATTGCTGGTGACTAAAAAGAGACTAACTTCCTGCAGTGCTTAGGGAGAGATAACAAAGCTGTATAAACACTGGGCATTCTTTAAGCCAGGCCCATGCAAGTTATGTTTTCTCAAACTTATACACAATCTCGACTCAGAAAGTACACCTAGCTAACCCTACCAATATCACTTTAAGGATTTTAAATGTTACCCTCTGTTTGCATATGAGTGACCTGTAACATTTACAAGCACTGTGACTTTTCTAAGTATCTGAAACGTGATGCAGAATGTTTTACTGTTTTCAAATGTGTGTATGGTGTAAGATCTCCACCTAGTGGCACACAGATATATTTTAAAAAGATGAATTTCTTTGAATTCTACAAAATGTGGAAGCACACAATTCTCGTCTTTGTATGCTGTAATATAAGTATTTGAAATTAAACAGAAAGCCGACAGCAACCCTGGCCTCCTCATATGAAATTAGTGCATGACCTAATAATTGTCTTGTGACTAATGGTGTTGTGGTCACTCATATAAAACACGTGATGGTCAGGTGTCATTTTTGACCATATGATGTATATATGAAGAAACAGCCCTCACCCATCTCTACTGAAAACCCGGATCCAAGCCTGTACGTTTGGCCCAAGCATACACAGACACCTCAGTGTGGTGAGAGTGGAGAGCAGTACAGCCAGAGAAAACGTCTCCAGAGCTGACCTGCACAACAACAAAAACACCATTCAGTTACACACTTCATTATCCACACATTATTAGCATGTTTCTGCTACTACTGTTTGATACTTAGTAGTTAAGGTGTCGCACTACTGATTGGAAGGTTGTGGGTTCAAATCCCAGGTCCACCAAGCTGTCACTGCTGGGCCCTTAACCCTCAATTGCTCAGTAAAATGAGAAAAGTTGTAAGATGACATCGGTGTGGTGTGACCCATTTTAATAAAAAATTATTGTAGACTTTTCAGGATAACACCGCAGAACACTGCTGCTTCATGCATGTTAAAAAAATACACAAATTACACATTACACTTTCAGATCAACTGTTAAATTGTTTGTGCAAATAAACTGAATCAAATAGAGAATGTGTTCCTTATTCCTGCTGTCTAAACTTAAAGTATATAGACATCTGACCCAGATGTGGTTCTTCCCAAACTGTTGTTTTGTATGCTGTAACAAAGTATGCCAAAACCTGTTCCAGCATGAACAAACCAAGGTTTATATACACACAGTTTGCCACGGTTGGTGTGGAAGAACTTGCACAGAGGCTTACACAGAGCCATGACCTCAGTCCCACTCATCACTTTTGAGATGAACTGGAAGTTTTACTCTGTGTGCCTGACCTCACTAACGCTCTTATGTTTAAATTGGCTCCACAACCATTCTCCAGACCCTTTTGGAAAGCTTTCCAAAAAGAGTGGAGGTTATTATAGCTGCAACAGGGGACTAAAGCTGGACTAGAATATTCAACAAGCACACATGGGTGTAATGGTCAGGTGTCCACATATTTTAGGCAAATAGCGTAATACTCACTCCAGCAGAGATGCCCCATACAGAACAACCACAGTGTGGAAGAAGAGGCAAGACAGCAGAAAATACACACAGGATCTAATCAGTCGAGAAAGCTGAAACAAAAGAGAGATATACAAATTGAATAAAATGGAAAACAACATGCATTTTTTTCTCATTTTTAAGAGCTTAGACTTGAATATCTGTACCTTATAGCTCAGTGTGTGTTTCTTTGTCGGTGGACTGATGCCGAGAAGCCAAAACACAGTGATGTTGACTATGGCAACACAACCACACACAGAATAAAGCCACACCAAGTGTGTCCCATACACTGAAAAGTTCTCCACAGAGAGAGCAGGCACCAGGCTTCCTACCAGCACAGAGCCGGCGAGGAGGGCGTGAGCTGATGCCATGCCTCTGATTTCTACTTCCCACATGACTCTGCTTTAAAAGAAAAGGCATTGCATAAATGAAATATTGATGGAGTGATTGATAGATTTAAATACATGAATGATCATGATATGCAAGGAATAGCAACATTAAGAGAAAAACCACTGCCTTTGTTATTACTCTCACAAAACACATCTTATGACATATTTATTGCATATTATAAACATGCAATGCATTTAAATTCAAACCATGCAGCTAATAATACATTAATAATAATATGTTTATAAAAAAAATAATATTTGCTCTGTATGAACCACACAGGGAAACCTTAGAAATGACGTCTGAGTCATGAATACTTACCAAGGTAAAGAATTACTTCGCTTCTTTCTCGGCTATTTTGTTGACTTTGTAAAGAGAAAGCTCTTGCTCTTTGTAGCCTATTTAAATGATCAGCAGAGACAAATCATAAAATACTTTAAATCGCACATTTCATAAAGCAATAATCCAAGACAGAGGACACGAGCGATTTAATTTAGGTCGCGCTCTTCCGGCATCACGAAGTCACGTGACCCACAATGGCGACGGCAAGGTCAAAACTCTTAAGAAACAAAATAAAGGATATCTACAGAGTACGACAAATTGATTTGATATGATTTTCAATCATATATACATCTACACTTATCATCTAGCTAAATCTACCTTTGCTGGTGTTTTTTTTAATATAGAAATAAATAATGAATTTTGTTTAATTTGACGTTTTTGTTGTTCGTCGGTTTAGGACTTGTATTTTTTAAAGTTGTGTAGTGGTTTTGTGTAGTTTTCAGCTTCAGTCCACAGTTTATGTTTTCACGGTTGGCCTGGACTTTGTATTTACAGCTTGAAACAATGGTTTGTGAGAAATGTATGTATATCTCGTTTTTCGTTTTGAGTATAAAAACCTAAATGATGTTAATTTCCAAGTGTCTCGATATTAGTTGTTTCTGGGTGTGTTAGTTTAGCTGTAGTCAGCTGGTTAGTTAAGGTTGGTGTGATATGTTGTTAGACACGGCTCCTACACAGCAGGAGAATCCCATAGACACTGTATTCAGTCAGGAATAACACGATAACACAGATACTGTGGAATAAAGACGCTAAATGGCTTGGATAAACAATACGGAGCTGAGCTTTATTTAGTTTAGCTTAGCTTAGCTTAGCGTGCGCCTTTCTTCTCTTATCAGCTAAACATGCTGTTTTATTTATTTATTTTTCTTGATTTTTTTCCCCATATGACTAATGTCATGAGAACTGTTATACCTTACCAAAACGGATATGTTTCGCTTTACACCTGTATTAATGTAGGTAGCTAATATTACAGCGGTTTGGTTTAGTTTAGTAAGATACACTTATATTGCCAAACGTTTTGGGACACCTCTCCAAATCATTGAATTCAGGGGTTGGGCTTGTCCTCTTAGTTTCAGTGAAAGGAACTCTTAATGCTTCAATATACCAAGACAATTTGGACAATTCCATGCTCCCAACTTTGTGGGAACAGTTTGGGGATGACCCCTTCCTGTTCCAACATGACTGCACACCAGTGCACAAAGCAACGTCCATAAAGACATGGATGAGTGAGTTTGTTGTGGAGGAACTTCATAGAGTCCTGACCTCAACCCGATAGAGCACCTTTGGGATGAACTGGAGCAGAGACTGTGAGCCAGACCTTCACATCCAGCATCAGTGGCTGACCTCACAAATGTGCTTCTAGTGGAATGGTCAAAAATTCCCATAAACACACTCCTAAACCTTGTGGAAAGCCTGTAATAGCTAGTAAGCTGTAATAGCTGTAAAGGGCGGGCCAACTCCATATTATATTCATGTGCATGTAAAGGCAGACGTCCCAGTTTTGGCCTGGCTCACAGTCTCCACTCTAATTCATCCCAAATGTGCTCTATCGGGTTGAGGTCAGGACTCTATGAAGTTCCTCCACACCAAACTCACTCATCCATGTCTTTATGGACCTTGCTTTGTGCGCTGGTGTGCAGTCTTGTTGGAACAGGAAGGGGTCATCCCCAAACTGTTCCCACAAAGTTGGAAGCATGAAATTGTCCAAAAATGTTTTGGTATGCTGAAGCATTAAGAGTTCCTTTCACTGGAACTAAGAGGCTAAGTCTGACACCTGAATTCAGTGATTTGGAGGGGTGTCCCAAAACTTTGGCAATATAGTGTATCGTATCTAACTACACCTAACTTGTCACACTGCAAGTATACTGTAGTCTGTTGTTCTGCCACAATATGACTACCACAGCTTATACACGATCAAAGTATATGGTCACCTGACCATCACACCTGTGGGCCTTTCCCAAAACTCTTGCTGCACAAGGTGGAAGCACATAATATAAAAAAAAAAAGTCATTATACAGCTCTGGAAAAAAATAAGAGAGCACTGCCCAATCTCCAGATTTGAACCCTATTGAAAACCTCTGGAATGTCATCAAGAGGAAGATGGATGGTCACAAACCATCAAGCAAAGCTGAGCTGTTTGCTTTTTTGCAAAAAGAGTAGTATAAAGTTCCCCAACAGCAATGTGAAAAACTGGTGGAGAGCATGGAGCCAAAGCGCATGCAAATCAGGGTTATTCCACCAAATACTGATTTCTTAATGTTATTTAGCCAAAGCATTAACACAATTTGTTTACAAATTATTTGCATTTTGTTTTATTTGAGTTATTAAAGCTCTGCAAATACTGCATGATCTTGGGTTATTTTGATGTGTTGTCATTTCCTTTAAATAGACGCTCTAAATAACAATAGTTATATTTTGAATTTAGGAGAAATATTGTCAAAAAATGAAACAAAACTCTTCATCTCACCAATACATGCACCTGTAAGAAAAAAACAGAAGAAACTGATTATTTTGCAGTGGTCTCTTATTTTTTTCCAGAGCTGTATATGCTGTCGTATTATAACATCCGTTCACGTTAACTAAGGAGCCCAAATCTATTCTAGCATAATGACGCCCCTGGACCTTTGGGATGAATTTGCACGTTGACTGAACCCCAGACCTTCTCACTTAAAAAAAAGTGTCTGATCTCACTAATGCTCATGTGGCTCAGTTGGTAAATCCATACAGCCACACGTATACATCCATATCTGATGGAAAGCCTTCTCTAATAAGGCTGGAGGCATGTCAGATTTATAAATTGTGGACATTGTGACATTTTCTATAAAAACATATTGACGTAGCACTTTTGGAAGACGCCTTCAGTGTGTCCGCACACAGTAACAGAAAAAGAGGAGATTTTTAGTATCATGACAAGCTGCATTTTTCTTATTAATCTAAGAAAGAGAACAGAAACACTATGGTAGGAACAACTGAAGGCACTAAGTTACTCATTTAAATGAATACTAATAGTGCTAAAAAAAAATGTTTGTTTTCAGATGCGAGTGTTTTATGTATGAACTTTAAATTCTATAGGGTAGTATTTTTGAAATTCTTGAACACATACTGTTGTAGGGGAACAAGAACAAGGCTTTTTTTTAGCACGCTATTTGGAGCCTTCAAGTGTTGTTTGTCTTCTAAAGTTAATTGTGCATTACAATGTTTTTTGCCTCTAGGTGAGAAGAAACTTGGACGAGTTATTACTCCTGATACCTGGAAAGATGGTGCAAGAAATACAACAGGTTATGCCCTTTCTCTGTTATTGGATATTATCTGTAGCCATTGAGTCAACACTATGTACTGTATATCTAGGCACAAAGACTCATTTGGTGCCCATGGATGCATGTTTTGTGCATATCCTAGCAGATTCCTAGCACAAGACAAGATCTCAAGATAATCTAAAATCAACGCTTATGTCCGTGATAAATGTTGTAATGTGTTTTACAGAGAGTGGTGGGCGGAAGATCAACGAAAATAAAATGTTGACATCAAAAAAGGCCAGGTATGATTATTTTAAAATGAAACTCATTTTGCTGTCCCATTGCCAGTAATACTGTAATATGCAACATTTGTACTCTGTTTTAGGTTTGATCCATATGGAAAGACAGGTTTTGCCACATGCAGAATATGCAAAAGCTCCGTCCACCAGTCTGGGTCGCATTACTGTCAGGGATGTGCTTACAAGAAAGGTACGTTTTTTTAGGTCATTAATGTTTGTCATTAATATTAGAAGTCGTTAATATTTAACATGATATTTGATGATAAGCTGCTTTAATAGAAGATTTCTCATATTTTATATCCTGAATTGTATTCCTGTTTTCTGTTTGGCCAGGGATCTGTGCCATGTGTGGCAAGAAGGTTCTGGACACCAAGAACTACAAGCAGACCTCAGTGTGATTGGAACAGACAGACATTTCTAATCTTTTTAGAGGGGTGGAAGAGTTGTGTAGGAAAACTGCTCGTCATATTCAGATTAAATTAGAGGCCTATCAGTTTGTGGTGGTGTTTATGTTCTTATTCAACACAATGGTGCAGTAGTATAATACTGTACCACAGCTGGATACACATTTTTGATGTTTTTCTTCTTTCCTCAGTAGATTACTTTAAAGCAATATAGCAACTTGCACTGTATGGATAAAATTAGATGCCTTTGCTAAACGAAAAAGGTCTATGTACTTGTTTCATATGTTTTCTGTTTCAGAGTATAGAATATTTCCCCCATTTAAATGTTGATTTATTTGCAAACCATATTCAATATGTAAATTGTTTTAAAACGCACATCACAGTGCCACCACTGCAGGCTATTTTAGTACCAGATATTTACCGGCAGTTAACCTTGAGGTTTCAATGTTGACATTTAAATATCATCTTTTCCTAGAGGCAGTTTTCTTTTCCCCATTTCCATGATTGTATGAATTTTGTAAGTTTGTGTATTATTAAAGACTGTTTATTGCATATTACAACCCAATAAATATGATCATGAGTAATGTTTTTATTATTATTTTTGCCATCTCTTCTGTATATATTCTTTTTTTGCTTCTCATACTTTTATGCCTCTAAAAATGTTTTTTTTTTTTTTTGGCCATAATAAAATGGAGTAAACCATGTCGATGTAAATAGTTTTTTTTTCCCCACACATGAAGATAAAATCTGACAAGCAAGCTGTTTTTTTTTTTTAATAATATTTTATTGTTTTGAGAGTGTATTACAGAGGATTTCATTTTAAATAAGTTGTAAAAGAAAGTTACATTTTCAATGATGCATTTGTAAATTAGCGGTTGTTCACCCTGTATGCTCAGATGTGCGTGTGTCATATCCAGGATCCACCAGGATAAAGCAGTTTCCGTAGATGAAAAATTAATCATGGACCTGCCAAAAACTTAACTTGTTCAGGAAATGAAATTTACAGTGTTAACAAGCTGTCAGCATGTCGACTGATCGATTATTCCAGTAAAGAAACAGTGAATGTGGACCTGTGTATATTTATAGATCCTATAAATATCAGACAAGAAAAAAGGATAAGATCCACTTAAATACATAATTGCATGAAAATTCTATCATAACATGACAGATGGTAGTCAATGTTAAATAAGCAGTCAGGCTTGACATTTAGATATTAAAAAATATTATCAGTACAATCACTTTGTTAAAATAGTACTAAAGCTAAAAGTTAATCATTCATTAGTTTTTCAAGCAGCTATAAAGTAGTTAGAATTAGTTATGTATATCAACATGGCAACATGCCTTAAGGCTATTTAAATAAAATTAAAATTGCCTCTGTGGTGGAGTATTTATGATTAGGTTGATGTAACAGCAAGTGTTGCCCTAACATCAAGCACATTTAGGACGTGTCGATGCCAAAAGAAGTGAATGTTATGGCTCAGTTAGGTGCGAAACCGCTTTGCTGGTGTTTCATGTCAAGATGACATTGTAATGAAAGAGCAGTGGGACACTAACTGCCCTTGGTCAGTGCCAGAAACTCGTCACGAGTCTTCAGATCCTCTTTGAATACTCCCAGCATGGTACTGGTCATGGTACGGCTGTTCATCTTCTGCACACCACGCATGACCATGCACATGTGACTGCAATGAAATGTGTTCAGTTTAAAAGTGAGAAAGTATGACTCTATATTAATGATGTGTGTGTAAAATTAATAGGAATAAAATGAAATATTTACGTCATAAGCATGCAGCACATTAGTGCGATAAGCCTACACAAAAATGGCAAAACTATATTTAAACTATAAACAGGCTTGCTTTTTACACTTTAGGCCTGCATTGCTTTATATGTTTAAATCAGAAAAAAGTGATCATATTAAATGAGAGTTACTTCAAACAACATAAAATTAGTTATTTTATATAAATTATACAATTACACCAGTGTGCAAATTGCAAACATGGATTCTGACAATTCTGCCCCACTACCAGAATGCACTGAGGTTATGGTCCTCAACTAAAATCTAAGGCAACCCCCCAAACCTTTTTGTAAAATACATCCATTACATACATTATTAAAATTGAAAACAATATTGCACAACCCTGGCTCTGTCTAGAGGAGGCCACTCACCAAATGTCAGTGACCAGGTAAGGAGGGCAATAGTCAGAGAAGTAACCAAAAGGTCAAGGATAACTAGAGATATCCACAGATTCAGATTCAGATAAAAGAAGCTGTTCCAGCACATCTACATCCTGGATACTCCACAAGGCTGGAGTGCTTTATGGAATCGTATAATAAAGCAAAACAAGTAAACATAAAAGCCATTTTCATTTTGCTAAAAGGAATATTGATGGCTCAGCTAACATGTGAAAAAAAAGGGTTTTCTATTCTGTAGAGACCAAAATTCAACTGTAAGTGCTTCCTTTGGTAGAAACCTGACACTCCTCATTACCCTGAAAACACCACCCCCAGATTGGCACATGGTGGTAGTATCATGCTATGAGGATGCTTTTGATCAATAGGAATTGCAAAACTGTGGGAAGAAGAAGTCAAATACATAGGAATCCTAGAACATAATCTGTTACGGTTTGCAAAACACTTGAAGCTAGGGCACAGACTGGATGCATACTGCCAAAGCTACAGTGGAGTGGTTCAAAACCAAGCACATGAATGTCTTTGAATGTCCCCCAGACCTCAACCCCACTGAGAATCAGTAGCAGGACTTGAGAATTGCTTTTCACCAATTGTTTCCATTTAGAGCATGACAAAGTTTGAACAATTTGCCAAGATGAATGGGCAAAAATTCCAACATGTAGATCTGCAAAGCTGAGAGACACACATACTAGAGGATTTGAGTTTGTACTTGCAGCCAAACTTCTTTTTCTTCTAAGTTTCTCCCAGGGTAAAAGCACAGCCAACAACTAACACAAATCTGCTTTTTTTGGTTAATTAACCTCTGTATCGTAATAGAAATGTGTTGGTACATCGAATGTCAGACATACGATGTAAATAAAATGATATAAATACCAATTTAATATGTTTCAATTCCAGATTATAACTCTACAAAATGTGGATAAATTCAAGAGAGTTAAATACTTGTGTAAGCCCAATGGCTTATATATATATCTGTGTGACTGATGAAAATAAAGGAACTTACGCTGCTTCAATGACTACTGCTACTCCTGCTGGCTTCAGGGCTTCAAAGATGGCCGTGGCAATTTGCTTCGTCAGACGCTCTTGTACTACAATGGAAGACAATGTGGAGAAGGAAGCACATTAATCATAGGTAGCATGTTATCTGTATCGAGATTTATTCATAAAATATGCAGGAACATTCACTTCACCAGCTGGGATTACCTTGTAATCTGCGGCTGTAGACTTCTACAATTCTGCAGGGTGACAAAGTTAAGACAGAAAGATGAATATATCATATATATATAATTTCACCTCAAATTACTTAGTTTTGGATGGCTTTTTTTTGTTAGTCTGCACTTGTTGCACTTGGGTTGTGTGTCTAAAGCAGCCTGTAGCCTAACTACTAGCCTGCAGTAATGATTAATCTTTTAATCAATATTCTTTTTTAAGCAGGTCTGGCCTCAGTTAGCCTCTGGACTCAAGTCCTGCAGTGACCATATATACATCTGAAAATGCTTTGTCAATCATTCATGAACCTCAACCTGTATACAAATGTATCGGTGATTATCACTGTGATTTGTTTTAATCCTTTGGTGCACACTCAGGAATGAAGGACGAGGAAGCCCCAGGTCTACAGTTGATTAGTGATGCAGTCTGGCTCCACATTACTAATGCAGAGTCAGCATTGAAGGGCTTCTTGCTAAATGTAGTGAGAAATAGCATGGGTTCCCACAGGCTGGTGGAGGGACAAGCTGAGACTGAAAGGGATTTTCTCAGCGCCAGAAGCGAGTTTGGCTGTTTGTTTTTAGATGAAAAAGGATGCATTGTCAGGCTTTGAGTCTAAGCCTCAAGTCAATGGGCTATGCTAACGGAAGAACTCACTGGCCTTTGACTAACATGTCCCTTCAGTCTCTCGACTTCCCCTCTGATGAGACACCATGTCCTTTTAAAAACTGCTATGCTAAATGTTGCATGGATATGTGCACATGCACTGCATACTCACCTTGCAAGTTTACTAAGTCCAACCACTTTCTTTCTTGGCAAATATCCTATGTGGACCTAAGTATCAGAAAACATGAGAGTATAATCTCCACTATAATGTTTGGTCAATATGTTCCTGTCTGCTCCCTCTCCTATGTAACATTAACTTGTTAACCTTAATTTCTCAGCATTCTCTATATCTCACCCTCTCTCTCTGAATAGTTGGTTTGTTTAAACATACCTTGCCGAAGAATGGTACTAGATGATGTTCACATAGCGAGAACATGTCAATGTCTTTCACTATAACAATCTCATCATGATCTTCGTCAAAAATGGCATTATTAAGGACATCTGCAAAGAGATATTGTTTATTGGATTAGTTAATGGCAATTGTGTTCCATGCTGCATTTTACCATAAGTTACAAGAGCTTAAAATAGCCCAATTAAATACTCTGCTTAAGTTAAGGGTATGTATGAAAGCAAGGCCATAAAATGAATCATACTGAGATCTAAAGCACGAACGGGTGGCTGAACACAGCCACAAAAGGGATGTTTTGTTCCAATCTTCAGTCCCGGGTGTCTAATATACAAAAAAAAGGTTTCCAGAATTTATCTGAAAGAAGCACCAGTACAAGCAACTATGTATAAGGTATATCTGGAAGAAAAAAAAAGGTTATTTGGTTCGTCTCTATTTAAAACACTTTCCTAACAGGGAGGGCTCCAAAAAGAAAGGAAACTAGCCAAACCCACATTATCCAACTGTCCACTCTGCCAACCCCCTCGCACCCCAGCCAACCCCTCACCCCCGGGGTTATGAGCTGTATGAGATGCCATGCAATATATTAAAACAAATCCCTTATTATGACAGCTAAGACATGGTAAAATGTTTGCTTGCAACATTTAAATCAAAAGCATGCGCTAAAAACTTATTGGCTGGAAGTTGCTGTTGGACTATTCCCATTTCTGGAGAGTCTGGTGCGAACTTTAACACATAAAGCATTACTGCATTAGTTAAAAATGCAGATCATTATAATTTGCTGCATTTGCTACCCCAGAATTAGAATTTGGATTTCTATACAATGTCAGAGGAAATAGTATTAAACTGTAGCTGGTATGGTGCATATTATCTTTCTAGACTAAAGGTGAGCGTAAAGGGTATGAAACTATTAGGGTATCCCAATAAATCGCATATAGGTGGTATAGCTAAGGAGCAGAATTGCTTCCTCACCGTAGACGTCTTGGTGGTAGCCCTTTGTCAGGAACTGCATGGCCGTGGCGGCTCGGAGAGGAGTTTTGACCAGTCCGTCACGCTCAGTGTCCTCTCCGACAGCGTGCAGGATGGCGGTGTAGGCTGACTGCATGACCGCCACTCGCCGCTCCTCCGCCTTCAAGCGCGCTGCTTCGCCCCGTTTCAGCTGCTGCACGGTGCTGTCGCTGTTACAGCCGTTATGGCACATCACCTCGGTCACGCCGTTCATGTCCATGCCGTTGCGGTACTCCATTGTATTAAGTATTTTGAGCTAAACTGAACTGAGGTTAAGTGAAGTGGATGATGAAGCTTGCTGCTTTGGTCTGTGCGTCAGGAGGTACCTGTTGCTCGCTGCTTATGCTCTGCTCCTTTCCGTGTCGCCTATTTATACCGTTTTTTGCTCACGTCGACTATCACGCAGACAGCACAGCGTCGATTATCAAAAATTGCCCATTGCCCAATGCTTTCATTACAGTCAGTCGACCAGTGAAAGGACACCTAACTGGGATAGATAGAATACCAAGAATTGTTCCCTTTCTTGAAAGACTTCACGTGCGCATAACTCATTCAGTATATTAAGCCTCACATGCCCCCAAACTCATATATTATATAAGAATATCAATATTTTTGACCCTTCTTTGTTTTACAAATTCAGATTAATGTGAATTAATGATTATTATAACATAAATAGAACTAGCTATTATTCAGTAACATAATAATACATGCCTTCAACATGAAATCTACAAATTTGTAGTTGTTCATGATTTCAGACAATAAGAAGACAGATCTGTGGTCATTTAGCCCTATGGTCCTGTTTTTTTCTTCCAGGATGATGGTGAAGCATTTAAAACAGTAGTGTTCCTTACACCTCTTCACTGATATGTTGAACTTTTGTGTGATCTATGAAAACATGGCATCAGCTGTCAGACTCCATGCACTGTAGCAGGTTTTGGAATATTTGCTAATAGGATTCAAATCATTCATGATGTTTTGCATTTGAAATTCATTTTTTTTAAAATGGTAATTTCATCCAACAAACATGATAAACCATTAAAAACTCCCAAACATTCACACACATTTTGCGTCTCCTTGCATTTTAAAACCACTTTACCAGTGTTAACAAATTGCATTTTTCAGAAATCTGTGTTACTTGCTCTTATTCTTCAGCTTACAATGTCAACAACTTGTATTCTTTAAGAAGATATAGCCGGCTTTATCAAGCCAAGTTTGTTCACAAGCTTTACACAGTATTTCCAGAGCCAAACTATTTTCCTTTGTTCACTTCTAGTGCTTATAAAGTAGCATTGTAAATACGACACTCGTTTTCCTAGGAAAGGAGACGTGTTATGTAATGTTCTTGAAATATTATAAATTGTCCCAGGACTATGTGTTCTTTTAAGCTCTGTTCATTCACATTCGTCAGGATAAAATCCCAGAGCATGCACAAATAATAAAGTCTCTTTTCTTTTTATGCTGAAAATTGTAACTATAATTTCAAGTAAGTTATCTAGAATGTAGAAAATGAATCTGTAAAACGTTTTTCTTGCCCATAAAAGCAGAAAGCATATGCTTCATTCTGTTACTGATTTTAAACCTGTTTTATACAGAGGACTGTAAATTCAAACACATGCCGAGGACAGTGATATGATTCATAATGAAGAAGTTCAAGACTAGAATTACATGACACTAGTTCAGGGAAAGGATCTCTTTCAAGATCCTGCCCTAAAAAAATGCAATAAAGTGCATTATTCAGTTGGCTGAAGACTTTCAGGTCATTTCTGATGTGCTGTGGTCATCAGCTGTGCCCTCTTTAAGAGATATTCCTGAAAACATTTAGAAGACAATATGATTTGAAGCAAGCACTTTAAAAAGAAATAAATAAAGGGAAAAAAACATAATAACTGTATAAGTGTGCTGTAGAATTTCAGAGCCTTTCGTGATAGACTTAAGTAAAATGTGAAAGCTATCCTCTCTAATAAAAACAAGTTGCAGAGGAAGTGTTTCACAAGAATATCAGTGCGCTCATGTTTCATGCAGATGTCAACAGATGTTTTCTGTTGTATTTAAACTATTTTTAATCTCCGTGTTATACTGAGGCGATAAATCTTTTGTTTTCTCCTGGCAAGTGCCACTGCAAGTGTTCAGAAGACCCTCACACTCCTTATGTCCTTGCATGATATTTCTTGGTATGTATATAATTATCTCTGTGTTCGAGAAGAAAATCCATTACAGCCTATGACTCACTCAGAGGTCAGACATCTCTGAATCAATAAATCTTTTGTTTTCTTCTGGCAACTGCCAATGAAGCAGATGTTAAGAAGAACCTTCACACTCCTTTTAAGTCCTTGCCTGATATTTTTGGCATGTATATAATTATATCTGTGTTTGGGGAGAACTTTCATTACAGCCTATGACTCATTCACAGGTTAGACACCTTTATTTTTGTTCTTTGCATATATCAATTTCCTGTTCTAAAAGTCACCAGCTATAACAAACCCAGAGAGAGGTTCAAAAACTAGCCAGGGCAAGGTGGTCTCAATAGAGTCCATAAGAAATCCCTCTCAGTCAACCCTCAAGTCTCCAGTCTCCTGAAGAATCTCATGGACTTTCGGTAGGACTTAATTTAGGCAAGAAAGTTTTTCACACACTCACACTAAAGCACCCACTGGCAGAATGTTTGCAGACTAAATTTATAAAGAAGTCTGGATTTTGGACACAAGACACATATAATGATAACAATAATAATAATAATAATAATAATAATAATAATAATAATAATAATAATGATAATAATAATTTTGAAAATATTATTATTATTATTATTATTATTAGAGTCAAGTAGTTTTTTTTTTCTAGTTTCTTCTAGTTTAGTAGTGCTTTTTTGGTATGTGCCTTAATGTCTTAGCAACCATATACAGTGTTCAAAGGGGTTGTGAAAGTATACATTATTCAAGTTACAAAACAAGATTTATAAGTTACACTAAATACAAAAATACCCTGAAGGTCCATAGCTGCAGCTTAAAATGAGATTTAAATAAGAAATATGGAAAATTTTCTAAACAGGAGGACGAGGTGTGCAGATTGTGCTTTCAGCTGTCCGCAATGTCCATCGTCTGTAGGGTCTTTTGGTGAGAGGGGTTGCATTTCCCAAACCGGTCAAAGATCACGCAGGTAAAGATGCTCTGTGTGATGTCGATGTGGAACAGTGTATGTGGTTGTCCAGGTATGATGTCCGATGTCAAGGAACCTGGCGTTCTTCAGTCTGTGTACTGTAGAGCTATTTATTCACAGGTTAGGAACACAGAATGTTCTGTGTGATCAGCACAGAACATTCTGAAGTTGACAGTTGTCTCCTTTTTGGTTAACATTTACAGACAGGTGGTGATCTTGCATCAAACCATAAGCAGCTTGAACTTTTCTCTGCATTATGTCACACTAATGAGAACTATCACTGTGGCGTCATCAGCAAATTATTATCTGACAGTTCCTCCATAGTGTGAACAACATGGACTGTTCTCAGAGTGGGACCAGAGCTCAGAGTGATGGTCTTGGATTTCCTTTTGCTGACCCAAACTGACTGAGGATGACCAGGATCTATTTTTACAAGCCTGTTTACTGTAAGTGCATTGTCTGTTGGTATCGTGAGTCTTATTTATATTTTTTGAAGATTTTATATGCAAAATCTGTGAACAATGACAAGACTTAAGGCTGTAATCAGTAATAAAATGCTTTACTGTTGAATACTTATTGTTTAAAGCAGGACAAGTGAATGCACGTATTTATTTATGGTATGAATGCAACTTATAGTTTAACCTTCGTACATGTCATTGACATTAAATTGTCTTAACCTAAATTAAATAGATTAATTACGTTCAACTTTTTTTTTACCTTAAATTGATTTTTTTTTTTTACTTTTTTCTTTTACATTGGCCTAAAAAAGACTTTAAGCAATGACAAGTTGAATAAACTTCATATAATGAAAGAGGCATAACAAGCAAGTTTTTACTTAATATTCCTTCATGCTGAATCTACTTTAAAAATCTGCATGCAAAACACTGCCTTGAATTTTTTTACATAATTCATGAGGTCAGGCACTGTCTGGTGGGGATCCTGGGGTGTAGACGGCATTCCAGTTCATCTTTGGCAAAGCACGTCTACATGGATCTCACCTGGTGCACAGGAAGACTTATGCTGGGACGGGTTTGGACCTCCAAATTGTTGATTTAATAAGGACATTATTTTTTTCTATTTTGATAGATCTCTATGTTTAACCATACCCAGTTTAAGTAGCATCAATATACTAAGCATCATTTAAATTAAGAGAAAATTATATATTGTTTGTATGTCTTTCTTTACGATTGCATCCTGACCAAACTGATAAAATATTTCCCAACATGTCATTCTTCAGTAAAATATTACAGTACATTTCAGGGCATATCACAAAAACATTAATCATATACAATCACCACATAATTATAATGTAGCATCTTGTGTTTATTGTGCAGTGCTATTTACAATGACTTACTGTTACTCAAATGTACTCTTTTCTCCAAATAGGTAAGCAGTAGGCCAGTCCCAGAGGTTAAGGTTAAGCTCTTTGTGAATACATCAGGTTTGAAGTGAGCTGGTGATCTTACAATATTCCCACTATATATACATTGACATTCTTTGAGATAAATTTACTGCAAATGTAATGTATTTCTTGATGCTATTAACAGATTTTTACTCTTAACTCTTAGGATATTTATCTTGTTCATCTAGTTGTTGTCTAATCTAATGTATTAACATGTGCAGCATGCAGCTAAAATAGGTGTCTATGAATTGAATTAGAAATAAAAAAAATAATTTAGTATTAGTAACATTAACATCTCTTCTATTTCTGTGTGCCATTGACCTAAACACACCTCCAAAGAACATGTCTGCTTGGTAATTATTCCTTTATACAATCTGTTAAGACAGCCCATTGTACTAAAACAGCGTGGCATATTGCATCAGCGTATTGCATCACTAGTCCTTTTCTGTGCTCCTCCAAAGGTTATAACAGACCCTGGAGGATTGAGGAAAGACATACTTTCTTTTTCAATGATGTCTCAGGGCTATGAATGGAAACAGAGTGAAATATGGGATCAGATATGAAGTAGGTGTGTGATGTGAGTGGTGACAGTGGATCTGCACACACTGGCATGGTCCATTGTAGAGCTTTGCTGACGCGGCAGGAGAGGGTTATGGCGCTCTGATTTGCACCAGGCCTGATATCATCAGTGAATGATAGGTTCAAGTGATCAGAGTCTGACATGAAACACAGCTGCCCTGGAGTGAGATTGCATCAGCCATATTGCCATGGAGAGCAGGTGACCAGACTCCATCGCTTAAGGCTCCGGAAGGGTTTTGGTTATCTTTGTGTTTAAATGATAAATTAGATGGAGAGGTTCAGTAAGGCATCAGGATTTCAAGTAATACTTATTTGAAAATGTAATAATTATGTAAGTACTATTTTCCCTCATATGGTCTTATTAGATGTACAATATCCTTTAAGCTATTTATAGGCTTACAGGTCAAAGTAACTAACTGTGAAAAGCAAAATACATATAATGTATGTGCTGGAAGGACATAATCAGCTATACTGGCTTTACTCTGTGTTCTTTGACATATAATCCACCCCTGTAGGTTATCAAACTCTCAATCATTAACTCCATTTAGAGAGCATAACAGTGACCCAGGTATGAATGAGTGTCTGTATGTGTGTGTGTGTGTGTGTGTGTGTGCGCACATGCATGTGTGTGCAAACATTACTGCTACACGGTGAATAACCTGAAATAAATTGCCACTTTACTAACAGGATGATAATGGAGAAAAAGAAACCTATATTAAAAATGCTGTAGGATATGCAACACTCTAATGCACATTAGCATCAAAGAGCTGAAAATGAGATAATGCTGTTACAATTCGGTAGTTAATTAACATAATTTTTCCAGTATACACATGGTCGTGATCATCCCACCTTTGAAAGAGGTTTATTAGGGAAAAATCAGATTATCAGGAGACCTATGTATTGTGTAATCAGATAAATACTAAGAGACGATTAGTTCTGTAGGATCAAAGGCTCAGGTCCATTTCCTTCTGCAGCTCAGTGTGGCACATGTGTTTCCAGCACAGGACTTTTTCACACATTTGAACGGAAGATCCCATGAGAACACGTGTCCTGTTTTTAAAAAAAAAAGGCCCAGGTCAATCAATCAGGATGATCAATATTATTTTAGCCGTTTAACTATTTTTTACTTAGGGAATTACTGGAAAACTACTAAATGAAGGTCTTGGTATAAACAGTGGTATTAATAAATATCTATTTAATTGTCTAGCCATACAAGCCATAGTCTGCAATTGTCACATTTTATTAAATGGAAAAGAAACAATGAATAAACCACTGAACCTGCTGATTATTATAGAGATTTTTATAACTATTTAGTGTAACCAATCGCTCTATAGTGAGCCAAGAGCCTAGAGTAATTACAGGCTAATCAGGGCAGCAGGTTCACTGGACTAAAGCTGGAAAACCTGAAATTATTATTTATTTTTTATGTTCCAGTTTATTTATTTATTGTTTGCCATTTTATTTATATGTGTGTGTGACCAACTTTGTGCATAATCAGGAATAGACCTACTGTCAATCTGCGAATGTTGATGATGTAAAGAATGCAATTATTCACACATCAGTTAAAAAAACTATAATTATTTTTACACACCTACTGATTATTATATATTTTTAGTAGTTAATAACAATCCATTTTTGATTGCTGTCTTTGAAAATGATGCATCAGTCTAAATTATATGATCCTTACACCTCTAATTCATATATTGTACTACATGCTTTCACAAATTTCTGTTAACATATCTGTTTACTACTGTTAACATGCTTATACAAATTTCTGTACACTCGCATATGTTCTGTTATCATGCATGCATTTGTATCTGTAACTAATCACAAGTTTTTTTTTCTCCACAGATAGTTATTTATTAAATATCCAAATTATATTGCAGAAAGACTGCCAGCAAATGTGTGTGGGCGATCATCTGACTGTGATTTTAATTACTACTTTGAGCTGAAGTTGATTAAAGGATTTCTTTTAATGCCCTTATATAATGGTGAAAACATGAAAATCAGAAACAGATTTATAAAAAAAAATATGGCATTCATTTATTGGGTAAGAGAATTTAGGCACCTTGCAGTTAAGAAAGCATAGAGCTGAGCACTTTATAGAGCTTATAGTTATAGCAGACAGGAGGAGGTTGGTTTATGGAAGTGTAACATGCATAGTAAAGTTTAGTAAAGTCTTTGATTTTGTAAAGTCTTTTTATTTAATCATTATTTCCCCTTTTATCATAAAAATAAATAAATCATGTCAATGTACCACTACATAAAATCACTAGATGGCAGCACATAAATCTTATGTAAGCATATACACTGTATGCTGTGTAGGTATATGTATAGATAAAGTGTAAGATAAAGTTATGCATGGCCAATATAAGTAAGCAAAAATCCAGGAAATAAAACTCATGAGGAAGGATATAAATGCACACAACATTTGTGCTGTAATATAAATGTTGACTGCAATATAACTGCAATATAACTGTGTTAGGCCCTTTCATAAGGCATGCAACTTACTCAGAATTAGACTGGAGCTTATTGAAGTCCTTGTAACTTTACCCTCTTGTAACTTTTTACTGGGTATAATATAATATAATATAATATAATATAATATAATATAATATAATATAATATAATATAATATAATATAATATAATATAATATAATATAATATAAAGGGGGTGGGGTTGGGCACAGTGACTTAATTGTTACCCAGTTTCCTCACCCAGTTCAAAGACATGCATTGTAGGCTGACGGGCATCATTGTGTGTGAGTGTGTGTTTGATGAGTGTGTGGAGTGGGTTGGCATCCCATCTGTTCTAAATTCAGTCAAACTTGTCCATAGTCATGGAGGCTCTGAATGGAGCAGCAGTTGATGTCCTAGTGGAATGAAATTAGGAATTAAGAGAACAGTCTACCTTTGTCACACAGTACACATATGTTATGTATAATCAGGTTAACAGGAGTAGAGACACGGCACCAGGAGAACTTGCCACATGAATGTGTACACACACACAGACACACACACACTGTCACACACACTGTCACAGATCTTAACTTCCACATTTATATCATCCTTACAGAAGATCACTGTAAATACATAATTGTCTTTTCATAAGCCTAACAATACATACAGCGCTATTTTTCCCAATAAAATAAAAATAAAATAAAAATTGTTATTATATTTTGTTAACTATATCCTACAGTCATACAGCATATTTTAAACATTTTTAAATAATTTGCTCTATTTTGCCAACTGTCATCAGTCAGTGACCAATTGTGACCAGTACTTTCACTTTTTTCTGTTTGATGCAAAATGCATTTTTATACCAGGAGGCTTTCAGAACAGAGACATTCGTGTACTCCTGTTATTAAATATGTTGAAATGTTACAGTTACTAAATAGGTTAATAAGGACGTTACAAAGTCCATGACAGAAATACTGACACCTTCTGACTCTTGGTCAGGGCCTGGACCTCGTGTGTAGTCATGGATATGTGCAGGCATATATAATTAAATATTGCAGTAAATAATACAGGGTTTGTTTCAGAGCCAGTTCGTATACACTTGAAGCCTTCCTTCCTTGTTATGTCATCATCTGCATAGCCTTGTAGTTAGAATGTTATAACAAACCTGGATCCACATTTCAGTACCATTTCATGTGCACATGCTGGATGATGTAGTCATTTTAATTCAGATCAGATGAATCCTTACACAGTGTGTACTCATATTATGTGTAGCTACACTACATGGTAGTTGCATTGCTGCTTTAAAGAGTGTTAAAGAGGTCGACTTAAAGAAATCATCCTGAATTTTTAGCGTAGCCTCTATTTCTCCTACTCCAAAGCAGACATGCGATTGGGAACTTCAGAGAAGACGTCGTTTTCCCAACACAATTAGTGCGAATCCCGCCTTTCCTTTTTCTGATTGGCTGTTTAAGTACCCCTGCAGCACGCGTCCGCGTTATTAACCAATCATAATGAGGGAAACCTGCTACGTCTGGTTAATGTTAGCTCAAGGAGGTGGGTCTTGTCGGAAAGTGGGTGGGAAACCATCTGTCGGAAGCTGTGGATTCCGTGCAATCTGTGATTGGACAGTGTAGCTGTCACTCATAGTCCCCCGTCTCCCTCCTCTCTTCTCCTGCTGCCACCATATCGGCCGTCAGGGAGCGAGGACGGCAGCGGGAAGAAGGGATTTAGGACTAGTTTTTTCCTCTTTAAAACAAGAAGAGTCCTAAAATGTTGAAGTTTCGATCGACGTGTGTCCTCCTAGCCTGTTCCTCGATCAGCTGCTGTTCATGAGACTGGAGGAGTCTGTGTTTAATCAGCCGACTTGCTCCGACACGGGAAAAATGTATCCGACTTTTCTTGGACGCAATTTTGTCGCAAACAAAGAAAACCCTTCGAGAAAATAGTACACGAGCACAACAGGACTGCAGGTGAGTTTGTCCTCGGCTATAATTTTGTTGTGCATCGATTTTTCTTTTCCTTTCTAGTTTTGGAGCATGTTCTTTCAAGGCCTCTTTAAATAGTTTTTAGTTGGTAGGCCCCTGAGCTCAGGTCGGGAGCCGGTTCAACTACAGCCACCACAGTGGGATAAAAGCTCAACCTGATACTTTCCTACTGTATATTCTGTAAAATTACAAGTCCAGCATTGAGCTGAGGATAAACACATCCCCTACATTAAATACATTTAGTTTTAGGATTCCTTTAAACCAACTAAAGTGTGCAAAATTGGACATCCTAATGATGGGTCACGCTATTTCTCTGCCTATATCATCATATGTCTTCCTAAAGGATCCCAATCAACCCACCACAAGCAATTCAGCTTCCTCTATTATAAGTGTGTGTGTGTGTGTATGTGTGTGTGTGTGTGTTTACACAGGTTGTAGATATAAACTTCCTCTCAAAGCATGTGCAGATGAAACAAAAAAAATATTAGGCCTGTGAGACCCATTTCCCCCTAAAGCTCCTTATGTATAATGTGCATCCAAGTTTAGTCTTTCTGCTCTGCTTATGTCCTGTGTGCTCACATCTGTACCAGAAAACCTTAGTCCGCAATAACATCTGGATGACTTATAAATATAATTCACAGATCACCCAGGTGCTGTGATTTACAGTCATGAGTAAGTTGCGTGTGAAGTGATGTGAAAGGTTATTTAGGGGGGAAAAAAATAGCACAAATAGTGTCATGGTCACACTTTTTTCTATAATTAATAAAATACCAAGATCAATGTTCTGAGTATGGACACACATACGTGTGATAACCGAGCTGACGCTTCAGGTTTCTGTTGCTTAGTTATGCGAGACACAAGAGGTGTGATGACGGTGTGCTTAAAGTTAAAGACATCCTGTGTCCTGTATATGATTGGCAACATCATGAGCAATCAATGTGTGGATTAGAAACTAGTAGTAGAGAGAGAAATATATATATATATATAATATATATATTTCTATATATTATAGAAATAGTAGAGATGCATCAGTGACATTTTTTCCCCCAAAATCAAGCATGAGGATATGATTTTGGTTTTTGCTTTATACCAATAACTGATACTGAAATGAGTGACCTATTTAGTATATTAAGCATTAAGCAATCGGGGCATCATGGAACATTTTATTTGGTTTCAGTTATGTTTCTCTGGTTTACATAGTGGCAGAGAAAGCCACATGTATATTAGTGCGCTTGGACTAACTTGGGCTTGTTCAATGTAATGTTAGCTAGTTGAGTTCAGATGAAGTGCATTAACTAGATATTAATCAGGGTGGTAGTGGACAGGAGTGAGTTTTTGTTTATTTTAGAAATGATCCTGATGCCTATAATGAGGCTTTTTCCAACACACTACCTGACTCTACAGTATACGGTTGTAGAAGATTTATATTCTATCAGATGTCACCCTTTTGAGTCTGGTTCATCTCATGGTTTCTTCCGCATGTCATCTCAGGAAGCCCTTTCCTTGCCATCTACACCTCTGGCTTGCAGGTTAGGGGTAAATCTGTATTTATATCTGGATATCTGACAATGTCCGTAGTTCTAAGTGCTATCTTAATTAAAATTAATTGAAACTAATTGAAAAGTATCTCTATACCACTGTAGGTGAAGTGTATTTAATTGTCCTCATTACCTCAGAATCCTTTGTTGTTAATAACTAATAGTGGCTGATTGTCACGAACAGTACACTGGGAAAGAGCTTTTATTTTCACACATCTATACCTGCCTTTAGACATTTTTTATCAGGCCAGATAGATTTTGCTGCAGAGATTGTTGCTCCTGTGTGCTGCTAGCAAGATGCTTGGAAGATGCTTTAATTCCTCCAGTTTATTGTCATTTTCTGGCACCTAGACTTTAGCTCAGTGTCTGACACTAGGTTTGTATCACGTAGGAACATTAGTTATAAGAGCACTATTAAAGTATGGGTAAATGAACACAGTATATGATGGATACCTGATCCTGAAATCAGTATCGATTCAATCTTAGAATCGGAAGAATTTGAGCCAAGATTACAAGGTAGCGTTAGCTCCAGTGTCAGTGCTCAGTATCAGGTCAGCACATTTAAACAGCGAGGCAGCATAAAATTGGAAATGCAAAGTTTTTCATTTCTCATGTCTTTCTGCTTAGGCTTGGTGTCTGGAGTCACTTCATGTACACACAGGAGGAATGTGTTGGCACCCTGTTACATGGGAGATGCTTATACGACAGAGTGTGCTTGTATTTTTTTATTTTTTTTTACAGTGAATAAATCAGTTTTAGAGCATAGTTGGTAGAGTGTGTATCCCACTGACACAACTACACCGTTGAGTGAGATCTGCTCAAAGCTTCACGATGCCTCATTCTCTAGTCCAGGCATCCTGACAAGGTTCCCTGATTTATTTTGGCCAGGGTACATTTCTGTTCCACATCTGTGTTTCAAAGTGCTTCCAGATCCCAGATGTTCAAATAGCAGTCTAGGAGGACATTTGGATTTGTCTTTGTATACAATATTGTAAAACAGAATTTGAGTTGCATTCCTACCCGGCATTGTTTAAGCCCTATTCAGAGTGGATTATGTTCTCAAGGTGACTTTGGAGAGAAAAATTTTACTCGTCAGAATGTCAAAGACCAGGAAGGATTGAAAAGGCCGCAGGATGAGTGAGCTTGTAGAGGAATTGGAGTTTGTTTGAATGTAGATTGCGTCATGTGATCGGATGATCATGTTCCTTAAGCAACATGGCGTCCAAGTGATCGGAGAAGCACTGGAGTAGAGAAGAGATGCTGGGTGAACTGAAGTTCCAGCAACAATTTAACAATATAATAAAATAATAATCGCAAGCTATATGAGGAGCATCCATTTTGTTGAATGTCTGGGGGAGGGTCACTGAAACAAGCCCCATGAGACTAAATACAGCAAGTAGCAACAGTCAAACTACTCTTTTTCCAGTGCGAGGTGACGTCGGTGTAGAAAATCATGGACTTGCTTATAAGACAGGAGTAAAACTATCAGAGTTTGGTGAAAATAAGTAGATAATTTGGCCTGTAAATTTCTCAGAAAAAGGCCTGAGAAAAACACTGACATATTCAATCCAGATGGTAATAAAATTACAGAGGATTATTACCCCAGGACCCCATGTAAATTAAATCCCTTCCAGATAGGGCTTTAGGTTTTTTAGTTTTAAGACACATAACCAGTGCTGCACTTATTTCCCACTTAGTAATCCCACTTAGTGTCATTACATAGTAATAACGACATCGCTCAGCATCAGCTAGCTAGCTAGGCTCATTTATTTTGGTATCTTCTTAACATTTGTAACATTTCTTATTCTTTAAATGTGCGTAATGTAACCAGCAGTTAGAAGTGGCGACTAAAAATCAAGAATGCCCCCCACTGAAATCGTTCTTTTCCTCTTCCACAATGAAAGGGTAAAGGGCAATAGCAAGCCTTTGAATTATTTCCAAAGCTGTCAGAGTATTTGTCTAGACTATTGTAGTAAGAGATAAGATAACACAATCCTTTTCAGTGTATGGGTGCTCTTATTTAGGTGAGAGATTTTTTTTAGGCCAGTATTTATGATCTTTAAAGGGTTTTGGGTAATATAGGCTTTCCTAGTAGATTAGAGAAGATTTCTTTGAGTTTAGCCATATGACTGGAGTGTAAAAACTGCAGCCTCCTTACTAATTATCTCCTTTGGGTAATCTCTTCAAGCCTTGAAGCCAATGAATGTAACAACAACTGTATAAATTTATATTCATTTTATAAATGCCCATGCATGCAACCAGATCAATAGAACTGAGTGGGCGGGACAGTCGAAGTTGATCAGGACAGCGGGACGGTGAGTAAACAGCTCATCTGTATTCATTCTGATTATTCATGAGTATGCGGATTTACACACCCCTTTATCCACAGAGACTTACAAAAAACAATACAGAGCTCCTAATGCATCTGCAAGGATTCATAACATTTATAAACAAGAGGCAACATACTGTAAAACAATAATATAATACTAAGTACAAGAAACCAAGAAGTAATCCGAAAGCAGGTCAGTGCAAAGTAAATTCTTATTAATTTATATTCAGTTATGTGGAAAAGGAAGTGGGTTTTCGAATGGATCTTTGCTTGATGCTTTACACGGACTTTCTGTGAACAGATTTAAACGTTGGTCAAAACCGAAGCGTATTTGTCTTGCGTGAAGTAAAGCAGACAAGCTTTGACATAAGTTTGGTGTAAATCAGCGTCACCATGGACATGTTGCTCTTGTCTTTCAGTGGTGTACATTTAGACTATGTGTTGTTCACAGGCAAAAAAAAGCATTTACCTGTGACTCATCTTATTGATGCTCATAAGCCATGTTCTCTCAAGCTAAAAAAAAAAAAAAAAATGTAAGGTTTATATTTTTAGCAGTGAGCTCCATTTTAGATAACGTGTTGATTGTAAGTGCAGGAAATTAAGTAGTAAGTCAAGGGAAAGGCAATATAATGATATATTGATATTGTAATATAATGATATAATGATGCTACAGACATTTTTTACAATTTTTACATATAGTCATTATTGTCTGGGGTCAATTATGTCATACAGAACTGAAGTTTTCACTGGAAATTAAAAATAATTCTTAATAATTGTTTGATTTTCCTTCTGTTTTCGTAATGTGAAAACATTCCTGACAAAAATATCTGGTCCTCATTGCAGCTTTGTGCACAGTCAATGTATACATAGCGATATATAGAGAAGACATTTTGCAAATATTGTGATTTGATAGTTTTGCCATATTTCAAATGTTTCCATTGTAAATTGCATGTGGAAACTGCAGGCTTGTTCTGTTGCTGGGAGCAAACACATAAACTTGCGCTTGTTCTTATCTGTCCTCTATGGATGTAACACCTATCCAGGATGTGGATGTTAAGATCAGCTGTTCTGTGCTCAGACTCCATTTAGTGTAATTAAGTAATTAATCCATTGATATTTATGTTTGTGGAGAGATTTGGCTTGAAGCACCGGTCTGTTTGGCCGTTAATGGAGGTGAACAAAAGTATACTCCCTTCAGTGTGCAAAGTGTCAATGTTTTCAGGATTTCTTTTTTATTTATTTATTTATTTATTTAGTCACACAGATATTTTTTAAAAACATTTGTTCTACATAACAGTAACAAAAGCCCAAAGTCTGGGCTTGCACTTGAATTTTACTTGGCAGGGTTTCTGTTACCGATTAGTACTGATTAATTCTCATTCCAAAAATGTCTGCTCATGTTGAGGCTTCACCAAAGAAAAACTCTTTTCTTTGACATTAATTCAAGGTTGTGATGGATGGGAGTTATTTTTGTGATGCGTGTAATATCTTTATGGATGTTGTACATGAAGAAGTTTAGTCAAAGCCTGTATGGAGGTCAGTTTTCTCTATGGAGAAGATTTTCTAGAAAGTGATGAAGTCTGGATATTTTCTTCTTTGTGGACCAGTTGAATGGATGAATGTGGAGACAGAAGGAGGCAGAGAGAATGGCTTCTTCCATGTGTTGCTGTCGGTGTGCGGTGTAGAGTTTGGCTGCGGTATCAGGTGTAGATGAGCGATGGTGGGGGTGAAGAGGACCTGCACTACCAGGAAGTCGCTGCTCTTATGTTCTTGGTATCAGAAACCCTAGCCTAGTGTTAATGGCCTAGTGTTTTGTGATCTGGTGCCAGAATTCGTGCAAAGGCTGTCCCAGTGTATCCAAACTATGGGGTTGGGACAAGAGCTCTTGTTCTCAAGCAGCAAGACCTTCTGCAGTGTTGCTGCTGCAAGTCAAAATGCAACCTTTTCAATATCCTGTTATGTGACGGGAGAGGAAAGCAGAGGTGCCATACACCCAGCAAATTTAGAGGTATTTATTTTCTCCAGAAAATATGATTCATTTGCCAGCTATGAAGCAGTAAATCATTGTATAAGTTACAATTACATTGTGAAATCACTAAATTTAACCATGTTCAGTCAGAAATCTGGCTCCAAAGCTGTTTGTGCAGCTCTTTGTAATCTTTTTTTGTTTTACCTTGTTGATTCATTTATGAAAGCAGGAATTCCTACCTTATCTAAAGTTAGATAGCAGTTCACTTTATATTGGAAATGGTACATGTTATTTAGGGTACAAAACAGAAAAGCTCAAACAAGAAGAAATTAAAAAAATTAAATGTCTATAAAATGCTTTGTATAAAAACAAACAAACAAACTGTTGCCACAAAGTAGGAAGCAGGACATTGTCTACAACATGGGTGTCTCAGGCCCTTTATGACTGGATCATGGAGTGCTAAGAAGAAAAGCGCTGCTAAATACTAATCATAAAACATAACAAAACAGAACACATTCGATCAAATCAGGCTGTGTATTCATCAACATTTTATTTTCTATACAGTCCATTTTTGGCACTAGTTCATCTGTAAACAATTGATGCTAACATGAAAGAAATAGCATGACATCCTCTCGTCCTTAAAAAGAATGGAACAAACTATGCAAGGTACATGAAAATCAGACCCGGCTTACATAAAATACAGCTTTACTTGCACAGAAGACAAGCATGGTTTGTGCACACAACAGTGGGTTTTGTGTGGTGAGTTATTAACTGTGGAAAGCATGAAACCATCAAAACTCAAAAGGTATTTAGAGACAAAACACCCAAGCCATAAAGACAAGCCTGTTGAGGTTTTCAAAAGAAAGCAACAGGATCTGGACACATCTCAAAAAATGATCAAAACCGTTTGCACTGTTCAGGAGCAAACACTTTGTGCATCGTACAGACTCGCTCAACGCATTGCGAAAGGCCCTCAGAAGTACAGAGGATCTTGTATTAGCCTCTGGTTTTTTGCTCCTTGTTCAAATCTGCTGCAGATCAGTCGAAAACATTCCCAATCTCCAGTGACACCATACGGCGGACAATAAAAGAGATGTCCAAGGACATAAAGCAGCAGATGGTAACAAGAATTAGGGCACATCAATATTTTGAACTCCAAACAGAAGAATCAACAGGTCATGCCTTCCTGATTTTGAGACACTTGTCTATATGAAATCACACCCTCAGGTTTAATGCTGTTTAATACTTCTTGTTAATCTTGCATTTTTCATATTGAGGGTGCAGTTTGTAATTACATATTTGTGTTATTTGTTAGGCCGTTGCTCAGGATTATGCTTATTCATGTATATTGTGGCACATTTTAATATTAACGTCATGTGAATAATTACTTTTGGAAATGGTTAAGCAAATGCACTGCATTTAATAACCCAAAATATTCCACTCTAAATATTTGTAACTTAACAATATTTTTAATAACTTGTGTAAGTTTCTTTTAATTTAAGATAAGATTTATTTTTTGTGTTTTTTAGGTAATTGTATATCATATGGAAACCATATGAAGAAATGCAATATGCATATGAAGAAAATATTAATTTTAAATATTAATGCTAATATTAACAATAATTATCCATTGCATAGGCTTAATAAAGTTGGATAATAATCATTTACTGTCTGGAGATACGGGAAATAGTGGGTGCTCTGAATTCCCTTGTGTTGATATTATCTCATGTCACTTTTTGGGCCATATATATTTTGTTTGTCCTTGGAGCTGCTGTCCTGTCCCCTGCCACACAAGGTTCCAACCAAAAAGATAATTACTTTCACGCTTAATTAAGTATATTTAGTGCATTTAATAAACCAATATTTACACTCTAAATATTTATAACTTAATAACAACATTTTAATAACATTTATTTATTTATTTATTCATTCATTTATTTAAGATAAGAGTTATTCTGTTATTTATTATTATCCTACTTTTTTAGTCCTAGGTAATGGATCATTTTTGTTAGTATTAACATCAACATTTCTTCCAATACTTCTATATTATAAACAGCTTTCTTGTAGTGTTGGGTTGTGACTGATGAACCACTTGAGAACCACTGGTCTAGAATGTCTCTGTATGCTGTGGAATTACAATTTCACTTCACTGGAAGTACAAGACCCAAACCTGTTCCAGCATGACAGTATCCCTGTGCTCAAAGTGAGACCCATGAAGTAATGGTTTGTTTGAGTGTCCTGCACAGAGCCTTGACCTCCCCCACTGAACACCTTTGGTATAATTTGGAGCACTGACTGCACCTGAGACCTCCTCTGTAACACAGCTGACCTCGCTAATGCTCTTGTGGATGAATGAGCACAAATCCCCACAGCCATGTTCCAAAAGCCTTCCCAAAAGAGTGGAGCTTATAATAACTGCAAAGAGGGACTAACTTTGGAATGAGTTGTTCAACAAGCACATATGGGTGTCATGGTCATGTGTATCTTTTCAAAATACTAATGGCCGACAAACTTGCTATACCATTTTTAAATACACAATGCGTAGTATTCTCATAGACATTCAATCTGCAATGCCAACACATCGCAGGGCACGCATACACACACAGTGGTCAATTAAATGCCTGTCTGCCTATCACACAAGTCTAGGGGAAGAAACCCCCAAAGCACAGGGAGATCATACAAAGCATGACCTCAAGCAGAAAACAAAATTCCAACCCCGGAGGCGCAAGACAATATTCAATAGCTTGAATTTTTTTGGAGATTTCTGTAGTCCTCTGATGCAGTATCCATGGGACACAGCTTTTGTACACGTTTCTGACTGTAAGCTACAGAATCTAATTGAATCTGTTGCAATCTAATTGGCTCTCTGCACCTCCATGTGCTGATTTCTACTGTATTTGGGACAACATTTCAAAATAAAACATATTTAAATGGTTTTGTTTAAAGCAGTTTGTGAGTAAACAAGATAATCCTGTGTGTGCTGGCAGGCTATGAGAAAACGGTACAGTTGCTCATCTGCCATGTCCGATTACTGTGGTTCTGGGTCAGGTCTATTGGTGAGAAACATAACAGACTCTCCTGCGATTTTCTGCAGGTATGGTTTGTGAGAATATATTGCCGTAAACACTAAAGAGAAGGTCAGGCACGCACGTGAAGTAGTTGGTGCTCTGAATTCCCCAGTGTTGGTACCATTTGCTGTCTCATGCCAATTTTTTGGGCCAGATATATTTTGTTTGTCCTTGGGGTACTGCCCCATCCTCTGCCACACATGGGTGCAACCAATCAAGATCCACCTTGGTGATGCATGCAGGGCGAAGGAAAACATAATGGCTGGAAACTTTTAGTAATATTGAACATGATTCATCACTGACTGCATCCCTAAGCGGGATATTGTCTTTTCACATGGGATTCATTTAAGGATCCACCTGTTCTGTGTCTATTTGTGTTCAGATTTGTGCTCATATGTGCTTCACTTGAAAGAATGAGGTAAAGGAACATGAATGGAAAGAAAATTCCAGCCAAATAAGACTTAAGCAAGTGCAGCAGGATCCAATAGGTTTTTATCCTAGTAGAACTTGGGGATATTTTAAAACAATTATGACTTTTTTATCAATGATGTAATCAGTTATCATAATAACTGATTACATCACCTCCACCCCAACCCCATGTGTAAGTCCATATGAAGCCGGGTTCCCATGGTAACCCATTTGATATTGTTTTAAAATACTAATTACATCTTTTATGTGATCAACAATTTTAACAAAAGATTGTATTAACAGATTTTTCTTAATCTTTCTTCATATTCTGGATATGTTTCTCCACATTTTTTCACCTTTCAAGGCAGAGAGGCAATAGGATGGAAAAAAAGCCCACTATCCAATCGAAAAGTAATTATTATGCACCTGGGCCGCACACTTTAGAAAAATTAAGAAAATGTTTATCACAGTTAAATGTAAGAGTTGTGTTTTGTACATTTTCCACTAAAAATCATAAAGGAGATACGATTGTGGAAACCTAATTAGTAATAATCTTCCAGTGAGATAGTGATCAATGGCAGCAAATACAGTTTGCAATCACTGCAGCATCCCTAATCGCACATAATTTAATCACCCATACTTGCCTTTCACTCATTTCCCATCGTCATCCTTGTGAGAAAGAAACTATACTGTGCTATTCACCATGGTGAGGCATCAGGTACATCTGCAGCCAGCATTTCAAAGAATCTGACTATGTGCAAACAACCAGACCATCAGACTATACCCTCTAGATTTGAATGGACAGATCAAACCTCTTTTGTCCAGCAACTCAGAAAAGCCAGCCAGCTTTCTTATTCATTACACGTGAGTGTGAGTATAGTGTATTTACTGCTTTAAAATCAGATGCACGTAAAATAATTTCACTCCTTTAAGCTGTGTTGCAAATTCTACCATTAGATTCTGTTAGATTTTTTCAGTATAGTTTCAACTAATATAGTTTTGCTCAAATCTGGCAACCCTGGTTAATAATATTACTGCAAACACAGTTGAACAAAGGTACATCTTAAAATTTTTTAATACAACCTCAATCTCACGCTTGTCCTAGCTGTACATTCTTTAATAATGACGAATGTAATGAACAAGCGCCTTTTAAACATTGCCTTATTCTTTTTATTAAAGAATTTAAACTATCTGCTGCCTTTTCTAATTCATTTGTCACGAGTGCTATTCAGAAGTGAGACTGTTTCTACTGTAAATATTTGCACCTGTCAAGATTAGCAGATTTTAGGTGTTAGTCACCACAGATACCCATTTACAACCTCAGCAGGCCACGTTCCTTTAACTGGTTTTCTTAGGTGTAGGTCTCATTTTATTAAGTTAGTGGCCAGTCATTATTGCAAAATATTATTGAGACAAATGAGATCTTTTGACGGTTTGAGAAATGACTCTAAGTAAGTCTTCCAAAAAAACTTTACTATGAATATATTTTTCAAACCTTTAACAAATGTAGATCATACTGGTCTTGTAATCTCTGCACATAGATTTTTTTTTTTTTTTTCATTTTTATTTTTCTCGTATAAGACTAGACAGATTGAGGTCGGAGTGTATTCCGCCTTAGTACACACACTTCACTTCCGCAGCGTTCCACACTAATGCTAGCTGTTTTTTTTATGCCATATTTATAATGTATGGCTGCTAATGCCACTTACCACCCGATATTTAGCTAGACAAAAGGAAACAGCTACACCACCTTTAGCTTCAAGGACTTTTGTTCAAAAACGTTTCTCTGGAAACCTTGGAGAGTTGGTACTACATGGGTTGGATTGCAGTAATATGAGATGGTCAAGTGAGATAATTGCAGCAAGTTTTATGTGAATCATGTTTCAAATCAACTTTTTTCATGTCAAGAGAAATTAAATAAACACAGACCTGCTTCAAGGCCTTACTTACTGCTGTGTTTGTTCAACAGCGGGTTGCAAACTTGATTTGCGTTTCTCAGTTTCACAGTGAAATTTAACAAAATCCAGAACTCGTGGTGTTCTATAAACAAAGGCTTACTTATTTATTTATGTCCCGATTCGCTGTGTTTGAGTGTTGAATTTACCTGACATTAGAATATGCCTTTGATGCGCCATCAGATTTGAGCATGGATTTATGAGCATGCTTTTGTATTCCAGTCAAAATGGGTTAAAATGTCCAGGTGACTTCCACTACGTGTTTTATTGCATAAACAATACAAAATGGGCTTTTTGATTTTGAATCCTTCAGTGGGTTTCTCCTTACTATTCAACTAATTCCTATTTGTCTGGTTATGTCCAAAATTTGACCAACCAGCATTGTGGTGCATGATCTGGAATATGATCACATGTTATACTTTTGAGGATACTTTTCTTCTTACTCCAGCCAAGCTCAGCATAACATGATAGAACTGTTTTATAAGATCACATGGGGAAGCCAGATCTGATGCTCAAAGCATACTGTTTGAGCATACACAGCATACACACACATTCCATATTCCATTACATGTGGTTTACCATCTCTGCATAGTAAGTTGGGGGGAAATGAACAGTGTGGCCTTTGTGAATGGTTTGAACGTTTATTTTAAAATCACTGCAATTATTGAATTATTCATGAGACCATATAATACACTATAAGGTAATTGCTGAATAATTAGCGGAGACTTTAAGGTTGGTTTTTACTACTGGTTACTTTTGGATATATACAATAACTGCCGGTGTTAAACAGCGTCTTGTTATATTACTGTTAATACAAGATATCCTTTAATGGCTGGCTGTTGAAACATCCACATTTAAGTTGAACTGTTGAAACATTCATCCTCTGCAAAAGACAGAGGTCAGCGGGGTCACTCAGTGTATGAGGTGCACTTGGAATCAGCCTTCACATTAAGATCACTCAGAAAGGACACAACCTGATTTTTTGTTTTTGTTCACTCTTATACCAACTAACCTTATTTTGAGAACCTGAAGTGAAGTAATGATGATGCAAAACCATCGTGTCCAGTTGACAGAGATCAGAGATTGCGAAGATCTGTCATGGTGAAGCATTGTTATATAATTATTGTGTCAGTGTTCCATTTCTGGAGTCAAATAAGTTGCATTACATTAAAATGTAGAGTCACGGTTCATTAGTTTATTGCTGCTGCTGTACTACGCCTGGTGAGTGAGAGACAAGATCAGACTGGCATTGTAACTCAGCCCGTAGCAGCAGGTCGACTGGGAGCGTGTCCATGGCTTCATTTTTAGCACTGGCCTTGGGTCCCTGCAACTCTGCCTGGCAACATTTTAATCACTCAGCTACTTAACAGTCTTGCCCTCACCCAGTCCCTAAAACTCACAAAGTACTCAGTAGTCTCTTCTCACTCAGTTGCTTCATATGCAGTCCTTTAGTTTCCCTGACAACTTATTTGTATAAACCTTGGTGATTGTGTGGTTATAAATGCTAATACTGTGTTGTTCTTTCTTTGTGTGTCTTATCAGGTTCAGGTGCCCCCACCTCATGGAGAAGGTAGGCAAGGTGTGGAGCAACCTGAAGAGGGGATGTCAGTCTCTGCTCCACCAAGATGGAAGTTCCCGTGGAGAAACTCAACCACAGACACATGCATTTTGCCCGAGTCTGGACCAGACCCAGGGAGAGAGCACATCGGAACTAGCCAGTCCTTCGAACATCCTGTCGGCACACCCTGTAGTGTCCCGTAGGGTTAATGGCAGTGTGGTACATCGGGGACATAACTGCGTGGCAGATGTGCCTCAGATACTGGAGATCACAGTAGAGCAGGACACTGAAGATGGGTGCGCTCCGCTTGGTGCCCGCAGAGACTCCTATTCACGTCATGCGCCTTGGAGTGGCAAGAAGAGGCACTCATGCTCCACCAAGGCACAGAGTTCCCTAGAGACCACAGACCGACGGAGCGGCCGCTCTCGGCGGAGACACCTAACAAACGGCAGCAGGGATGAACCCGACCCAGGAGTACCACGCTCACTGCGCCAGCAACTCCATGAAACCATGGGCCTATGCCTCCCTCTGCGCCTGTCATCCCGTGGCACCCACTCACGTTTACCCAAGCGCAAGATCCAGATCACTGAGCTAATGCTGGAAACGTGCCCCTTTCCTTCTGGCTCTGATCTTGCTCGTAAATGGCACCTCATCAAGCAGCATACGGCCCCTGTTACAGCTACAGCAGTGGACTGCTCCACGGATTCCCCTAAAGCTGCTCGCGCATCTCCGGAGGATGAGGAGGAACGTCTACGCGAGCGACGAAGGCTCAGTATAGAAGAGGGAGTGGATCCACCACCTGATGCTCAGATACACACCATAGAGGCTATAACAGCTCCACTGGCTACAGTCTACAAGCTGGGACCTAAATTAGCTCCTGGGATGGGAGAGACCTTGGGTGAGAGTCGGGGAGCCACAGCAGCCGACTGTGACTCTGAAGATGATGACACCACCACCCTTTGTTTGCAGGCTCGCCGTCCCAAGCAGCGGCATAATTCAGCAGAGGGCCTCCTTGGCAGCAAGCAGCCAGGGCCCTGGAAAGTGCACACACAGATCGACTACATCCACTGCTTAGTGCCAGACCTGATGCAGATCACAGCTCTGCCCTGCTACTGGGGTGTAATGGACCGCTACGAGGCTGAGGCACTGCTTGATGGCCGGCCTGAAGGCACTTTTCTGTTGCGTGACTCTGCCCAGGAGGACTACCTGTTTTCTGTTAGTTTTCGCCGTTACGGTCGCTCGTTGCATGCACGTATTGAACAGTGGAACCACAACTTCAGCTTTGATGCCCACGACCCCTGTGTGTTCCATGCCGCCACAGTCACGGCTCTGCTGGAGCACTACAAGGACCCCAGCGCCTGCATGTTTTTCGAGCCTCTGCTCACCTTGCCCCTTCACCGGACTTTTCCTTTTGGCCTGCAGAGCCTGGCTCGGGCCGTTATCTGCCGTGGGACCACCTACGACGGCATTGCAGCGCTACCTTTACCCCCTGCGCTGCAAGACTACCTCAGGGAGTATCATTATAAGCAGAGGGTGCGGGTGCGCTGGCTGGAGCGAGAGCTGCTCAAGGCCCAGTGAAACAGCACTACTCCTAATAAACTAAGAAAGGGGTTTTGGTGTGGGAGGGGGTTACACTGTGTACCAAGCAACAGGGGATATGGATGCTCTGACTGAAGAGTAGTCCATTCAGCACTTTGCAGGAAAAGTTTGGAGGAAATGTTCTTTTTGTAGGAAAAGGCTTTTGAGGTGAAGGGCAGTCAGTGCAGGAGAGGTACAAAGGGGCCTGAACCTGAAACCCACTATATAAGCTTCTGGGTTTATTTTTGTTTGTTTATTATTAATCAAAACAAATACATATACAGCTAAAGCAGCCTACAGTAGACACACAAATTTGGACTGATACAGTGGGGGCCTTTTACCGTCCCACCCCATATCTCTCAGCATCTTTTTTTTTTGCATTGCTTTGAAGAAGAGGAGCCTGCTTCTAAAATAAATGCACTCACACCTCTATTCTCTCACTGCTTAAGTACATGCTTTTACTCTTTTCACTACTTTTATTCTTTTTCATATACTAACCTACATTTGTGCAGCCCTTCACCTCCACACTTAAAAATACATTGGAAATAATTAAAGACACATTTTAAGGTCGTATCATGGACAGTTTTGGCAAGATGGTGTGCCATGGGCAGAGCTGTGATCAAGTCATGTTTACCTATAAATCTTTGCATTCATGGTGCTCTGTTGGTGGTCCCACATTTACATTCTGTGCTTGCCCTGTCAGGAAGAGTTGATCAGACATTGCAGGGCAGGAAACAGACTTTGGATCTATAGTATTCACAGACAGCAAGAGTTGAAAGTCTGTGAAGGAAGGACCTGGTTTAGTACTTTGTGTCCAGACTGCTGTTATAGAAGGTTTGACAGAAGGTCTCTGACATTCTGCTTCTTTTCACTTCCAAGAAGTGATGATGATGATGATGATGACGACGACGATGATGATGCATAATGTGGCTACAGTGTCAATTGTGTTAAGTGATGCGAGTGTGCCTGGTTTTCTAAAGACATAGTCACTCTGTGTGAAAGTTCCATTGCTATCAATATGTTTTGTAATCATTAATTCCTACCACTAATTGCACAGAAAGTGGTGATAATTGTAATTCTGTTTTTGTTTGTTTGTTTGTTTGTTTTTTATTGTGAAATGGACTGTCAGTGCCGAGGGAGAAGGAGCGTGTTAAAGGGCACTTAAACTCAACTGTGCTTATGTTAGTGGGAGCAGCAGAGGCAATATATAATCCTGCAACACTGGGACCATTGTTAAGCATAAACACATTTATATATTGATAGACACAAATACACACAGACTCTATAAGCTCACCTTGTCTGATCCACATTGCACTAGAGGCCTACATCTTGGTGATCTTGTCAGTCCTATTGCATGGAATTACACTGCAGTTTCAGATTTCTACTATATGATAGTTCTCATAGTCTCAGAGGTCCAGTTCAGCTCCTAAATGCAAGTGCAAGTCAGACAGTCCTATGCTAATGCTTTAATTTAATTGATTTAAACTTATAGATTCAGAATTTAGGGTGCTTATCACACCTGTATTCTTTCCCCACAGCCTAAAAAATTTGATGATTCCTCAAGCAGTCTGCCTACATAGATCCATAACTGTCAATTATTCTACTTTACACAAATACCATGTTCAATATGAACGCCGTTTCTTCCTAATGGTTGAAATACAGTTTTAGCATATCAATATTTTTGGTTACAGCACGACACATCAGCAAAGAGAATGATGGGGAGTGGATTGACTTCCTTGGGAATCGTTTGTGGGTGTATTTTTTTTATTTTAATTTTTTTACACGTTCTCCCTATGTGCTGTGAAGGATCAGGTAGATCTAGTAGCCTGGAATTGCCCGGCTAAGTTCAGACTCCTGGCACTGAGGCAGTGTAAAATCGTCTCTACCTGCTCCTGATGCACAACACTGCCCTCCGTCAACCGTGATCAAGACGTCTTCCCGTATTATCGCGTACAATGGGAGGTTTCCATTCGCATAGGACTAGTCAAGTCCCATGTGTCAAATGAGTTTTTTGGTCTGACGATTGGCATACTTGTGAGATTCCCTGATTCATGCTGCCTCAGCTGGAATGGTGGCAGTGGGGCAGGCCACGGGCTCACCTGAGAACAATGGGGGCTTTTGAGAGGGCTGGTTGTCCCACTCAGGGCCTGCCTGTAAAGGTGTGTCATGCTTGGCATGTCTCCAAGGGTGCTCTCGGTAACTTGATACGTGTGTACATTTCAGGGCACTAGTTGACGGTGAAGTTGGGTAAGGGGTTATGGAGTTTGGTGGGGTGTTGGCGCCATGGTGTGCCTCCATTCTCTCCCTCCCTAGTTTTATTAGAGAAATGTACAGGATAAAAAGTATATTGATACAGATTTTTAAATATTTTTAATATTAGCAGTTGTAACAAAATTACTTAGTGGTGAGGTGATGGAAGGGAAAATTCTCCATTTGAAATGGGGATTGTCCAGTTCACGTGTAGGAAAAAAAAAGAGAGAAATTGAGTAAACTGGTACAATGTGTCATAAATGTGTATGATATAAATCTATTAAAGTGACCAAAGCTTTTGGTTTTGACTGTAGCAGATCCAAATCAATCCGTTGACAAGAGAAGTGATAGGCTTACTGCATCTTCCTCTCTGAGTAAGTACAGTTAATATTTACAGGTTAAACATTTCAAAGATACGGAGGACCCTGTTTTGAGACCCCGAAAGGTACTCTCATGGGTTTTCTGTAGTATGATATGCAAAAGTGCCTTTCTCTTCTTCAAACTACCATGTTAGCTCTGGAGATATTTAATTTCAGATATGACAACAGAAAATCTGAGGTATTGACAACTTGCAACTAAAGAAAAGCTCAGTGTCCCACTACATAGTCAAAAAGTATGTGTATGTTTGAAAGTTTTAGAATTGGATAGCGAGTGTGTGTGCGCATGTATGTGTGTGAAAAGGGGACTAAAGGCTATACGGATGGTTTAGGGAGAAAAAACAGCTTGCATCCCACCAGGTTCTATACTAGGCTAGACTTTTTTTTCTCTAATGGTCATCCTGCACCTGCTCACTGTTTAATGGTACAGTGTTTATAGTTTCAGGCCGTCTGGTGTCTGACTCCATGCCTTCCTGCATAGAACAAGAGAAGCTGCATGGAGAGGTCTGCATTCTCTCTCTGTCCACCGAGAGACTTACAGTGAGATGAAAAAGACCCGGATGTTGGCGCTGATATTTAGAGGCCGGTTGTTTACTTGATTCTGAATTTTATGTGATCAGAGGTAGCATTTTTGAATTAAAATAAGAGTTTAGTCTTATTGCCCCAAGCATGTGGGTAAAGTAGCCACGATAAAAGAGAATTCTTTGACTTGATAACACCTCAGTTTTATCCTTAAGAGGAGACGTGGCAAGCCATTTCATGAATAATCTTGCACACTTATTATAGGAGAAATTGTTTCCTGTTCAATGTTATCTGGCATGTTTCTGTACATAGTATAGGAAGGTTGAGTGTAGTAATGCTTACCAAGTGAATTAAACGAATGACTGGTCGTCTGAGTGACTTATATTTGAGTTATTTACATTGAAAGAAATATAAGTCCTTTATTGCAAGGCAACGGATCTTTGAACATCATGAATACAACTCGTCACTTTAATGCTGTATATGCACATTTAGTTGAGGGGAATAAGGGGTGAGTAATGAAGGTGGGGGTGTGGCCTGGGTGCCATGGTAACAGCACTTGACAATGATTGGAAGTGATACAGATGACACTTTTTCCTGCCCAGTGTCTGCCACCACCTTATTGATTTGACTGCAAAAGCAAAAAAAAAACAAAAAGCCCCTCAATGCATTTGTTCATTGACCCTTCATGAACTCTCCGGAGTCACAGGTAACTCTTTCTCACCATCTTTGTCAGTTTTAATTTTGTTTTTGTTTTGTTTTTGTTTTTTACACTGCCAAAGGATTGTACTGTACAGTGTAATCACTCACTCATTTCTTTGTCATTGTCTTCTCTCTGTCTTTAGCTGTTTTACTCTCTTTCTCACGCTCTGCGTCTATCTATCTTATGTACAGTTAATGAACCCTGCTTCTTGGCTATGTTACTAAGTTGCTCTGTTGTATTATTTTGTTTGACTTCGGTTACAGTATGCTGTTCGGGGGCAGAGGGGGCACCAAGTCTTCCTCTCCCACCAGTAGCTGTCACTCGTGGTGCTCTTGGCTTATGCTTCATTGTCTTAATATTAAAAAAAAAATAAAACGGTTATACATATGTCAACTGTTTCTTCTTATTTTGGTACTCAGTGTATATATATATATATATATATATATATATATATATATATATATATATATATATATATATATATATATATATATATATATATATATATATATATATATATATATATATATATACTGGTCTGTAATGGTTAATGGAATTTTCCAGCATTTTTTTCCACATAATTTCTCATCATTTCCATGCACCTCATGCCCAGTGTTCCCAGGATAGCGGTTACGAATGAATCAATGATGATGAGAAATAAATTTGACTGAAGGATTCAAATGTATTCTTTAAAAAATGCTTCACATAAATAAATAATGATGGAAATCAACAACTACAATTTGTTTAGGAAAGAGTTACTGGGTTTTCAGTATAGGAAAATGTCAAAATGACTGTCTGTGGTCATCACACATACTACACATACAGTAGCTGGAGATTAAGTTGGTCACTGAAACCTTCCTTGAAGCCTTCCACTGAAGTCGTCCTTATGTGGAGAGAAGGAAGAGGACAGTTGAGAGTCTAGACTGAATCCCCCAGCACCCTGGGCCTGGGGAGTAGGTGTTGGCCTGAGCCCAGTTTGGCTTGGGTCCCCCCATTTTACTGTGTGCTTCTTTGAAGTCAGGTATAAATAGAAAGTGGGTTATGGGTTTCAAGTGATCTGCTGGAGGCCTCTGAATAATTGAAGCATAGCATTGACAGAGAATGATAAAATGGAGGTGCACAAGCTTGAAGAGGATCTACAAATTTCTAACACTATGTAATCAGACACATTAATGGAACATTGGTACTGACTATTTTTATGTTATATATTTTGCTGGAAACTATGCCAAAACCTGCCATGTCATAATCCATTAATACAGTTTAACATGCCTGCAATAAATTTCAGTTATTCATACAATGTCCTGCATTTAAATGCTGTACAGAACAGTTCAGACCACTCTAAGGACCACCCTGTCCTGCTCCAACTGACCGTGTTCTGGCTTCAGCAGGCAGGAAGTGTGTATCTGGAGCAGCAGGGGCTCCATACAGCCGGGCTCAGGGTGGAGCACCCCAGAAGACACTGTTCCAGGCTATATATACCCAGGAATCTGTGCTGTGGAAATAACTCCACTGATTTCTCTCTCATTCACTCACTCTTATTTGTTCTCACTGCCTCTTTTTTGTTTTATTCTCTCTCTCTCTCTCTCTCTCTCTCTCTCTCTCTCTTAGACTGAATGTGACCTTTAATCTAAACTGAAAGTTTAAATGAATGAAAGAAGAAATGTCAAGGAATACTTTACTCCTATGTTCTACATGTCAGATTACTTCTATTTATTTTCATGGGGAATTTAACAGCATAATATTCATCAACTGATAAATGTAAAAGCAAATTGTTACCTTCTCCGTGTGCACACACTTTTCTAATACTGGATAAAAGGAATGAGGATAGTTTTAACTATCTACTGTACTATTATGGCTCTTACTTTCACCTAAGACACAGCATAGGAACTGTAATGAGTGTGAATCGAAATAATTACTCGCACCTCAAGGTTTTTTTTTTTGCCAGGAATGGAGCTGAATACCCAAAAGAATATAGAAAGAATGTATATGTTTATGAAAATCTATGAAGTTATATGATTTCTTAAGATTTCATCCCAACTTTACACTCTTAAATGGCAAGGTTAATTCGGAATCCATTGAGTTCTTTGGAAATATTTTCTAAACTTTCACACATGGTGCTCTCATGTGAAGTAACTGATTGCATTCGGTCCCTTAAAAAAGGAAAGGGGAGAGTCTAATGCTCATTATCTAATTACTCCAGTATATTTTGTCTGACAGTTACAACAATAATAACTAACTTTGTCTATGTTTAAATGTGTATGGGCCTGACGATATATCTGAAGCCATTTCAATTCCTGAACTGTACTTGGATTCACAATGACAATATTTATACTTTTTATTTGAGCTTGACACTTAGATTAAACAATTTTGAGTCAATAATGCATATTGTGTACAGTTATAATGGTACAGTATAGTGGTATGTACAACACTGAGAACCACGATTTAGAGCCTAGTTGTTACAGGGTTGGATTTTAACACCCCCACACTGCCCCCTTGTGGTGATTTATAATTCTTCTGAATAATAAGACATGTCCGCGGTATTTGCTGACTCAGAAAGTACTGACCGCTTTTGACCATTACTTAAAGCATTACCGAATAGAAAAGCTGAAAAAATGCTTCAGTCCAAAATGTATTGTATAATGTATGCTTTAAACAATAAAATAGTATGTCTGAGACTGTGGTGATGTCAAGCATGCTAAATAACTTGGTACAACAGTTGCATTCTCCGACTGAACCCCTCTCAGCTACTATGGCATGCTTTCAATGTATCTGTCTCTCACCTTGTCTTTCGTGGAAACTGGGAGTGACAGAATCATGTTGCATGCTGACCTCTCTTCACCATGTCTGACTGAGTGTTTGTGATACTCCAACACCTCTTAGAGACAGTAATGTTTGTTGTGTAATAGCAAGCAACATCACACAGTAAACCTATCCATCATACACTAGACATATTTATTGGTGCCGAAACCCAGGAACTCGACCAGCCAGCAAAAGACCCAACAACCTGAACTGGGACTGCACGCCTACTGGGCTACGGAGACCGGCCACAACAAAAAAGCAAAGAAGGTATAAGCAGATATCTGTTTAATCAAAGTCTGTTTTATAATTGTATATATGGCCTGGGAGGTTAGGAGCGGCCCTGGGAAGGGCTTGGGTAGCTGGCCTCGAGTTCCAAAATGGTGGTAAGGAGAAAGGATTTGAATGAGAATAAGCAATAATAAAGCTCCTATCTGTAAGTTGGGGGAGCTGGTGAGGGGGCTGGATAACCCCACTGGCCAGGACTGGACAGGCAGGTGGAAAAGATGTGCACGGTTGTCCTTAGATACCGCTGTTCAGGTGTAGAACAGGTCTGCGTGGTAGGGATGTGAAGGGAGCCCCGGGGCTGAGGGGTTAGTCAGACTAAGGAGAAGGAACTCCTCTTTTTGTGTGTAAATGTTGATAAAAAGTGTTAAATGGTTAATTGGTTAAATGAAATAAAATAAATTTATTATAAAATAATAAAATAAAGTGATTTTGATGGTTGGTACATTGCTGAGAGAATTTGAGTTAGAAGTATGTTATGAGTACACTTATACAGATAAAAGAGGTGGTGTAGAGAAGTGGCAAGCATAATAAAATAAAATGTGGGAAGTATATATATATATATATATATATATATATATATATATATATATATATATATATATATATATATAATTTTATATATTTTATTTTTTTATTTTTTTATTTTTTTTTTTTGAGATAGAGATTGCTATAAGAGAATTAAAATAATCTGGAGGTTTAGATTGCTGAGCCCAGTGTTGTGTGCTCTAGTGGGAAGAAAAACCCACCATGTTATTTGACTTTGTTGAAATAACAAGAAGCATGTGTGGTTTTGTTATGGCTGCTTTCTGTTCGGGCTGTGTGTGAGAAAAATAGGCGAGAGGTGAGCCACTCTTTAAGAAGCATTAGAGTAGTATAAAAATAAATAACCACGCTTGAAGAATAGGGTAAATAAGTAGTTTATAAGGAATATGTGAAACAGTTATGTAAGAAAATAAGTAGGCTATTATGTAGACATAAAACAGAGATGAGTTATTCTCAGATTAATTATCAGCCAGGTATGGTGCACAGACAGGACACTTGCATTTAGGACTTGAGGGAAGTACAGGAGAGTTTGGAGAGGGCAGTCTCAGGTGACTCAAAACTGAGATCAATGACTTAATTGCAATCGCTGGCAGGGCTAAGAGAACCAGGAGGAGATGGAGGCTGGGAGTTGGAAGTTCCAGGCACTGGCATGGTTTGAGTGGAAGCATCCTGAGTACAGGCATTGCGCACATGGAGAGAGGGATCAAATGGATACTCAGGATTGCAGAAATGACCCAGCAAGTAGGCCAGTTCAGCTGCTATGCGATGACAGCGCTTTAGAGTACGCATGGTGTACCTGCAGGGTCCATTTCCTAGGGACTTCATGGTTCTGGTAGATTGGGCTGAGCAGAACATAGTGAGAAAAAAAGAAGAATCATTAAGAAGGCATTCTGGCCTTTGTGTGTTCTTGCTAAACCGCTAGACAACAGAAAGCTAGAGAGCTGAGAACAGGATATGAGTCAGGTGTAAGAATCTGGAAGTAGCCTTGAGAGCAGCAGTGGGTGCAAGGAGCTCTAATCACAGAGGCCTTGAGTGCAGTGAGAGAAGATAAGAGCACTAGCCACAACAGCCAGCAGATATGACAACAAGAGAAAAAGTACATGAATAACCATAACAACAGAGGAAAATGTGAACATGAAAAAACATATAAAAGACAAAAGGGCATGCCTTATAAATATAATGCATGCACAAGTAATATAATTTGACATCACAAAGAACATTATAATATGGGCTAAACCCAAAGAGAAGTAGAAAAGAAACAAAAAATAAAATAATAATAAATTATTTGTATTGTTTTTATTTATTATTATTATTATTATTATTATTATTATTATTATTATTATTATTATTATTATTATTATTATTATTATTATTATTATTTTCTTTTCTACTTCTTTTTGGGTTTAGCCCATATTATAATGTTCTTCGTGATGTCATTATATCACTTGCGCATGCATTAAGAATATATATATATATATATAAATAAAATTATTATGTGTATTACTATTTACTATTTATTACTATTTATTACTTATTTTTTAGCTATTGTTTTATGCTCCCTTTTTAGATTTATAGTACACTAAATGATGCACTGACTGGTTGGCATTTTTAATTATGTTGTACGTTACAATGACAATAAAGATAGTCTATTCTATAACTTACCCATGTTGAAGGAGCAAGAATGATCTGTGAGACCTCAGTGGCAAAGCAGGTTTGGAGCTGAATGTGAAAAGAACTGAGGAGAGGAGGTGCTTATATATGCACGTAGGGTTTTTCCCTTTTCAGGCATGGCCAGGTAAAAGATGTGAAGTCAAATAAAATAAAAAGATTCTATTTGCTTTTAGCAAACAAAACAAAATAAGAAAAAATATCAGAAAAGCAGAAATGTCCATAAAACATCAGCTAGCTCTGTCTCACTCCTTGTTTATTAATCAGATTACATATTTACTGTATATAAATTATAAATAGCAGTCAAATACTGTTGTGTTAAAACTATGGCCTTGTATCTGATGATAATAGAAGATAAATGATAACTGTGTGGGTATTTGATAGAGGAAATTTATGGTTAAACTGACAGAGAGGAACAGAGAGAGAGAGAGAGAGAGAGAGAGAGAGAGAGAGAGGGCTATAGCATTAATATTATATATAAGGTCACAGTTTCAAAAGGTTGGTAGGGAAAAATGCAAATAGTTCTAAACAGTTAAGTATATCTTCTCACTTAAAGGTTAGTAGCTGAAATTAAAATGTTCATCTGTTAAAGTAAAAAGATACATAAAATAAGGGGATTGTTTTTATAGGGTATGTCAATTCTAAGAAGGCATATAAGTCAAAAAGAGACAAAACAATGTTAAGAAAACAAACTGTAGAATAAATAGAGGGTATTTTTTTCAAGACGTTGCACTTGACTGTGCCGAGCCTGAGACTTTGTGTACATTGAGAGTCATATCGGTTTTTTGTTGCTGAGAAACGTCTTACTGCAATAAAGCCAAGGTCAATCCACATTCAATCCACAAGCCCAAACATACACTATATTGCCAATATACACCCCTTTTAAATCACTGAATTCAGGTGTTGTTTTTCAGGAGCTGGGCTCGGCCCCTTAGTTCCAGTGAAAGGAACTCTTAATGCTTCAGCATACCAAGACATTTTGGACAATTTCATGCTCCCAACTTTGTGGGAACAGTTTGGGGATGACCCCTTCCTAAACACACTCCTAAACCTTGTGGAAAACCTTCCCAGAAGAGTTGAAGCTATTACAGCTGCAAACGGTGGGCCGACCCCATATTACATTCATGTGCATGTAAAGGCAGACATCCCAGTTTTGGCTCACAGTCTCCACTCTAATTCATCCCAAAGGTGCAGGACAATCAAGTTCCTCCACACCAGACTCACACATCCATGTCTTTATGGACCTTGCAATAGGCTTATAGGCTATAGGCTTATAGGAAAATAATAGGCTTATTGAAGGAGACATCAATGACTGAGCGATCTGGCTAAAAGACCAATTAAAAGAAATGTTAAATCTAGAATTAATTCAGAAATAAGTATGGCACCTCAACACCCTCACCTCTGGCATGCTCATTATGGATAAATAGTTACATTTTAAACTTTGTCATTTTTATTCTGAATTTTTATATTCCTATAAAGCTGATTTGAGACAATGTCCATGTCCATTTGAGGATTTCCATAGTGACTCAAAGGCACTCAGCTTTCAGAGTGTTTTGTCCCTCTCCACAGGGCTGAGCAGCCAACCCCTCTCTTACCTCCTGTGCTTCCTTTGACTGTGCCACAGAGGAGTTCACCTTGCTTTTCCTTATGGGCCTTGCAGTCACTCCCTTCGCCTGCTTCCCTCTCACAATTGACATTTTGTTACAGTTAGGGCGTACTTTCTAAGTGCTTGTCAAAGATTCTGTGGTCATGAGCATTTTTGGGCCTTGGTCATGTCCATTGTAGAACTCTCTCGGCAGCTTGGCAGCACAAACAGCTCACCATTGTGCTTGGACATAAAGGAAAATATGAAACTGGAAAAGTTTAAACAAAAAAAGTAAAAAAAAATTCTATGGTTTTGTCCTTGAAATTGTAGTTTTTTTTATTTAGCTTTACCTAAATCAAACTGTAGATGGCAGAGTGCAATAATATAAACCTACACAAAGACTTGTCACAGTAAGTGAAAAGAAATTGTTTCTTTAAATCACAGCAGAGAAGCATACATTAACAATGTGTTCAATGATCATTAAATGATCATTAAAACCTGGAAGGTTAAAACCAACTAAACAGATTTTTCCATTGTCTAGATTGTATGTGTTCACTCCTTACTAGGAATGTTGCTGTCTCAAAGCTCCAGGTTCAAACCAAAGCTTGGGTTAAAGGCTGCATGGAGTTTTGGGTTTCCTCCCTTCATCTTCCCAAAAACCTTCTGCTAGGTGGATTGGCTTTGATAAATGTCCCCTAAGTGGAAATATATACCATCTGTTGACTGGTTCTATACAAAACCTTTAAGGGACAAACTGAAGACATCTCAGCATTGCAAGAGCCTTTTTCTCAGTGAAGCCTCGAGCTGCAGTACTACAATAGACCTGAAGATGGCAGAATATAAACAGTTTATTGTTTGCATTTCTGAAACGTAGAGTTATCCTGCAATAGGTATTTAGAATATGCAAAAAAAAAAAAGTGACTTCCTTTGACAGCTATAAAGTTAAACTGTTAAACTTAAATGGTGAATGTGTTCAACAATATGTAGGGGCTTTTTGTGCAAGTTACAGCAAAAAATATAATAAAAACATTAGAAATCAGATTTAAGTTTCAACATGTCTATAACCTGTATCTTCATTTAGAGTAAAACTTTAAAGTAGAAAGGTATTTGTATGAAGTCTATCATGCATGTAAAACCTTGTATTTCACAATGTCGCTCGTGGAGAAAGGACTTGGCACACAGCCCATGCCATATGGCTACACAGAGGATCAACACACACATTGATCTGACATCTTAGATTGAGGAGAAAATCTATTGTGGTCTCAGCTACAAGCCACAGACTCGACATACAACACAGATGCTTTTGAAATAAGTTGTGTTATTACTCTGCTCCCTTCGAGACACAGAGACACTCCAGAGCTTAATAAATGTTGCCTCTAATTCAAACGTGTTTCCCTGTAATTCACAACAGATGGCTATCATCTATCATCTACATTGATATAAACATAATGTATCATCCAGGATAATGGATATTGGTGTACTATTACATAACCATATACTGCCTCACATAATGTTCTTCCAGGTATTTATGAGTTTCATATTGCCTCTGCTACTTCCTTGAAATGCTTGTAAAGCTCTGATTTAAAATTTGGCTTTGATAATACACACATTTGGCTTAAACTGATGTATAATGGTTGTTTTTCATCAGAAAAGTTAATTACAGATCAGTGAGAGCACATTTAATAATGATTATTTTTTCTATCCCTAAGGTTAACATAGCTATCTATTCTGTGTAAGACTGTAATTACAGGGTTGATCAATTCAGCTTTTACTATGGCCTTCAGATCAAGCAGATGCATAATTGTGAAAATCGCAGAAAAGCAGTTCACTTTGTTGGGCACAATGATAACAGTAATACTGCATTTACAGGCTGAAGTATAGGTAAAACAGGGTTGCAAATGAACAAAAGAAGGTCTCTGTGTTTTATGCTTCTCAACATGATCTATTTAACACAGACTGCATGTCATGAGCACAGCATTTCCACATAAACTCCTACTTTGTGCTAAGTAATAGCATCTGCCTTTGTGTCAGTCAGTTGGTGACATTTGGCCCTGGATTTACTGTCTCTATTTCATCAGTGGTCATAATCCAGGGTTGAGCTGGATATGCAGATTTTCCAGTGTAACAGAGCAGAGTATATAATCCAAAAGCCTAATGTATCCTGCAGGAGATTTAGCTTCTGATACGATATGTTATTTGCTCCCAGGGGGTTGTGATATGACACACGCTGTGATTTGATCTGTATCTTTTGTGACACATAGTGAGAACAAATTCTGCCTTATATACCTAATATACAGAATCTGCCTAAAACTAAAATTATGTTATAGACAACTTTATCCAATTAGAGGAATACTCCACTATTTTCAACCCACTGTCTACCCATGGATGTTTAGTGTGTGATTACTTACTTTACTTGCCTATTTAATTTCTTATTTTCTATTTTATTATTCTACATTTTTATTTACTTACTGTTGCAAACAAAACCCTGTATCAGGCATATATTTCTGCGTAGAAACCAACCAAGCTAATCTGAAACTCAGTTATAATAAAAATCTTTTCTAAAATAATAAAAAGGGTAGTAATTTAGTTTATTAAGTAAATGTTTAAAGCCATATTCACTAATCAGTCATTTTAGACCAGGGATGCATTACAGTAAATCTTAATAAACAAAGAACTGTGTATGTGAAATCCATTAAAACATTTTACAAAATAAAACGTATATTAATAGAAGTTCACAGCTGCCCTTAGGCTTCAATTATAGTGAATTTTGAAGAAGCGTACATTTACACTACATTCTTAGAGAAAGTGTTTTTCATTTAATAATTAAAGATTCCCAAGACAGAGTATCCTCACAGTCTTTTCGGATATGGAATTCAACGTTTAAAAGCTACCCAAGGGGGAACACTGAAGAGTGTTTAGATGTGGTACATAGAGATTAGCTTCAGCTACACTGGAACATTTGTGTGAACTTTGAACCCTTATAATCCAGTAGGTCATGTTACATAACGTAATGTAACCTAGTGTACCATAAAACAACAGTGTTGCATTCATTTTAAAATATTAAACCCAAAGTAAAATGTATTTTAATTGCTTAATGAATCAAACAGCACTCTGAAATGCTAGACAAGATTCGTTTGAGTAAAGTGGGTTACATTTCTCCAGAGCCAGGAGTGTTGAAGCTGCAGTAACCAGACAGAATCACTTGGTGTCAGAACTGAGAACTGTGCTGATGAGACTGGAATGAATATTGGCTCCAACTCTGCAGGGATGTGATAGATAGACAGCTAGAGCAAACTCCTTTGCAGTTTTGCTGAGTGAAGCATCAGTGCTGAAAAACCGGCCAGAGAGTGGCGAGGTAGGGGGTGGAAAGCATCTCCACAGCACTGTAGGATTTTGGAGACTGAACACACCATCACCCACACACTACACACAGCAAGTGCAGATGTCCATCTGTGGTACCTCAGAACTGCTAGAATTTGTAAATTTGGAATAAAGTAGAGCAGAGCGGGGCTTCTTCTACATCATTATCACATCTGTTAGGTTTCCATCCTTCAGCAGCTTTCTTTCACACTTCTCTGCCTCACCTTTTTTTTTTTTAAATTACATATGTTCATTTTTATACTCTTACAAGACCCTTGGGATGTCCTATCTCTTCCTTTTTATTGTCATTCACTCTGTCAGCATGTGTAATCTTGTTAACGTTATCTTTATGGCAAAAGAGGGTGTGGTGTTGGGGGATGTGTTCAGAGCAAAAAAGGATCAATTATTTATTCTAGATTTCATGTGCATAGATGATAGACCATCCTCCGAGTAAGGTTGGGTTAACTCCTGTGCAATGTTTGATTGGTCTATGACAAGCTCTCATACCACTTTGCAGGGTTGTCAGGGCATGTTGCACTGCAGTCAGCACTCACTGTCTCTGATGTTTGACAGGCCTGTGAGTTTGTGTACACTCTGCAGTGCCCTTGCACCATCAGGTGGCCTGCGTTCAGTCGGGTGCTAGTGGTGCAGTCAGGTGGTCTGCTGCAGAGTCCTGGAGCATGGCCAGAAGCAGGGGTTCGGATGCAATGATCAGACTGCTGCTGCTGCCATGACAGGGCAAAGCTGTGAGCCTCTGCAGGGAATTAAATCATCAGCCTCTGGACAGAAATTACTAGCTGCAAGCACTAAGCACTGCACCAACTGTAGATCAGTCCTGAGCTGCAGTACATTAATACACTGCTATTGCTCTGTCAGCTGCAGCAAGAGAGCTAATCATTGTTTAGATGACTGTTAAAATTTTCCTATTGAACAGTTTTGTCTTTACCTTAATTAAACCACCTAAGTCAGACATTTAGTTTCATGAAATGCTTGCAGTATATAAACACAAAGAATAAATAGTTTGGAAATTAGACTTACATATAAGCTTGATTATATGAAAATATACTATATGTACCCTTCTTTGTGTTTATTTTACAACATAAATGATTAAGTGATACAAAATATTTACTGTATATTTACAAATCCATCGATTTCTATACCATGGGACTCAACGCATGGGACAAACAATCTTAATAACACAGATCTTTGACCTGGGGCAGGAAACCAGAATACCTGGTAGAAACCCCCAAAGCAAACGTGCAAATGCCATGTTCACAGAGCAGAGGTCAGAATCAAACCCCCAACCCCATAGATGTGGGACAAACAGGCTAACCACTAAGCCACTCTGCTCCTTCAATGAATGTCACTATTATGTATGCATGATGTGTACTTTCAGTAATTCCCTCTGTGAATGCATACATTACCTTACCTATATACTGCATGTATACAGATATATTTATGTGTATGTAAATATAAACAAAATTAAATAAATAACATTTTTGGGCTCACTGAACCTACATTAAATGAATCCATTTAATTTTTCATTACTGGATTTCCCTCATTTAAAGGCCTACTTGTTAAATCTATACAATTCAAGTGACCAGTCAAACAATGTAACTATTGGAACTAAAAATGAAATATAACAGCTTTGATAATTGTTTGTTGTGTTATTGTAGGCCCGTTTTGTTTTTTAATTACAGGGCCCCTGACTGTTCTGCACAGACACCTGGGGATCCCCGTTTTGAGGACTGGTGCTATAGACAATACTGAAAGAAAATTATTGATTGATCAGTGGACCTCTGTCAAGTAGGAAATTTTATTACATCTATACTTTTACTAGTCACATGGGGCAAATAAACCTTGTAACTATGTGGGACTGGGATGTATTACAAATCTCTCGTTTAATGAAAAGTAGGCCTCATGACGAAGCAGGTGGAGTAGCACAAAAGAGTTCATCAATTGTCTTTTATTATGCCACTAGTAATGGCTCTGTTTATCTTTACATGAAGCTGATATCCTCAGCCACACCTACAAAACCTATTTAAGATCTATTTAGACTATATTACTATAGAAAAGAAATATAACACACAATTTCATTTACCAGGAATGCTACATTGGATATAGTATTTATAATTACATCAGAGTTAAATAGCACCATGTAATGGTAAAAGGTTATTCTGCTATTTTGTGTTTATAGTGTATCACATATACAGTCATGTCACTAAGAAGGCTGCATTCATTTTCAGATGGCCTTAATTAGCTGGCACAGATTGGCTATGGTAGATAGCTTCTGCTAAATACTTGCTGAAATATTGATGTTGCCCAGTATGCACAGCTGAAGCCTGAGCTGTTCTTAAATTACACTGTGTTAGATACATCAAACTAACTGTTCTGCCTATGTATGGGTTTGCATATATCTTATATATTAAAAAGGGACTATTAATTTAACGTTGTCTAGCACGTAACATTTTATTTTATGATTCTAGTTACTTGCAATAGACCATACTCCTTCTTGCAAAATCTCCACTTCAAGTTGCTGCTCAAAAATGAGTTGCATTGTATGTAAGAGTCAGAAGTGAATTTAAATACTTTAATGAGGTATGTTGTAATGTCTTGGTTTTACAATACATGGCAATAACAATGACAGTAATTACATTTTCACATGATACATCATTTATGACTTAGTTATCATGCATACATTGTTTAACCATTCATAATTAGATTTGTAGTGTCTTTTCTCATGGCTGCTTTTACCAGAAGGCGTCTGGATAATGCTTTTCAAATTTCCTCACCTTTTCAATGATCATTTTTATTATAAATTACAAAAAAACGCATCTAGATCACATGGACAAAGTCTTTGTTAATCAGGTTTAACTTGACAGCTCCAGGAAGATTAACACTCTACAATTTATCTGCTGACCAAACATTGCTTTCTGTGATGCTTATTTATTCAATATATTGATTAATACAGTGAGTTCCAGAAAAAGACTGAATAAGAAATGAAGTGATTCAACAAGGGGAACACCTGAGTAAGTTATTTTTATACACGTGTACCTGTACACAAGTGCATAATGTGTGTGCATGTGTATTGTACACACAAAGTGGGAAATGTGATCCCAGTGTTGCAGTGCATTTGAAGGCCTCAATGTGCATTACGAATGAATAGGTCTTCAGTTTCATGGCTCTCACTACAGGTAAACATCTGAGTGGTCCGGGGCTCTTTAGACTTGTGATTATCGTTTATCCAGGTCTCGTATGACTTATGATGTTCTCAATTACCTACTGACAGCAGAGATCGGTATCATGTTACGTCGATTTTTAGAGTAACTCTAGGCAATATCATAACATTTCAGCTTTCTGGGTTGTTGTTTCAGAAATAAGTAAAACTCCAGAGCTCACACATTTAATTAGATACAACAGATGTTCTGCAATTGTTTTAACATTGCATTCAGTGGTAAGCAATTCCTCACACAATTTCATAATCTGCTGTTTAAGTTGTCACCAGTAGTGCTAATCCAGTTTGTTCTTATTATTTTCAAATTGCGAACAATGGATAATTGTGATTTTTCCCCCCATGGTATGACTGAACAAAATTCTTAGCAAGTTATGCTGTCAATAGGATTTCTTACTTGAAAGGCCTTTTTTGTTTAAGACTAGACCTAGCACTTGTCTTGGAAGCTGGCCCACATTTTTGAACTATTATTAGCTGTGTGATATTAACAGTCTCATACTTCTTCATATTTTATTAGAGCACAATAATAGTCATAGTGCAATGGATTTGCTGGCTTAGATGTCTAATACCATTTTGTTGGTAGTGGTGCTGCTGGGCATTGTAACCCACAATATCCTTGCATGTTTATTGATTATACATTTTAGCTAAGTGTCTAATCAGCAAATATTGTAATTATTTTTGGGATTATCTACCTTCTCCGAATGTTAATCTAGCTAGAGTAAATATTACTTTGTAGATAACAATGGAAGAGTCTGAGAGGTTTTTTTTACTCTACAAATTTCTCATTGTGGAATTTTATTTACAAATGGAAACTCTTACACACCTTAAAGGAAACACCTTAAAAACAGTGCTTGTCTTGTGGGCTCAAATTCAGAGTGATTCACAAATTCCAGTTGATTTTACAAGCTCTGGAGGGGAAATATATCCCTGCCCATGCCAGTCGGAGCAGTTTTGGACTGAATGCTATGACTCAAAGCTAAACTATCATACAGTGACTCTTACAGAGATGCCAAGCAGTGGTGGTGGTGGTGGTGGTGGGGCGGGGAGGCACTATAAAAACAAAAATGTCCCATAAACCCGAATCCTCCCCATGTTTTGGTCATTACCTGGTTCTGATGCCACCATGAATGAACCACAGTGAAACAGCATGAACTGCAGTCATTAACTTGAAAATTAGTCTGAACTATTTAAAGTAGGCCTCATTTGAATTCTCTGAACAGGGTTATATACTCCAGCATTTACATATGCCATGAGGGATCTGGGACGGTTAAGTGTGGACAAATCTGACTTAGATATACAAATCTGTCACTGTATATCTGATATGGGTGTTTTCATCTGGGTATTTAAAACAAGAACCATTTTCATAACAGTAACTGATTAGTCTTGGGTATGGACTGATTTACCAGGCTAATGTTTCACACTTATATAGGCCGACTTTCAACTACAGAACTTGCATTTATAATAACTGACATGTGCACTGGCACTACGGTCAAAAGTTTACCAGCATGCATTAGAAAGATGGACTCAAGATATTTAAAACAAAAACAAAAACAAAAACAAAAACAAAAACTAAAACTAAAAAAACAGACAACCTATCCACACCGGTGTCTAGATGGGTTCAGGTGATTTGAGTCCACGGGTTTGAGCTGACATTTATGACTGGTTAACCGCTGCTGTGTGTGACCAAAGGAGTGACGCATTGCAGGTACAAACGAGCCAATCAGAAACTTCCGCACGACCGTATCACACGAAGTAATCATCCGCAACCAACTAGTCCGTGCTTGTTTTAACGAATAATTTTGTTATCCACGCAAAATATTAATCAGTTTCACCTTTGAATCATACATTTATAAATATTCTTTCAATCAATGTTTGGTTTGAGTATATAATATTTCATTATTTCTCACAGGCTCTTCGCCAGAATGCAGATAAGCCGGCGGATGGACACACGTACAGGGGAGGCGTTTTATGTACAACCGTCAAGGCGGGTCTGCGCTGTAGTGAGTTTTCTGTTCACCATTAGAGAGGTCTATTTTCAGGACAGGACGCGAGCAACATAGCAAAAAAAAATGGTGAGTACATTTTAAACTAATCAGCTCCCATTTCTAACATTCGATAAGATTCTCATTTCGAAAGCACTGTAATGTTTTTTTTTGTTGTTTTTTTTTGCAGCTCACTAATGAAAGAAGGCATTGCTGTATTAAACGTTACATCATGCGCCATTTAGCTGACTGCGTTATGTATGCCGCTTATAGAGCAGTAATAACCAGGTGTGAGCGTAAGGTTTTAGTCACTGAGCTGCAAGTTATTAATACTTAATAATACGTTTTTACCTGAGAATATCCGCCTTTCATTCGGTTACACGCCGTTTGGATAGTTTAGTAGCCTAGCCTGGTAGCTAGGTGAGTTAGCTAGGGAACAATACTAGTTACATGGGAGTTTGAATTTTTTTTTTAACTTGGTTGGGAAACTAACTACCCGGGACGTTATTTCATATTATTCCGAGCTCGAGGTTGTTTTTATGTTTGTGTAGCTAGCTAACTGCTAACTGAACACAGACCGTGCTCTCTCTCATCCTTCCCGCCTTCTGTGTCGAGTGAGGGGGGAAAAAAGCGCCAATGATTCACGGTGAATGCTTTCATTTTCCTGTCTTTTGTTCAAGTGTTGTCAATCTCCCTCGCTATCAGCAGTTAGTTATAGTAGTTAGTAACACGGCTACCTTTTTCTACTTGCTCTAGAACTGTTAAAGTATACAGTTAACGTATTTAAAACGTGGCCAGGACGATGCCTGTGTCCGCATGCTTAGATCCGGTGACTAGTTTAATGACCTGTAACAGGCTAAATATCTAAATGGGATCATATTGACAAGGAGGATTTTCTACTCGAATGTAGACCACTTTTAAGGTTGCATTTCGTGTTGCATAATCATTTCCACGCCTGCATGTTCAACAGAGTAAGGGTAATAACCCTGTAATTTGCCCTGGCCACACCTGAACATTGTTAATTCATTGTAGGAGCTGGTTCATCCGTGCGATTGAAAAGCTTCTCAAATTACTGTCTTTATACCATCCATTTAGGTGTGTTCACCATTTCAATTTGTTTAACATGGCTTAACAGCTGCTTGAGTATTTCCAGGGAAATGGCACACACCGAGCCACCTGGGTAGTGAGCTTTGCACAAGGCTTGTCCCATCGGGCTTAGTTTTAATATAAAGGAAGGCCCAGTGATGCATCAACCTGTGAAGTGATTGTTTCCTCTGTCAGCAACTGCATGAGTTTTCACACCCTCAGCACACTGTTTGGACATGTGGGATGCAGGAGGAAAGAGTGTGGGTTTATTAAAGGGATTTAATTAAGAAAAATGCGATCTGCAGTGGTGTGTTGAAAGGATGTGTTTTTTGTAATATGTTTAAACATAACTCGCAAGCTTTTCATTGACTTTTGTCTGTCTATTTTCTGCAGGCTGATCAACTGACAGAAGAGCAGATCGCTGGTAAGGTCATAAACATGCCTTTTTCTCTGTGTGTGTGTGTGTGTGTGTGTGTGTGTGTGTGTGTGTGTGTGTGTGTGTGTGTGTCCATTCTTTAGTTCTGCACTCTCCTTGTTGCATGGTCTCTTGCAGTCCTGCCAGCAACTTGTATGCTGTTAGATTGTCATCTCTCTTGTTGCCTTTTAAGGTGGGTTTATGGACAAGCTTGTGTTGGCTAACTGAGTGCATCTGTGGGTTGGCCAGCAAAGTGAGATCACTTCCTCACAAGGGCTATTAAATAAATCTCTGTAGGCGTTTGGAAATATGTGGGAACAAATACTTAATTCATAACATTTTCTTAAGATTGGTCTGTAGGACAATTAAATGATCTTGTTCTGACTGACCAGTTGTGGTATGGGTTATGCTTTGGGTGTTTCTGTTTTAGGGGGGGGTTTTCCCCTCCCTCCTCTCCACCCTTCTTTTCTTGAAAATAAAAAGGCTGCTGTGGAAATAGTCACTTGGGCTACTGTGGTTTTACAGTCTCATGGGGGGGGGGATCCTACATTTATTATGGATTGCACTTGCCTACATTACACATTAGTGTTCAACTGAGAGCTGACCCTGGGGCAGCATTTCCCAGAGGCATGTAAAAAATTCCCCTTTGGTAATTTGTAGCCGTTTACAGATCTCTCAAACCTCAACCTCATGCAGAAGGCAGTGTCATTAGCTTGGCCTTAGACTTGTTGGCGTGGGCCAGCGTTGCCATAGCTCTAGTTTGTTTGTGCGTCTACCACAGTTCCCTCCTGCTCTAGACATTTCAGTCAAGGCATTGTTGGTTACTGTGTCTTGGTAACAGTCATAAATACAACTGTCTGAAAAGATTGGAATTGATCAGGTTGCCAGCACAGTGACTTTTCTGCCTTTTTGTGTGGAAAAGGCAGTGGTTTTTATCTGCACTGATTTAGTTGTAGACCTTTTCCTAACACAAAAAGCTTCAGTTGTGAAGATGAGATTTGCGAGTTAAGAAAAGGTGGTATTTATGGTTCCTGCTATAAATCTTGGTGTGACATTCTGTGTGGAAGGCTGACTTTATTTATTCTTTTCTTTTTTTTTGTTGAAGATTATATAAACAGTGATGCCAAGCTCAGCCAGTTTCTTCTATGAATACTGACCTCCATACTTGTCTCCTGACAGAATTCAAAGAGGCCTTCTCACTATTTGACAAAGATGGAGATGGCACCATTACCACTAAAGAGCTTGGTACAGTGATGCGTTCTCTTGGGCAGAACCCAACGGAAGCTGAACTTCAGGATATGATCAATGAAGTGGATGCAGATGGTGAGCACACATGAAACTACTTTGGTTGATCTGCGTAATGGGACAATTTAAGTCTATATCTGAACTGCTAATTACAAAAATGCAGTATTGGGGTTTGCATATGAAACTGTGCAATTTTACATGTTTCTCCATTGTGATTTGCTTAGGTAATGGAACAATAGACTTTCCAGAGTTCTTGACCATGATGGCAAGGAAGATGAAAGACACAGACAGTGAGGAAGAGATCAGGGAAGCTTTCAGAGTATTTGACAAGGTAACTTATCTGCTTTTTTTCTCAGCACAAGTGAAAGATGCCCTTTGTTTCTAGACCATTTCTTAAATGCCCGTATGTGTTCAGGATGGAAATGGATACATCAGTGCTGCTGAGCTGCGTCATGTCATGACAAACCTTGGGGAGAAGTTAACAGACGAGGAAGTTGATGAAATGATCAGAGAAGCAGATATTGATGGTGATGGCCAGGTCAATTATGAAGGTATGGGTGCCAGGTCTGGTTTTGTAAAAGCATTAAAGCCTGTAAAGTATGACTCTGAAATAAAACCCCCTTTTCTCTTTCCACAGAATTTGTACAGATGATGACAGCGAAGTGAAATCCTTGTACAGAATTTCTTGTATAAAACTATTTGCCTTTTCTTTTTAATCTATGTAAAATGTTTCATTTTAATTCTCCCCATCTACTACTGTCCAAAGGAACTGCATGTGTAATTTTCTTTTTGTTTTGCCCCTTTCCGCACTTGGTAATTGTTAACGTTTTGATTTGGTGGGCTGTCACAGGACCAGGTGATGGGTATAGGCAGGCAGCTTGGCTGGCACTTCCTTAATTTTGTGCTTTTCTGCTTGCCTGTCACCTCATGGGTGGAGTCCAAGTGACTCCAATCCCCCCCCCCTCTTTCTTTCCTGTTTTTGAGGAACTGCTCTGCATGGACAACGGACTACATATAAAAGTGGAAGAAAATCCTCAACATTGCACTATTGCAACATCAGTGAATTAAATACTAACGGGTTTATCGGCAGGTACTCGTACACTATAGTCTTTTGTATTTCTGTTCTCTCGTTATTACTATGCTTTATAATTAGTCACTTTTTCTTTGTTAACTGCTTATGGCACAGCCATGCCTCAAAGAATCCATTCCAAGTTGTATATTTGTTTTCCAATAAAATTAACAATTAATCCCAAATGCCTTTTGCCCATTTGATAAGATGCTTTCTTTTCAGCGGAGATAAGAGTTCAGGTGCAGTTTCCTTGAATCAGTTTTAGAAAGCTGTTTAAAGTAATCATGGTCACAGCAAATTAATTTACTTGGAAATTTAGGTAGAATCTCCATTTTTACTTCAATACAATTTTAATGGTTCTATCCTTTAGCACAAAATACTCTGGAATTGTGGGAGACATTTTTCTTGTATAAATAATCCCACTAAAACCCACATGCAGGCTTTTTAAGAGCACTGGATCAGCTAGAGCTACTTCTAGTATTGTTTAAATTTTATCTTCTATTTCTGAATGTTTCCATCCATTGATTGCATGCTCTCACGTGGATGTTTTCCCAGCAATGCTAATGCTCAGCTTGATGTCTATCGGAGCACTGCCATTTCCTTAAATGGGGCTGTTGAAAAGCAGTCACAGTTCACTGTGGATGTACAAAAGGCTGAATGCGGAAAGGCAAACATGTTGCCTGAGTGTCATTATTAATGTGCATAGATGGTGCTAGCTGACAAAGCCTTTTGGAGTAATTAAGTGTAGGTGATGCAGAATTCAAGGGTTAATCTCAAATTAAATATGAATGATATGGGGTCCACTCAGATGTGAACGATCCACTGTATCTAGAGAGAGATCCATGCTTCTCATTTCTGTAAGTTGTGGATCATGCACTCCACATATTTGTTCCAAGTTTCCTAGCAACCATAAAGTCCAGTCCAATGTATGATTGTATCTTTTCTTGCAAGTGTTAAAGGATCATCCAAAATCTGCATGGAGGACACTGTTTCTATGCGCTGTGGAGAAGACAAAATGTAATGTGGCTTATTTTAGAAATCCATTTCTGGGTGTAATAATTGTGCACCTTGTGGGGACAGTTACCATCAGTGCTTTGGAGGTCACAGAGCTAGGTGACTTTACTGAAAGTCTGGCTATCAATAGCTGTAGCTAGCTGTCATGCTTTAGTCAGGTTCCAGAAACATTAAAGCCCTGCAATAAAACCTGTTAAAGCCCCTGGGAACCAAGGAGCAATCGGTATTCTCATATCCACATATGCTTGGAAAATGAAAAGACTAGTATTAGTTTTTGAAAACGATAGCTTCTTAAAAATGAAATGTCTCATTTTCTCCCTATTGGGATGCTTGAGGGACAGGATAGATGTGCTGTGCTAATACAAGTAGTTCTTTAATAGCCCCAGAGATAAAAATCAATGTTTAAGGCAGGCTTTTACCCTGTTAGAGAATTCACATATATGGTTGTATATAAGATGTAAAATGGGCTGAATGATATTGATTTATCAAAGATGGCTTGCATCACTCTCTTCAATTTTCCTCATAATGGAAATGCATCCTCTTCTAAGACCGTGTCCTGGTCAGATGTTCTGGCTGTCTATCTCCAAAGAGATGCTGATTATATGTATCACTCAGCAAGGACACAATGCATGCCTTTCCCGTAATGGGTTAGTTGCCTTACACGTACCCCCCTACCCACCTCACTGACACTTAAGATCATCTTTCTCCCTGGCCCTGGCTGTCCACCATCTCTGCACATGGTTTAGTAATCGCTTGGGTCATTATCACATGTTGCTGATGGATGTGAGTGTGTGCACGCTCCTGAGCCCCCAGCTACTCCTGTTGTTACTATGATAAATGAACAAGGGTGTCTAACAGGCCTCGGTGCCCTGTTCTGACTGTTATTTTTCAGTACTGTGTTGGATGGCTAGAAGAATGCCAGGTCTGGTTTATAGTTTAGCTGTTGGTACCAAAGTTAGCCTTGTCTTAAACAGCATAAAGACTGAATACACACCAGTATTAGGAAGGCTAGAACATGGAAACTGAAAGTGAGTCAGATTCTTAGGAAAGAAATCCTCAAATTGCCAGAGAATCACTGCTGAAAAAGTGGAAAGTTAGCTGCTTGGACTAAAACACAGATTCCCAAGCTTTATCTCAGTACACTCAGTCCTGCAAATTTTAGTGTTGTCCCTGCTCCCAACACATCTGATTCATATAATGAGCTATTTTATTTATTATCCAGCCTTTCCTTAAGTTTAACAGTTGATAACTTTCATATGATAGAACAGGGAAAACACTGAAATGTACCGACTGGGGGGGGTTCTCCTGGACTGTGATAGGGAGTCTGTGTTATAACTGACAGTCCAAGGGGTTGAGGGTTTAGAACATTGCTTGAAAGACCTACATTCAACAATCCTGGGAATCAAACCCACAACTTGCGGATAAAGTGTCTGCCACTGAGTCACTGTTGATTAATAGCCTGCTGTTTGCACGGCATACCTTTGGACAGGTCAGGGTCTCATCCAAGTGAACACCACGTGGTAATGAAGCAGTTATAAAAAAGAAAAAAAAAGATAATGCTTGGCAGCCACAGCCACAGCCACAGCTGATCACTATAATAAAGGCTTTGCTGGTCAGGCTTAACAGCATGTGGCTAAATTAACACCTCCTGCACGTACTGGCCCTGGGATTGGGTGCAACCTGTACACGAAGTGCTGTGGCTGCTGCTGCACATTGGTCACCAGACATACACATAATATAATATGTAATGCTGTAAGAATGTGCAGTAAGGAATTTGCATGATTTACCTAACATGAAATGTTTCTATAAGATAAAGTTGATTTTATAGACCGGACTAGAATAATAACCTACCACTAATATCCGTCATACTTCAGATAAAAGAAGTCCATTGTTTTGCTTCCTTCAGTTATGTATGCATTAAATAAAGACAGTGAAGTCGAATAGAAGAGAGCCTTCCCCATCAACGTTATTAGGTGTCTGGCTGTGGGCGGCCTGGCGTGGGACGTGGTTGGGTCAGAGAACTGCGTAATCTGCTTTCTTACTGGTGGCTCTTTCGTCTTTCTAGAAAGGCACGGATAGATAGAAGCAATGTGCGCTATTTCTGCCTGCATGCCTGCAAGGCTCTGGGACATGTTGGTGAGGGGGGAGGGCTGCTGAAAATAGTGGAAAGCAATTAGAATATCACAAAGTTCAGCTCCTGGAGGCAGCACTCATGAGAGTTTTTCAAACATAAGAACTATGTTCTGAGCTGAGTGTGCGGTCGCTATAGGAAATGGGGAGAGTGTGAAACAATAAAAGAGTGTGTAAAAAGGTGGGGGTTTGTGAAGTGACATCACAGGAAATTTAGCCACGGGGATCTGAAACCAGAAGGAGAGCGTTTTCTTTTGCACAAAAGACTCTTTTCAGGAATGGAAATGTTAGGGGTTGGGATTATAAGTGCCTATCTCTCAGGACTACTAAGTGCGGAGCGAATGTAAACGAACCCCAGCTAAACCACAAGAATAGAGGAGGGCAGTTAGTTCAGATGTGCAGGAAAAATTGAGCTTGGACATATCACTGCCTTAGAAAGTCAGCTTCAAACACCTGATGGTTAACCTTAGAAGAGGAATTTTTATCACTTTCTTTCATTCTAATACGTCGCTCAGTTTCAGCGGCGATCAGATACTACACCACAGACATATAAACAAGAATTGAAAAACACACAGCAGGTTAGTCCAGCTCTCAGTAGCTCTCATTTCCTGATGGTGTAATGAATGAAAGGTTTTCCAAATCTACAGGTGGGTGATAAATGAAAGGGTAAAAATATAACATGTCTAATAAGGTAGGATGGATGTTCAGTTACTTGGTAGTGGAGAGCACAGTGCAGACATGTCCAAAATCATCTAAAGGTGGGTTGAGATCTTGGGATCGGCAAAGGCCCTTATATATTGATTTATGTCACTTTTATTCGTAAACCAAACTATTCAGGGAGCTCTTCTGAGCCCTTGAGAGTAGACTGGGGACATCCTGGAAAAGACCACTCCCATCAAGATAGAAACGTTTAATCAGAGGATAAAGGTCAGAGGAAATAGATAGTGTTCCTTTCATTCTTTCCCCATTTCTATTCTGAGAATATTACAGAGAATAATAAGATTCAGGATCCTAGCTGCTTTAGTTTTACATTCACTTTTAATGGATAAGGCTTTTAGTGAGGAAATTCAGTTGTAGGCTAGTAGGGGTACTTTTTCAATCCTAATAAAATACTTCTCAGTCCATGGGCACTGATGAGTGGAGCTGTTATGACATTTTTCCACTGGCAGAGCAGTTTTATTTTTATAGCCTCTCTGAATGACTAGGACTTTGACAGAGTATAAAAGCAGAGAAGTGTCAGGTAATAAAACCTTACTATCACTGTCACTACTATACTATAATGCTGGGGAATAAATATTAAGAAACATCAGTTTTTATGATGCATTAGGACGTGTGCACTGTTTATGGTGATTGATGTCCGTCTCATTCAAACCCTTAGATATTTTAACACGGGGCTTCCCCAGAGGTGACACCATGGTATGCTATTGTAATGGCGGCAATAATACAAGCCACATGTTACTTTCCCAATATAATCTATTCTCTACCTAAATACTATAAGATGCAATAATGAGCTGCACTTTTCTGATAGACTTTCTTTGTTCAGGTCCCTTGAAATAATAATGAAAAAATGTTACCATAATTTTCCACAGCATGAAACGAATTGATCTAATATTTGAAGGTCATTAAATATATCTAATGGAAAAACATAAAATGCAGTATGCCTTAAAAATAATTCCTGCAGAAAATTGGATTGGTCCATTCTAAAACCTTTCCTAAACCGAGGTACCTTCACAAAGCATATTCCTGTATGTATGAAAATGTAATGTTTGTGAAAGTCTTCACAGGATTTCAGTTTAAATGTATGGCACGGAGGTTTGATATTGAGTTGTAATGTTTCTTTGGCATGCTGTGGGCATCGTAATGTAATCACGCTCACGTTAATCCATTTAGAGTCATTCTCCAGCTGTTTGGTGGAGTGGCTGCTCTGCCTCCTCTCACTAATGGCTACATCCTCTCTAACTGATCCACTATGGCAGTGAGACACAATGATCAATGATGACCGGCTCAGACACACTGCATTTCACTCGGCCAATTACTTCATAAATATTATTCATGCAGGGATAATTCCATTTCCATTCCATTTAGAAGAAGATACATACATGATGTTTCTCGGTTTACTCTTTAGATATAATTATTGACCTGAATGTATGATGCTCCCTCCTGGTCATGCTACAGAAGTCCGTCTTTATGCGAAGACGTCACTATTTTACCAGGTAAACCAGAATTGTGTGCATAACTTGGTTCGCGTGACTAATATTTTGAGGACAACTGGATTCAGGGGCATGAAACAGCACATAAGGGCTCCAAGCCATCTCTCACTGTTTGTACTCTTCGGGGATTTATAAATGGTGCATCTCTTGTGATAACCGTGGGAAAAATTCGAAGCACATTCCAATTTTAGAGATACATAATGCCGATGGGAATTCTGTAGAGTTCAGTAATGACCTAGTGTTGTACTCTATATGCGAGTTTAAATGAATGCAATTAAGTTTCTGTTTGATGCCACAATTAAAAATTCATATAGTACAAACAATGGCTACAATTAATTTTATTAGCCATGTGCCATGTGTTACAAGAATTATTCAGCAGAGATTCAGTACAATTATAATGAGTATACACTGAGAAATCTTTCTATTACTCAAAGATTTATTTTTTTAATGAATGCTTTTCAAAAGACAAAATAGCTCATTTCTACTCACTATAGATTTTTATAATTATGTCCAGTGCTGAATTTTTGCAAGATGAACAGCTTCCAGCAATGCCAGATTAAAATCCTTAACAAATCTAAATGCTAACAGGTGTGAAAACACATGAAAAATAGAAAAAGAAAAAGACAAGCTCTTATATCTATATATACACATTTTTTTTTGTAGCCCTCCCCGTGTTTCGTCTGGGTTTTCCCTCTCTGTCCACATGCAGGTGGGTTGACTTGCTGTATAAATTTCCCCTGGGTGTGAATGTTGGTGGGAACAGTGCCCGAAAATGGACCAGCAACCCATCTGGGGTGAATGCTACTGAAGGTGTATTAATTTGTAGCTATTTGTATTATTGAGACTTAGCTTTACCTTGTGTAAAGATACTGAATCAATATTTACCAATGTTTACAACATTTAGTTGGTGAGTATTTGCACATTTACCTTTTGATCCACTTCTAATTAAATTAGCAATCCTGATTTCCTTTGCACCATGCTTACTAAGCCTAAAGCAAACATCAACATTTCAGGTGGGTTTTTATTGTCATTCTTTCATATAACATGTATAATACATTGGACGAAAATGTTTCTTCAGGACCACTGTGCAACACATATCATCAGACAAGTGCAAATGTACAATAAATACACAGGACAATACACAATATGGGCTTAAAGTGTGCATTTATCTTCATCTGGATAAGCATTGAGTGGATCTCCATTGCTGACAGTTCCTCAACTGCTTGGACAGCTAAGTGGACTACAGTTAAGCACTGTATCCTTTAAGAACACAAAGTTATGTTGTTGTAGAAGACAATGTGCTTTTTTCAAGGCTTCCTCAATATGCAGGAGTCATGAAATCTCTGAGGAAGAGATCAGTGACCTCTTCAGTATCCATGTCCATGCCTTGGATAATCCTCTGATCCGTCCAGATGACCCAGACTTTGTGATACGTGTCTATTCTCTGATATAGGCTCATGGCTACGATTAAAATACCCATATTGTCTCCAAGTTAAACTCCATCATTGAGACCAGCGCATTACCCATGCACACACTCTATTGAGAATTAAATCCCCTGAAATCTCTCTGACCTTAATTCAACCTTTTCTAAAACTCCCCAAAGTACAAGATATGTATTCAAATAAACAATGACTTCGCAAACAGGCCGAAAAAATCCAATTATTATAAATGACTTGGGAGTTTATTTGACCTTCACATAGATATGCAAGCTGGAAAACCATCTGAAAAGAAAATCAGCAGACAAACGAATAGGATAATAGCCCCCCACCCCTATACCCCTCAGAGACACACACTTTTCTGCATCTTTAGAAAGTGTTGTGAGGTGAAGCAATAAAGGGAAAGGAGACCAAAATGTCCTCTCTACAGAATCTGTAGTCAAATATTGTAATAAATTCAGAATAGGTGATTCAGATCCTATAAATGAAGACTCCAGAGATAAAGTCTGTGGTGATGAAATTTAGGACATGTCCATGTTTTATGTGTTGCACCCACATACTTTTTGGCAATATTTAATACTAAGCAACATTATAGCATTGAAGTACAGATGTGCAGACATGTGCACAGATATCAAAGACGGGTCACATGTGAATTATCCATGGCTCTGCACACCACCTGTGCATTTTTTCCAATGGCTCTCCAGATGAGATGGCTGTGACAGGGCCTCAGTAATAGAGCCAGGCCTGGGAGCCCTGGTGTCCAGTTCCGCTGCCAATGCTGGCTCCCCGGACAGATAGTGCCGCTCTATTGAATGACTCCTGAAAGTTTGATGAGACGGAATAGGCCACCACTCTGCAGACAAAAAGAGAATGCTGGTGTCCAATAGTGGCACCAGCGTGATGCTGGGTCAGCCATGAGACGTGAATAAAGCCTGTTGTGTTAATCTGATGCCGTGCTTATATTTCCACAATTCAAGTGGGCAAGGGTGAACTCATTGGTTCCGCCAACTCAATTAGGCTTATAAACAGAGTCAATACCAGAGTTTAGCTGAAAAGAAAGGCATCTGAGTGCTTTAGCCAACATGGCCATGATCATGAATTATTGCAGCAGCGATCAGAATATAATGAAACTGTATGATCAAAGCTACAGTACCTCATGCAATGCATTACATTACAGTACTGTACACAGTGCAAAGACGTGTAATCACACAATCCTGGTGCTCTGAAGACTCTGAGATATGAATATGAATAGAAACAGTATTTTTAATAAGATTTCCAGAATTCTCCAGACATTGTTTAAGGACACATTCTCAAATACTGTGATTTTTATAGTAAACTGGACAGACTGTTAAAGAAAAGCTGCTGAAATCCACTATCGTGAATTGAAAAGAATCCTGAATATTCTACGCATCTGAGAGGAAATCAATAGATACAAAACACATTTCTCAGTGATGGTGAAGAAGAGTTGCTCTCATGTTCCATACAGTAAATGGTTGTCCACATGCTGAATGGAGCATGCAGCAGCAAATGGTTCTCCAGAAGAACTTAAATGGTCTATGGGGATCAACAGTGAGAGGAGCATTAGAACAAAATGAAAGGATTATCAACCCTACCTTCAAGAACTACCCTTCATATCACTTCAGTGATAGAGAGAGAGAGTCTTTCTGTCTGCTGTGATTGTGGTATCCATATAGTATAATCCTCATTCATAGTCATTTGCCGATGAGAATCATATTTCCCAGAAGGTTGTATTAGAAAAGTGAGGACCACAAGCCTTCTAAGGATCCATCAGCTTATCATTGATGAGTTTCTTGCATAGAAACAGACGTAGAAATAGAAGTGGATCCAAAATAATACACAAACCCAGGCCAATTATCCCGCTGTTCCCGGCACGTCCGTGATTAGTTCTCTGAAACCAAGATATTTCATTTATCAGTATGCCACAAAAATGTACTTGTACTCGGCATGTTTACTCACAGGCCAGTGTCCTCATAACTGGATGTTACCTAGCAGGCAAAGCTACTATGATCCTGTTGCTATACTAAGCTCTTACATAGAGAAAGAGAGAAACTTTATTAACTGACAGATTTTAAATCCCCTTTATGTTGTTATACCACATGATTTATGAAGTATTTGAGGAGTCTTCCTCTAAATCAATTTAGGCTCAGGTTGGTCAGCGAGAGCTAGTACTAAATATCAAATGTGATTCTCTGTGTTGTCTAAGAGGATGTGCTGGTCAGAGCTGGTCTGTTTTGATTTGGCAACAAGTTGAGTAGGTTGTGATTCTCAGTAATCAGGTGTAAGATCACCAGTTTAGCCTGAATTCTATTATTACCCACATTCTAAGAAACTTCAGAAATTGCCTGTTCATAATTTGCTGAAACATGTAGTCAAATCTCAGGCATTTCTTTTCTATTTTCTGTATTTTATTAAAATACACATAAAGTACTATTTTCTTGTTGGCAGTATTTTGTGAGATTTATTTTTCTCAGAGAGTGCGACATAATTTGTACTTATGTTTCTATTATGTATGATAATAACACATTCTTTTTTTTTTTTTTGCATGTTGCAGTGCATTTTAACCAGGATGATGTCTTAAATCATCAGAATCTTAGCTAATAATTACTGTCACACATTCCCTTCCCCTTTCCGGTCCATTAAATATTATGTTTTATAACATGTGTGGCCCCAGTGCACTTGACTTCTGGCCGATCTTTAAACCCGTGTCATTATGTAAACTTTGGACTAAAAGAGGTCATGTGACCTCTCTCACCGCCCTCTCGACCGCAACCACGTTCCGGTCTTTTCTCCTCTTTCATCCTCTCCACAGATATTTGCACATTTTTCCTCAGAAAACAAATCCAACGGAATAAATTCTTCAATTATTCATGCTTCAATGGTGTAGCCAAGCCCTAAGGTCCGTGTTCCACTAATGGAGATGGCAGGATGTTTGTGCAGTGTTATAAACGGATGAGTGAACCCTTCGTTGGTCTCAAAAGCAGATCTGCCACTCACCCCAATCAGCTTTGCCTGCTCAATGACTAATTAAAACTAGACATGTCGATTCCTAGCCCAGGGACGTACATGTGCCCGTGAACGGAGGACTGACTGGCCGAAACCAGACACGACCCAAAAAAGGTTTCTTGTTACAGCTCCACTTTATACACATAGTCAGAACAATACACACACACACACACACACACACATCATGTTATTCTCAGGGTGCTAGATTTAGCAGTAGCTGTATTGGCAGATCTATGATTAGGATTATTTGTAGTATTCTATGTTAGCTGAAAGTTGCAGATGAGCAACAAAGAACACAGAGTTCAAGCAGAGCCGATGTGATGTTGCTCAGGGCGTCTGGTGTTCACAGAGGAGAAGATCCCTCTGGTAGATTAATGAGGAGCAGCCTGCTCATCTGCTTTCATGTTTTCTCTTGTAACACGCTTAATTATTTACTGAGCATCCTCTTGTTACAGAATGCAGAAAAGCACAGTTTTAAATGCGTGCATTTGCTCATGGCTCCCAGTGCACATTAATATTTAATGAGACAAGATGAGGAATGAGAATTTGGGGAGAGGAGTCAAATTAAATGACATTGTTATCTCAGGACCATGCAGTATATACTCCACCTAAAGTAAATTGAAAAATGTTAGGGAAATTATTACCCAAAACGAAAGCATCTCATCATTCATTCCTTATAATGAAATAAGGTTTGATCGGAATGACATGATGACTGAGTGAATTTATCTGCAAAATAAATAAAACAGCTTGTCTATAGAACAAAGATGGATTATTTCTTCATTATAATTCTTGGAACATATACTATCTTTGGAAACAGTAAGACATGCAGACAGACAGACATGCACGCGCACATACACACACACACACACACACACACACAGAGTGATGCAATGGGCTGAAATGCGGAGAAATATGAGAGTTTAATACCACTCACATAGCCTTCTATAACCTACACAGAATCCTCTCTTAATTCTCAATACATTATTTTTTCAAGTCCAGTAACTGAAAACACATTTGTGATTTCAGAGAGATCAGAGACTTCTTCTTTGGTGGCTTTACCCCAGACTGCAGATGCAATATCAAATCTGTGCTCACTGAACTGATGTTTCTTAAGGCATTATTCAGATCACTGATCTTCAAGTGCTGTCTGCCAATGTTTCACTTGTAGATTAACTCACGAATCAAATTCCAATTTGAAGATCGGAAAAACTCCAGCATTAAGGTGGATTACATGAACGAATCTGGCTGACCTGGAGATGCACTCGATGTGTGATATATTTGAGGACAAAGTGATGAGCATAGGCTGTGAGGCTGTAGTGTGTGTGTGTGTGAGAGAGAGAGGGAGGGAGAGAGAGAGAGAGAGAGAGAGAGAGAGACAGAGAAAGAAGTGCAGGATTAAATTCAGGTCAGTACTGCCATGACCCCTCTTCTACACCTGACCCTGCTCTCCACTTTCACTTCTCATCACATTGTCAGCATTTTGCCCAACAGGTAATGAGGTGCAAAGTGTTTGAGGTGTGTGTGTGTGTGTGTGTGTAGACAGCTAACATACAAGAATACCTCTGAGCAAATGAATCCTCTAAGCAGAAATTATCTACTTCAGTGAACTTAAGCAGCATTTTAGGATGCCCAAATTTACACTCTTGTAAGTTTAACAACAAGCAAACGTATGTAGTCAAATTGAAGCGAAAATGAATCTGCGTAAAAACAAAACCGCATTTTCCTATCGCTGCTCTGCTGAATATTTCTCATATACATGTTTTCTTTAAATATAAATATACAAATATAGATATTATAAAGATATATAGATATTATAAATCATGATATATAACAGGATCAGATATATAACAGCTTATGAGGAAAAAAAACTTGCTACAATGCAATAATTAGTCATTATTTATTTATTTATTTATTTACTTACTTACTTACTTATTTATTAACTTTCTGTACCTTAAAGTTAAATTTGTTACATATGTTACATATGCTATAAGGCCAAAAGTATATGGACTCCTGACTATCACAGCCTTGTTGACCATCTCATTACAAAACAATAGGCATTAATATGGATCAAGCCCCTCTTTGCTGCGATAACACCCTGCACTCTTCTGGATAAGGCTTTCCACTACATTATGTAACATGGCTGTCGGGATTTCTGCTGATACAGCGACAAGAGTATTAGTCAGAAGTCAGATTTCCACTTAGGTCTTCACTGGGGTTGATATCAGGGCTTGGTGCAGGACACTCGAGTTCATCCACACCAACTGTGGCAAGCCATGACTTTATGGAGCTCGCCTGTTAAGTGAAATCGCAAACCTTTTCATCTGACAAGCCTTCATATTGTAAGCCACAGGTAATATTCCTGACAAGTATTCATTGCCATATTCGCTCATGATGTTATTAACACTACTCTAGGACCTGTTTCCAACTAGGAAGTGGGATTTTACACAGTGAACACACTTGAGCGGAATGATACACACGATGAAATATAGGAGTTAGATGCACTCTTGGAACAAATCAAATTAGTAGACCAGAACTAAATGTAATAACCACACCAATTATGTAGTAAGAACCATACTGGTACTTAATATACTGGTCAAAATAAAGTGGGAGTGTTTTAAAGCATTAAACCTGAAATAAAAAGAATGAAAACTCTTACTGGTGAAATATCGCATGGAAAAACAATTCTTACACATCCTGCCGATCTAAGTTCAAACAATAAAAGGCTAAGTCAGCTGTGTGTGTGTGTGTGAGTGTGTGTGTGTGTGTGATATGCTCTTTCATTTGAAGTATACACTCCACATGTATGAGAATTCCTCCAGCCACCTCCTTTGCATACTCTAATTGGTAGAGAGCACATGGGCGTGCTTTAGGTGCCTCTCATGCCTGTCAATCTCCAGGAAGCTGCCAGGCCTTACTCTGGATCAACAGATGCCAGCTGGTATTTCAAAAAGCTGGACGTGAGGAAAGGGCAGCAGGTGCTCCACCGTGACTGAGTGTGTCTCACAGAGCAACAGGCCCAACCTGTTTACGATCTGCACCCTCCCCTGTGTGGTCGCGGACTCACAGGGAACTGCTCCATCTTTACACACACACACACACACACACCCACACCCACACACACACACACACACACACAAATACACATGCACAGACAGACATTAGCACACAGCTCCGTCTCCTCCCAAGTTTTCTTCCTGATGATCTCAGAATCCCCCTCTCTCTCTCTCTCTCTCTCTCTCTCTCTCTCTCTCTCTGTCTTTCTCTCTCTCTCCCCCTCTGTCTCTCTCTCTGGAGGTAATTAGTGTGGTTGCTAGGGGATACCTGGAGGTTCACAGATTCGGTTGAGTTATAAAAAGCATGGTTTGCATCAGCTAATCAGAAATGTCCTCAAACGAGAAAAAGAGCAAAGGAGGGAGTGACAGCACACTAAGGAGAGGAAGAAAGAAATGTGTGAAAGGCTAAGGATAAGATGGTGGTTTTTTATATGTTTCTTTAGGAAGAAGTTGTGAATGCTCAGAGCACTCAATGATCCGCATTTTTCTCAGGCTGAAATTCTCTTAGCAAAAAAAACCCAAAACAACAACACAACAACCACAATAACCGATAGCCAAGGCTTGTATAACATGATCCCATATGAAACACAATGGCCCTCAAATGACTAAAAGAAAAGCTTCCAGCTCAGGTGATGAGGGAATTCACTGTATCCAGGGAATGTTTCCTTCATTTCCTGTTTATCCGTAATTTCACTGCAGCCCCCAACCAGGGCTCAGGTGGAAATGAGAGTTTTGGGAGTTGGTGTGGTGGGGCTCAGGGGTATGACAGAGAGAGTGAGAGAGAGAGAGAGAGAGAGAGAGGTGGAAAGGGGAGGGGGAGGGTGAGATAAAGACAGAGAAACCCAAAGAGAGGGCGAAACCAAGTAAGAGGAAGGGGAAAGGGGAGAGAGAGAGAGAGAGAGAGAGAGAGAGAGAGAGAGAAATAGAGAGATAGTCCTCTATCTTCACAGTTTTGTTGCAGCATACGATTACAGTTTGGATTTGTTCCATAGTGACTCATCCTGCTAAGAAACTACTTCCACAAAATCATATAAACAGACTTGTGCTCATGCTGCACTTGTCTGGGTGTGTCTGTATGTGCATGCATATGTGTGTGTGTGTGTGTGTGTGAAAGAGAATGAGAGAGAGGCAGCTGAATCCATTGCAATAATGAGAGAAGATCGATACTGAAGTGCATTAGCGATGTTTCGCACTCAGCAGTCAGACAGTACTCTGCAGCTTTTAATGAAACCTGTCTGTCCACACCTCGACCACAAACACACATGACCACACTAGATCAGGCTCTCAGCAGCAATATCAAGTAAACACGTTCTTTCAGAAGTAGCCAGCTTACTGAGCTAATAAGAAGACATCTTTACGAGCCCTGCTCAAAAAAATAAAATAAAATAAAAAAGCACAAGGTGATAATATGAGACGCACCCGTCTGTCTGAAGAATAAAAGGATAACTTCGTTTGCTGCTGCTTCATGGACAGAATCGAGGAGACAAATAGAGCAAAAATGAATTGTGTAAGGCCTGCTCCAAAAATACCCCCACCAGCAGGCAGTGCAGTGAGTCATCCTGCCCCCTCACTCTCATCTCCAATATCACAGAGAAGAGCTACAGCCCTCTGTGTTACAGAGCCATGCTCATTACAAAAAGACAGCTCTTTAAGGCTGCCAAAATACACTTTATTTAAACAGACAGATAGTCCAGGAGTTGGTTGTTCCAGTGGAAGATCAGATGCATGCAACACTCTGTTCATATGGCAGTACCTTAAGGTCATGTTAAGCGTTCAGTTACAATCCTGTCAAGTCCTGTTTTATTACTGCAATAATTCACATCGTTGCTATAGAGAAAATAGTTATATCAGTTGCATTTCACAGGAAAGGAATAACACAAAGTAGCCCATGCTGTTTGACAGAAATAATCCACGGCATGGTGGAGAAATACAAAGGATTATTTTTCTAAAACAGCACAACGTGAAGTGTTACTCTCCTTATATCCCAGCAATTACAGTGCTTAATTTGTTAATAAATGCCTCCAAATGCTTTTTAATCACTTATAATTACAATTAATCTTATTTCACTTCCATGAGACAAGTTTGTTCCTGTTATAGCTACTAATAACAGGAACTAAAAACTCTTAAAAAGTTAATGAGTCAAAAAGCTGGTCATATTACAGAGAAACCAAATCCAAACTCTTCTGTCCTAAAGACTCCTGCTGCTGTGTAAAGCAAAAACAAAAAAAATACCGCAATATAAACCAATAAACGTTATAATATATTGTTGTTGTTGTTGTTGTCCTTCAGCTGCTCCCTGTTCAGGGTCATGACAGCGCATCATTCGATCCACATATTTGATTTTGGCACAGGTTTTACACCAAATGCCCTTCCTAACGCAACCCTCCCATTTAACCAGGCTTGGGACTGGCACTGAGAGTTAACCCCTCAATGTCTGGGTTGGTTCCCTGCCTGGGAATCGAACCTGCAGTGCAAGATCCTGCTGCTGGACCACCAGGGATATTGATTATATTGATAATACAGCTGTTTGAATACATGGGTGATTATAAAGATGTGAACAAGCAGTTGCATATGTAGATCAATACAACCAGGATATAATTTATAAAATATATATAAACTATGGGTTATAGTCTTGCTATGATATGAAGGGAAATAGTAACTCAGTGGTTAAGGTGTTGGATGAATGCTTGGAGGGTTGTGAGTTTGAACCATTGCCTTTAAACTTCAAATGCTCAGTATAATGAGTAATTTTATAAATGAGATAAATGAATCTTGGTGTAAATGATATTGTATACCTAGTTGTTTTAATTTCATCATGCACCGAAGTCACCATAATATATAGAGTGCCCTTACAGAAATAGAATCCTTCGGTGAAGTCATAGACTTGTTATTAATATCCATCACTACACTTAAAGAGCTAGACCAAAAAGAAAAAGACAAGGTGACATCTACCTTTATTTTAGAGCGGCAGGGCTAAATATGGAAACATGTTTTATGGGATCCTTTCACTGATACACCTGGGCTGATCTTCACCACGACTGTCAGGCCCTCACATTCATTCCAAAATATCATTTTTAACCCATAACACTGATGGGATGGTTCCTTGCTGCTGTCGTTCACATCTCTAAAAATTGCCTGCAGCAGTGCTGACGTGCAAAGCATATTCTGACATTTAAAGGAGAAAGCTGTGTGCATCCTGTATCAGTATTTGGCACCCCATGATGACGCTCCACTCTATAGAAGTCTGGCAAATTTGGAGCATTGGAAGGATGCATTCAAGGACACAGCTGGCATCAGGGTAAAAAAAAAAGGACAGGATTGAAAGAATCAAGGGGAACTAATAAAAAAAAAAAACTCTGAACAGTGTAATGACCAATTTGGAAAAAAATTATTACCATATTTAGGGAGAAAGAGAGGCAGGTGCAAGCACTTGAAAGCGATGCTGTGCCTTGATCTGACGCTGCTTAAAAATCAATCATGTGATTCATCAGCATTAGTCAAAATGACACTTAGACATTTGTAAACGTGATCCTCTCCCTGCCTACTGATCTGACTGCTGAATATTCATCAAAACCCCTCCATCTGTCATAGCAAATCTCTGCCATCATTCTTTGTGACGTAGTCTTTTAGGGTTCCAGTGCTTGTTTCATAAAATTTTTATTATGGTTATTTTTATTTTTATAAAGCACGAGAGCAATAAAAAATCCTTTTTTATTTGAATTACTTTTATCAACTTTCATTAAAGACTATCAACCTTGGACAAATTTTAAACTAATTTACATTAAAAAAAAAAAAAAAATATATATATATATATATATATATATATATATATATATATATATATATATATATATATATATTTATATATATATATATATATTTATATTTAATATAAAAAAAATATATATATATATATATATATATATATATATATATATATATATATATATATATATATATATATATATATATATATATATGTGTGTGTTTGAGCTCACTGATCGCAAGATACTACATCTTAATAGTTATCAATGAAGCCTTACATTCATTGCTGTTTATCTTTCCAGTAAGGTTGTAACATCCCAACACATTTTAGAGGACGTGGCTATATCACAAAAATACAAAGCATTACTGTAAATGAACTTGAAGGACATCACTGGATGGACTGCTGGTACTATAGAATTAAAAAATAATGTACTGTATAAACACACTCATGAACATTTTGTCCAATCCATTCTCCAGTGCTGTAATAAAGTTGCACCACCAAGCTGCTGCTATTGGGCCCTTGAGCAAGATCCTTAACCCTTAACTGGGATGCTGGGATATGTGGAACAGCTCGGTACTGTAGATTTCACAACATTGTAAGACATTTCCTAATGGTTAAACTTAGAAACAAAGGTTTACCTGCTGTCCTAAAAACATGAAGTCAAGCTTTGTTCCAACTCAAGACAATGGATTACCTTAAGTTTCTAAACTTGAGCACAATGTCCAAAACTTCACATGACAAAAAGTACACATAATGTAATGGAGCTATCATGTTTTGTAGTGAACTGAATGCTTCTTCTTCTTCTAAAGCTATCAAGGAGATGACTTTTGTAAAAATTTCTCAAACTCATTAACGCCAACAAACTGAAGAGAGCTTAGCATTCATGTCTCCCACATTCATATCGTTCGCTTGGCCTTCACACATTACTAGATGTTGCGTATCCAGAATCCAATACAAAGGCAGATATTAAACAGGGTCTGAAAGCATACTTTACATGTTTCATGCATATACTAATGCACGCCTACTCATGCTTTTTTAATCTTGTCTGCCAGTGCTTACTCTCACAAATATACTGGACTACATGTTTGGTCCGTCCTTTGCTAAGATCGCTTACATTGTTACTTGTATTTCTCTGCAACAGCTTATACTATGTGGACAGGTATAACATAACAATAATTCTATAAACTATCCTTTATATGGCAAGCAAATACGTAGCAAGCAATGCAGAGTTCTTAGGTCATGAGCTTTAGAATCCTTTGAATTCCTTTGCATCCATGTGGCACAAAACTAGTCTGGAAACCTAATGTGAGTAAATTTTGCACATTTTTATAAAAACATGGTGCAAAGGCATATCAATAATAATAAAAAAAAAGATCGCTAAATGCTCAAAGATGTGTTCCGTCTTTTTCAACCATTCAAACTGTACAAAATTCTGCCGAAACTTTCCAGTCATTCGTGTGGAACAGCACTCGGTTTCACTCTCAGCCCCAGATGTGAGCAATCTAAATGAACTAGCTTTTTATAGAGTAGTATTTTTTAGAGACAGCTGATGAAACAGAGCAAATAAAAAATCACTATCCAATGCATTACGCTGCAGAGTAAAAGCCCCATCGTATTACCTCTCTGCTGTTGCCATTTCAGAAATGTTGTTTACAAGTACGTTCTGCTTATGAGGCAGCAGATAAAGTGTAAGCCCTGAGTACTATAGTCATATTTTCCTCCCTCGTCTCATTGGCACCTCTACAGTCTCATGGGCACAGCACTACGGTGCAGAAACTTGTGATAATAAGCAGCCTGAGTTAGCTGACAGATGCTGTGTAGCGTCAAACCCTTCAATGCGATTACTTCACAACAAGCGCGATAATAAATTCAGTAACAGCTACTAAAGCTCTGTCAGAGAGAAAACTGGGTCTTCTCATAAGTGTGTTTTAGGAAAGGACAAAAGGAAGGCAGCTGCACCTCTACTCTGTACTACGTGCCCCGCCTGACCCATTGACCCAGTAATCAGAAATATCACAGCGTAACAAGCACATGGGTGGACATGTCTTCAGTCCACACATCCATCTCCCCCATATAGAGTGCATTAAAGTGCAGAAATAAACCTCATGCCATTTTAACTGCTGACTATAAATACATTCAAGACACGCTTGTTCCACATGACTTCATTGGTTTCATTCCTATACTACACTAATATACGAATGACAGTGCTGCTATGCTAACATATGTGTCTAACAAAAGTCTTCACATTCCTGGTGGATTTCTATCTCAAAGATACAGATTCCCTTTTGCATGCATCTTTGTTGTGAAACAATAATTCACTCATTTAATTTATTCATGGGAAATGATAGTTTAAGACGCCTGGCTACTGATCAGAATGCTGTGAGTTCACTTGCATAAAAGTCGCTCTGGATAAGGGCGTCAGTCAAATACTGTCAATGAAATGAATTCAAATATTTCATATCTAGATCCCATAGAATTTCTATGTGGAAACTAGATAACAAATATCAGCTATGAGATCACAAAATTCTGCTACCTCTATGGAGAGTATATTTGGAGTTGCAATTAGCAGTAAGTCTCTATACAGCTTTTCACTCCTTTATAAGAGCTCGATATGCAGCATTTTATTATTTTATCCACAGTCCACAGTCTTTTTCTAAGAACTCTTTTTTGCAGCCAGTGAGGGTGAAATATGTGTACTCTACTCTTGATTATAATCTTGCCAGTGAGTTTTCCTCACATGTAAACGATCTGAGTAGTCTTATTCTAAAGCCTCAGGATTAAGATCCAGCAGCAAAAAGGCACATTCATGAATCTGTAGACATCGTTCCTCGGGTATCTGTTTGCACGCTTACAAATTCTGGCATTTCAGAAGTAAAGTAAAGAGGTTTTTTTTTCCTGGTACACTATATTTTTTTCCTTGGTACACTATATTCAGTATACTATATTCAAAGTCAGTTCTTCCACAGTTAGCAATGATGAGAAAGCATTAACAAGCCATAAATAAAATGAACATCATAATTAATTATGTTTAAATAATAACATAAGTATTCCTGCACTGAGTAATGTTTAGTCTATCCTTGACTAAATATCCGGGTAAATAAATGAAAGTACAACAACTAACCTCAGGTCATTGGGTGTAAACACTGGTATCCACCACTGCAAACATAATAATAAAGTCATTAGATCATTATTAGATGGAATAAACATTGATTAATGTAAGTGTAGGAGTTTTTTTTTAACATAAAAATCAATAAACGGATTCTCTGGTGGCCCAGTGGCAGGGGCTCACACTCTCACCGCCATGGCCCGGGTTCGATTCATGGGCAGAGAACCAACCCAGCCATTAAGGGGTTGACTCTCAGTGCTGGTCCCAAGCCCAGATAAAATGGGAGGGTTACGTCATGAAGGGCACTTGATGTGAAACCTGTGCCAAAATCAAAATGTTCAGATCGGACGATCCGCTGTGGCGACCCAGAATAGGGAGCAGCCGAAGGACAACAACATAAAAATCAATAAATACAGCCATTAAACCTTGAAAGCATTACTTAATATAAATCAGCGTGGAAGATCATGGCTTGTTAATTAATGCTTTACATTTACATTTAATGCCAGTTAACAGTGTAACTAAAACTGGATGAAGCATTGTGCCTTTGACATGTGGGCATAAAGTTCTGGCTGTAGGTGTAGTGTATGTCTGCAACATCACTCCCTGTGCAACAAGACACATTACTAAACCTCACTCAGCTTCTCCCATATCAACATTATCAGCACATGCAGCAGTGTTCTGCCAAAAAGAACAAGACATATCTATATCAAGCATCTCCCTGCCACATTCTCTCCAGTCTTAGCAAAAAGTTAAGGATTACGTAAGAATGAGGCACGGTGCTTGCCAAGGCTACATAGTTACCCCTCTCTGGATGAGTCACATTTCCTTTGTGTGATATGAACTTATTCTTATTTCACCTACTCCCCAGTCGCATATTCCATTAATCCTATTTATAACCCCAGCTTCATCCCTGACCATCACAACTTTACCACATTAATCACCTCTTAAGCAAATCTTCTGTTAGTGCTGGCATAAACAGTGCTGTTCTGTGTGCGTTAATCTGTGGGACTCAGGGATGCTGATGAGAGATTTGTTGATGTCTTTGTCCTCATTAAAGCTGCATCTGTGCTGGTTTCAGCTCTGCTGAATTTCACAGTGTTACTGTGAGCATCCCACATTGTGTTACGGCCCTCCTACTGAACAAGACGGCATCATCATGCAAGTGTTGACCAGTCATGTGCAATGAAACACTCGCCTGCGGCAGAACGGGAAAAAAAAGAGGCTGTCTTCTCTTATCTACATGTAAGAATAAGCTTGATTTTTTTAACATGGTACAACATAATGTGCAAACCAAGGAGCTGTACTAAGTAGTAACTAGATCATAGAGATATAATGAAAACAGCAACTCACTATTAATGAGTTGATATCTTTACATGATCCTCGATGACACTGAATCTTACTCTTTAGGCCCTTGTGCTAATCTTTTCTGCAAGTCTATGATTTGAATATACATTTACATTACCATTTGAGAAACTTATTTGGAATAGGACACAAGCAATCCCTACAAATGTTTGAAAATGAATGCATGATTTTATAACCTTTAGACTGCTTCTATTCATGGGGCACTGGTGGCTCAGTGGTAGGTTTCTTGCCTAGCATGCGGAAGGCCTGGGTTTGATTCTCAGCCAATGCCCAAACCCCAGCCACTGGATGTAGTGCTGTTCCCAAGCCTGGATAAAAAGGGAGGGCTGCATCAGGAAAGGCATCAGGCATAAAACTTGTGTGCGGACCAGTTGGTCCACTGTGGTGATCCCTCACATGCGTAGGGAGCAGCCGAAAGATCAACAACAAGAGTGTTTATTGAGGAACTAACTAAATGCCACAGTTTGTATTTAAATATTCAGATTTGGAATTATACCTGAAGTGGGTATGGCCAAAACCAGGAAGGTGTCATGTTCCCGGACAACACAGTAAAAATGCCAACCTTGTGAACTCTGGCTCTGACAAATTTTCAACCTCAACCTCATCTTCATCTCTTGGGTTATTAATTGCTCTCAGAGATATGCATATGACTGTGGTTGTTTTTTTTACTCTGTTCTCCGAGTTAGTATTTTTATTTGTATAGCCACTTATCTGCTGGTTGGCTGTGCTGCTATTTCAGTAAGCAAAGCTCAGCTAGTTCATGCAGCTGCAGCTGGTTCCCTTACTCAAAAAAAAAAAAAAAAAAAAAAAAAGCCAGAGCATATCACCCTAGTCTTACTCAAGCCTCACTGGTTTGCTAATAAGTCATGTGGCAAAAGCTCTGAATGCTTTAGCTCCCGTAGCTTGCTGATCTCCTGATATAGTGTCACGCATCCAGAGCATTCGGCTGAGACGAGCCTACTGTTAATCCAAGATCTGACTTGTAGCTCAGCCAGTGGAAGATGTCTGCAGCTAATCTCTGTAAAAGTGTTCATTACAATAGTGGTCAGAACATTATGCTAGGTTTTGTTTTGGGTTTTTTTTAGTTTAATTAGCAGACTGAAAATCTGTGAATTACCTGTAGTTCATGTCGTTAATGTGATAATCTCATATATCTAATATAAAATAATAAATAAATAAATAAATAAATAAAAATGATTAATGTCTTATTATTTCAGAAATATTGTATATTGTTTTTATTTTATGTTTCAGTGATCATTTACTTATTTTTAAATTTAAAGTATTGCCTAATTATTTAATTAACATTACATTATCCCTAATAATAATAATAATAATAATAATAAGTAATACATTATGATAATGATGAATATTATTATTAGTAGTGGTAAAGATATTAGTATTAGTATGATTATTGTTTGTGTTGTATTTAGTTGAAAGGCTATGCAAACACAAACACCCATACCCACATCCTGCATCACATTTAGAGAAGGTACTTCCCCTGGAGTGTGTGTGTATGTGTGTGTGTGTGTGTGTGTGTGTGTGTGCATGCACTGAATATAAAGCAGTGAATCTCATTTCATGGTCATCTCAAAATCACCATCTGAAGCATGAATCTTTGGCCCAAACAAAGCAGCAACAGCATGGCAGTCCCGTTTATTTGTCTAGATCTTAATCCTCATGACCCATGGGGATAAAAGAATGGGGATAAGGACTGCTATTTTGCAGTGTATTTTCAACACGAACTGATTGAGCTGATTAAAAACAAGAAGTCACTGTGTGATACTTGCAAATATGTTCAAAAGAGAGTAAAGAGGGAAGCATGACAAATGTTAAATAGCTCTTAATATGGAAATGAAACACGTCATTTTTTCATGTCCTCCATTATGTATTATTATTCACACTGTACTTCCACTCTTCATACATGTTTAATGTCAGATCTCATCTACACTAAGGAAAGATCTCACTCATGTTAAAATCTTAATGATGGCACCAATAAATGAACTGAAATCCTTACATGTTTTATGAGTAATGGGATTTTCTACTTCATACTGCTGCCAAGAGTCCAACATAAGGGCAGAAAAGAAAGTAAAAATCAGAGGAAGGAAGAAACAGGAGATAACAGGAAGGTCAAGCACAGGGGGAGAAAAAAAATCATTTCATCTCATGTTGTCTGTTCCCCTTGCCCCCGCTTGTCTCACTTGGTGAAATGTTAATATGACAGAGAGCACAAGAAAGAGCTATGACTCAAAAATAGGTCAGAAGCAAAAGAAAGAGGGGGTGAAGAATAGCTTGCCCTGTGATTTTCATGAGAAAGAAAAAAAAAAGAGAGAGCATGGATAAAGAGAGGTTAATGCAGGATCAAAATGAGTCAGTTTATAGCAAAGAAACCAACATTTAACCCCTTAAAATCCTGTCTTATTTTTTAGTTATGAGAGTGTGAGTAAAATGTAAAATGAGTTAGAATGTGTGTGTGTGTGCTTCTGGCTCAGTGCAGCAACATTTCATACTGATATACAATTAGATTTTTATTTATAAATATCTTGCAACAAACCATCGTCTGTGATTTTCTTGACTCTTGTGTAGGAACTTTAGGACATGGCTTATATCTTAGCTAATTTCTTGCCCAATAAATATGTCAGGTTTTGTATTTTATACTTATTCTTGGATACTATTTTACATATTAATGCTCCCTGTGTAATGCTGCATTGACATCAAAGTTATTTGCCCTCATGTATAAGAAAAAATAATTCAGCCCTATCATTTCTAGCACTTGGCAGACACCCTAATCCTAAGCAACGAACATTTATCTCATTTATACATCTAAGCAGTTGAGGGTTAGCGGCCTTGCCTAGGGGCCCAGGAGCTGCAGCATGCTGGTCCTAAGATTTGAACTCCTGGGCAGTTGTCCACTACTTGTTGTCTACTACTTCCCTAAAGATTGAGCATGTATTTCAGTAAAGCAGCCTATTGAGTAGCTATACTACAGTTAGTAATGCTTTGGTAGATCATTATGAGCTATACAATAATTCCAAAATCTATCTCTTGATGAATAACTAATCACACCAGTTCCTTGAATACTATCTTGGCCACCTACTGAAGAACTAGCTGATGCTCACATTAGTAACTACAACATATACTATATGGACAAAGGTATTGTGTCGCATCTCAGTGTAACAATCAGACCCATTGCCAAAGGTGTATAAAAAACAAGCACCTAACCACACAGTCTGCATTTACAAACATTTGCGAAACAAATGGGTCGTTCTGAAGAGCTCAGTGAATTCAAGTGTGGTACTGTGATAGGACTCCACCTTTGTAATAAGTCAGTTCGTGAAATTTCATCCCTGCTAGATATTCCACAGTCAAATGTAAGTGGTATTATTGGAAAGTGGAAACATTTCGGAACAGCAGCAACTCAGCCATGAAACGGAAGACCACGTAAAGTCACAGAGTGGGGTCACTGAGTGATGAGGGGCATGGTGCGTAAAAGTTGCCAACACTCTGCTGATTTCATAGCTGAAGAGTTTCAAACTTCCATTGGCATTAATATCAGCACACAGACTGTGCTGCGAGCACTTCATGGAATGGGTTTCCATGGCTGAGCAGCTGCATGCAAGCCTCACGTCACCAAGTACAATGCCAAGCGTTGGATGGAGTGGTGTAAACCACGCTGCCACTGGACTCTTGAGCAGTGGAAACGTGTGCTGTGGAGTGGTGAATCACGCTACTCTGTTTGCAGTCTGATGGGCGAGTCTGAGTTTGGTGGATGCCAGGATTGCAGTGTACCATCTGTAAAGTTTGGTGGGGGAGGATAATGATATGGAGCTGTTTTTGAGGGGTTGGGCTACACCCTTTACTTTGTGAGAACACTTTGAAAAAGGCACTTTTCTACTCCAACATGTCAGTGCACAAAGCAATGTCCATATAGACATGGTTGGATGAGTTTGGTGCGGAAGAAGTTGACTTTAGCCCTGACCTCAACCCCATCAGACACCTTTGGGATGAACTGGAACAGAGATTGCGAGCAAGGCCAACATGAGTGGAACATCAGTGCCTGATCTCATAAAGGTTCTGCTGGATGAATGGGCAAAAATTCCCACATAATCACTCCAAAATTGTGGAAAGCGAGCACAGAAGAGCGGTAGCTGTTATATCTGCATATATATGTGTCTATGTATGTAGAATGTGATATCGTAAAAGTTGGTGGTTGGTGTTATGGTCAGGCATCCCAATACTTTTGTCCATGTAGTGTATTTGTTAAAATATATTAAAGGTCATCACGGGCTATATTCAACCACCATCCCTGCTGAGATCTCTTTGAGCCTTAATATGAGATCATTTGCACAGTGGCCTACAAATGAAACTCAAAAAACTAGTGTCTAGTTCTTTTCTGCAGGTGTAAGTGTGCCAGTGTTCCTTCTGAATAATCACAAAGACACGCTGACATAAATATAATATCTCACTCTGTTATATGTATTCCAATTCCATCATCTTTTAGATATAATTATTACAATATTATAATGAGTGAGTAATGTGAGTATTTTAGATAATGACTGAAGTGTCACTGTGTTTATTTCCATAAGAGATAAGGATGATCTGGTATAGTACTGCATCACATTAATACTCACTACTAATGAACGATTTTCCAGGAACCTGGAATTTATTGCTGAGCTCACAATAATCTACCAAACCATTTCTATTTCTTACTGAGCAATTACTTTAAACCTAGGAGTTAAAATGCTACTAGTAATTTGCTCCTGCATAGTCCCTGCACATTTCTATATTTAGGAGTTATTACAATGCATTGTAAAGTATTGCTTATTTATGCTGAAGTGGGACATTGCTGCTGACATTGATAGTGTACATTCACAAAACTGAGTTGAACGAAACAGGACAGGGCGTTTAAGACTTTGCCTGAAGTCACTATGCACGAATTAGCCTCAGCAGGGAGTTCATTAACATTCTTGACTAGAGTAGGTTTGGAAATATCACTGTGCAGCAGTTTTTGAATGTCACACCCTTGTGGTGTGATATGCACTTCCTCATTTTGTAGCATAAAAGCTCAACAGATATTGCAATATGTTGTGTAAGTTCTAAGAACTGCTTTCATTGTGTTTTAAGCCCTCGCTTTGTTTACATAACTACTCTTAGGATTATCCTTTGGTTTCATTATTTTATCCCTGACTGTGTTTGTCCATTTCTTGCATCACTGTTCGGACTGCATTTTAGAGTTGACAGTAAAATCTCTCTTAATGACTGCTAAAGCCTCCTGGAAATCTCTATTTTTTTTTTTTTTTTGAAGACCTCCATTATTCACTTTGCTCTGCACAATTTAGTGAGAAAAGCCAATGGGCCCAAATCTTCACTCTTCTTTACTCCTGACCTCCTAATCGGAAGCTTGGCCTCTTTATTCTACAAATGCAATTTGCACTTCATGTAATTTTCATTTTCGGGCCCTCTGTGTTTGGGATGGCCCTTTACTGTAATACAATTATTAATGGATTAATGCTTTTATGCAGCTTCACTGCAGACCATGACCCTCATTACCACATGTGGCACTGTAGAAAGAGAAATTCTGCTCTCCAAGGAGGTCAGTCCATTTCTCTGCAGCTTTCAGCTTCCTTTCATGCAGAATAGCTTCTGAGTCTCACTCTCGCTCTTTCTTTACCAGCTATGTACACAATATCCGACTTTATAGACCCACACCAAGGGGTCCTAATCGGCTCTTATAGCTGCTGTAATCACTCCTATGTGATGCTCAGGCCTACAGAGAGAGAGAGAGAGAGAGAGAGAGAGAGAGAGAGGAATGGGAGGTGGATAGTAAAATGTGTGTGGTTGTGTGTGTGCGCACATGTATGCTGTTCCTCTCACTCTTTATGCTTTATGAACAGTGTTAACGTGTAGTCCTCCCACCCTTCAGCACTCAAAAAACATATCCAAGGCCACTGGCATATCTCTCTCTCTCTTCTCTTTCTCTCTCTCTCTCTCTCTCTCTCTTTCTCACTCACACTCTTGTTCTCACTCTCTCTCTCTCTCTCACTCTCTCTCCTAGCTCTAATTATACTGAGAAGTAGGCTGCTGTTCTAGTTCAGAGCACCCAAGTGGGTGGCCTGATTCACCATCAATGGAAGGACAGAGGGAAAATGTGAGTACATGTACACTCAAGGCCAGATGTACTAAACTGTTTGTGCTTGTTTTTAGCTCGAATTAGGCCGTCTTCTTTGAAAAACAAAACAAAAAAACAAAACAAAAATCCCTGACAAAGTCAGTTCTGCACAAAACTGTCAAACGCGCCGAAATGTGTAATTTAAACACTGTGCATGTGGCAAGGCACAAACTGCTTCTCTCTCTCACACATATCACACAAAAAGTGGGAAGAATACATTGTACTACAGTTGCATGTGGTTTCGTCTGCCTTTAACCCATGTGCAAATTGGAGTGTGTGTTGCTTAGAGCTTTATGTGTACTGTTTTTCTGCAGATGGATTGCCAGTATGAGCATTTTATTCATTCTCATTTTCATTTTTATGTCACAAAGTGTAATAATGGCATACTATTTTAGGATTTTGAAGACAGAACAAATCCGGGAAATTACGTGTTAATACTGGTTGTCAATTGGAATTGTTTTTGTTCTGCAGGTCTGGCAACCCTGTCTAAACCACACATGTCAGGAACACAGTCATCATTTTTCCTCAGAACTAACAAAGAAATTAAACACAACAAGCAGCATGCTTGTGGCAATGCTTATTCTTTACACATGGCTTTTTCATTAAAATCAGTTACCAAATGGCATACTATTAGCTGCATTATTGCCCCCAGCACTGTGCACATGTTTCTGTTCTGTACATTATCTATATCTTACTCAGCTTGCATTTCTCTCTCTCTCTCTCTCTCTCTCTCTCTCTCTTCTGAGCTTTCTGACAGCACCTGATCATAGGCACAGTCAACATAAAAGACATTTTGTGACTGCATCATTTACCATTATGTCCATTGATGTGTGTATATATCTGCCCACAGTTTATTTCTAGACATTTTATTAGGTGGGGGGGTAAATTTGGGCCAGTTTTAACAGGGGCCAGTAGTAACACTATCAGTTGCTCCAATCCGCAACAAGCTACAGTAGTGACACTCAGTCTGCACATGCTCAGTAGCATCCTCTGCCTGCCTGTAAAAGAACAGCAGCTTAATCACAGCTCTGAAGAATTTATTATCAAACATCTTTCTGAGGAATTTCCTCAACTGGAGAACAGATTTTTTTTCTGCAAATGAAAGCAAAATGATCTATTCAGTGTTTACCACCAAACAGGAAAAAAAAATCCATTTAGTAGATTTAGGGTTTGCAAAAAAAATGATAAATGATAAAGCTTAAAACCCCAAGCTGATAAACCAGCGTTTTTTCATGTGATAGATGTACAGTATTTTGGTATTTTATTCAGTAACTTATATTCATGTAATCAATTACATATGCTTTTATATACCTTAAATAAAGTGCTTTATCATGCGCAAACTTTGTAAAACTATGAGTTCTCTTCTGTATAAAAAATAAATTGCATGTATCCTCTGATAATTAACAAGAAAATGGTGTATAATATTATGTTATGAATAGTTATCAAATAACTATCACTATAACTATCTCTCTTACACATAGCATGTATCTACATCCACTGGGCAGTGTTTTAGGTAAAACTACTAAAGGTGCACTTGGTAAGTAGATAATTACTGACTAGAGCCAGAATACACAGTGTTCCTGATATGGTGGTACAGCACAACACCCACTAACATGTCAGTGTCAGTGCAGTGTTGAGAAAAGTCCACTACAGAAATAATATCTGGACAGAGATGGCTATAGGGTGGCTGCTTCGCTTTACAGTGATAAACAGGGTGGGTGGGGATGACAAATGCATAGTAAGTGTAGATACAAGGGAGCTACATGTCCCTAAAGTGTATATGCATATATAGTAGTGTGTGTGTCTGTGTGTGTCTCTGAGGAAGCCTTAACATTAGTAATACAACATTTTACTCTAAATTATCAGCTTGGCTTGTCGAGTACTCTTTTCTCTGCATGCCCTCTCCCTTTTCTTCATATGCACACATTTACCAAGATGTTTACAAAGCCACAAATCTAATTCCATCATTAGCGGTTGCCCAGCAACACAGTCTCCTAAATGATCATCTTATCAGGCTTATCTGAAACAGAGCGCTTTCAAAGTGAGACTCTAATTATCGTCTTGAACAGTTTTGAGAAACCGTGCCCTGTTCAGACAGTAAGCTTTTCCTGTATCAGATAATCAGCACACTCATCCTCACAACCATTTCAGATCCTAACATCATCCCCATTCCACACCTCCCATCCTCACAGGCAGAGAGGAAGAGCGGAATTTACAGTCTGATTTTATTTAAAGAAAAGAAAAAAAAATTCACAGCGCTTCAGTTAAGAAAGAAATGGGGGAAGAAAGAAGAAAGAGAGGGTGAAAAAAAAGAGAGAAAGATAGAAAGAGAACGTTGGCAACATGTTTACTTGCATAACCATGAGTAGCTTTCAGCAAGGCTGAGGCTACGGTTGCCAAGCAACGGCATCCGTGCAGCAGCTGCATTGCGCCATGGAGTTGGGAATATTGTGTGTGAAGTTGACCGTTTTTCCCCCTCCCCCATAAACCCCCGGGACATTTCATTAAAAAAGGTGTGTCTCTGCTCTCAACACAACAGACGTCACATGTAACTCATGATTAAAGTTTATTTTTATAACCTGAAATCCCAAACACTTTGGATATAAAGCAAACCTTAAACCTAAACAAACCCTCACACACAGACACCTACACACGTGTACGCACAGTTCTACAGAGCCACAGATCCAGCAGGCTGTCTAGATGGCGATGTGCTGACTCACTCCTTGTTTGGAGAAGTCGAGAGGGGGGCAATGGAGGACAGAGAGTGAAGGGAGGCTGCAAAGCTGCAAGCTGTACCTCAAACTGTTTGTTGGTGTAATCAAATCCACAGTAAATGGAAATTGATTCCATATATTTTTAATAATTACACAATTTGACGCCGAAGTGCACACAGTTTAGCATCTAAGCAAATGCTGCAGCTCCTCTCTTCTCTGCAGCAGTGTCTGCACTCATACACTTCAGTGCTGTGATGTTCCACCTGTAACTTATGAGGCAGCACTGACACCAACTGGTCATGAAGACAAACACCAGGTCACAGACACAACCACACACACACCCAGGGGAAGCAAGCAAGGGTGTTCAGCTGTTTAGCAGGTTAATGAACTGTCCCCTAGCCTTCCTTCAGACAAATTAGTTTCTGGAAGGTTCCCTGCTGTTTGTGGGTCCTCAGAGTCACCTCCTGTATACAGGATGTATTATAATAATGAGCACTTACAGTTTAAAGAAAAATGAACATATTGCATTGAGGCCAATTTGTGCCTCTAAAGTATATTTGAACAAGCAGGTAATAGAATGAATAATAAAATATATGAATGTATGAATGAGTTTGTTCTCCCAGTGCACCTGAGTTTTCTCTAGGGATCCAGTCCAAAGACATTGGCATCACTAAATTGTCCGTAGTGTATGAATGGGTGTGTGTGATTGTGCCTTGCGATAGGTTGGCACCTTTTTTTTCTCCAGTTTGTGCCCCAAGTCCTCTGGGATAGACTGCAGGCTACCATGTCACCCTGTATAGGAGAGGAAAATGGATGATGTTATGATTCTTTCATAATTATCTTATAGTGGATATGTAGATGATGGCATAGTGATGTAGTGAATAGCATTGCCACCCAAAAGCTCCATGGTCCCTGTCTCAATCCTGAGTATGATTACTCTCCGGGTGCCATATCACATTCTCCCCTGTCTGCGTAGTCTTCCTGTGGATTCTTCAGCTATCTTTCCACCTTTTCTGAAAACATGCTGGTAGATGAGCTGATTACACCAAATTGCCGCTAGGTCTGAAAGAGGTCTGAAAGAGTGTACACTTGGTGTCCTGTCATGAACAGGCATCTATCAGGTTCCACAGTGCATTTGAGTATTTCAGAAACCGAAGATCTCTTGGGATTTTCAGTGTCTAGACTGAAAGATGTAAAAGCACCTTGCTGATGAGGGAGGTCAAAGAAGAATGGCCAGATAGGAAGGCTACGGTAACTCAAAAAACTACTCCTAACAATTTTGGTGAGCTGAAAAGCATCTTGAGGCAGATGGGCTAAGAGTATACTGGGTTCTATACTGGGAACTGGATTTTAGGCTACAGAGGGCACAGTTTCATAGAAATGTAACAGTGGAAGATCAGCAAGATTGGAAAAATCCTTTGGCGTCATGCACTGGAGTTCATGACTGCGTACGGTGTTTATTCAGGTAAACAGATAGAGGTATAAAATGTGTTTTATAGTAGGGTCCTCAAACATTCCTCATCCTTGTATCAGGTGATTGATTTGATGTACAAATACTGGTGCTGACCTGAAAATTACAGATTACAGAATGGATCAGGTGTGTAGCTGCCTTTTCTCCATCCTTTTTACTTGTTGGAAAAGATTTGAAATCCTTCAGACCAAAGAAGGCTTGTGTACTGACTTTATATCTTTAAAAACAGGCCCTAAATAAGAATCATGAAAAATCAACATGAAAATATTTGGCTGGTCTTGAACTACCATTAGCATTTAATGGGTAGGTCTGTTGAATAAATTTAAGCATTTCCTCTCTGTGTTGCCTCATTTCTGAAAAATAACCCGAAGGCATACTGTTCCTTGTATTTTTTATCCAGAAATGCATTTTAAATCAGACTAGCAGCAGAAGCAGGGTAGAACAGGTCTGTTCAGGTTGTTAGGAATAACTCAGTGTCCAGCAGGTCACTGCAACAGTTGAATAAAAACAAGCTTGTTGGTGGAGGAGAGCCGCTCATTGTTAGTAACATGATTCCTGCTGAGGGCCTCATGCTTTTTTCGTTCTTCTTTTTTGGATCATCTTGTGCTTGTAAGTAGCCATTTTTATTTAGTTTTAAAATACCAATCCTTATGGGTGTCTGATATATATATTTTTATTGTCTTAGTTTTTTTGCAAAATAAAATATTATACTGAGTTGACATAATCGGTGCTTGAAAAATAATTAACATATTTCTTCTTTTTCTTCACTTGACCTCAGTTTTTGTTTGTTCATGCATCAGGGCCTGTTTGACTCTCTGTGCTGGACCACATGTTATAAATATTTAAGTTACATCACTGTTAGTGAAGGGGAAAGAGAAATGCTTAACTGCACTACAGGAAAGTCGCAATGTTCCCTGTTTTGCACTGTATGCTGTGGTGCAAAACCTGAATTAATATTTACTTAAATATGACATAATGATGAGGTATGTACTAATCATAAACTAATGAAAAGCTAATGGTCTCATAAGCTAAAAGTGTTATGAATTCATGTGTGAAGTTTATTTTGTGTTGAGTACATGCCTTAACTCATCATTAGTTCATATTGAAATAAGTATTAATGATTAGTTATTAGTGTATGATTATTCATGTACTGTTCTTGTAAAGCATTACAAATTATATTAACAAGATACTTAGTTGGTCATGTTTCTGAGTCTTTCTTCTAACTCTGTCCTCTAAAAACATGTATGTCCTTGCCATTATTACTGCTTCAATGTCTTTCATATCCAATGAACAGCTTTTGTATCCCTACACATTTTTCTTGCCATATGCTTTTATCTTTATGACAGGTTTTTCAGATCTGGCTAACAAACTGAAGACTGACAAAACCTAGACTTGATTTGTGTTTGATTTCGGTTTCGGATTGTCTTACAGGACACACCCACACTTCATCTTGAACATTTGTCTACAGATTATTTGTATAACAGATTTCCCTAGGCAGAAATGGTTTCCTGCGAAGCCATGTGGGATGCAAACCTTTGCCCTTGTACATATTTGAATACAACTTACAACAATTACAAGAGCCTACAGTCTGTTGGTGACTTGACCTTCAATCTGACCTCTGTGGCAGTGATTCCAAAATGCTTCCAGATGAAAGCAGAAGTCTACAACCTCCAGCTGTTTTCAGAGAGTAATGTAACAAGTCTGACTGATGGCGATGAGCTTTATGATCCAGCGTGTCAAGCCAATGGACTCTTCAAGGCCAAGCAGTGCAATAACAGTGATGTGTGTTGGTGTGTGGACAGTGCAGGTGTGCGTCAATCAGACAATGGTGACAGAAACCTTCAGTGTGAGGAGCTAGTTTTGCCAAAGTCAGTACAAATATGCTCTGTCAGTCTGAAATATTAGTCTAAAATGATTTCATATAAAATACTTAGCATTGTCTTCTTCTACAGCTGGGTACGTATTGAGATGAAGCACAAGGAGACCAGCAATCCTTTGGAGCTTTCCCAGTTGCAGAGGTGATTTGATGATTACTCCCTAATTGTGGCTTTTCTGGATATATAGTTAATAATAAACAACACATTTCTAGTTATTGGTTATTTATTTACAGGGCTATTGCCAGTGCCATTCAGGAACCAGATCCAAATGTGGATAGTAAAACTGAAGTCAAGGTGAGACTGAATTCAAATACACAGTAATGTCTGCCTATTTAATCCAGTAATTAATTCATCTTCATCTGGTCATCACACACATATGTGTTCCTTCCCCCAAACTGTTGTCACAAAGTTGTAAAACATCTGGTTATACATATATTATAAAAAAATATATATATGCAAATGTATTTCTCTGGTGTAGTATGAGGTTGATGCTCGTCTCATCACCATTGAGGTGAGGAAAAACCCTGATGATCAGAAAAAGGAGCAGTCAGTGTTGGCCTACTACACTGAGAAAGATGTGAGAAAGCAATGTTTAAGAAGTTTAATACATGCGCTTCAGTTCTATTGTCACGTACTAAAAAAAATATTATTTTCCACAAGGTTGTGGTGCAGTCGCTCCTCAGTGACCAACTTAAGATTGAACCAACAGTCGAAGGGGAAAAACTGGAGATTGAGAGCATCATGGTATATTACGTGGATGAGAAAGAGCCCAAACATAGCATGCAAATGCTCACTACAGGCCTTCTGACTGTCACTGGTGTGTTCATCCTGGCAGCTTGTCTTGGGATCCTCATTCTGGTCAGTTCCCTCACAGGGATAATGTCCTGTACCGATAGATGACAGGGAAATAGTAATGCCATTTGTGTAAATCGATGTAAAGTGCTTTTCCACATTATGTAGTGTTATGGTCATGAAACGAAATGGACTTAATTGGGATTATACTATATGTCATTAAGCTACAGTTTGTTTACCAAATATCAGTCAGTGGATATGGGGGGCATTAGTCCAAAAAAAATGTGTAATTTTATGTGTAACTCTGAAAGAGCTGGAGAGACAATGGCCATAAATCAGACAATCCATAAAGCTGCACTTTATGGTAAATTGCTGAGAAGAAAGATCATTTTGGGGGGAAAAAAGAAACACAATTTGAAGTTTGACAGAAGACATGCAGAAAAAGGTTATCTGGTCTGAGATCAAGCATGAACCTTTTAGCTTTGGCAGAAGGTGATACTGTACATTCGGTTGTCCATTACTCAGAGAACACAATCCTCCTGGTGAAACATGTTGGTAGTAGCATCATACACAACAAAATGTGTATGTAAGACATTGTATTGCCTTAAAATATATTTGATTTCTTCTGAATGACTTGTGTTAGTATGCAGTTACTGTATTCACTGTTACAGGGATCTAAATTTATTGATGTCTTCCTTCCTGTTTTAGTTCTTGATCAGAAAACAAAAGAGGGGCCAATATGCAAAAGCTCAGGTGAGGTTAATGATGCTATATTTTATAGACATTCTGTAATCTAATCTGTTACAATTCCAAACTTTCTTTGGAGATACATATGTTATGTAAGGATCTGTCATGTGTGAGGTTTGGAATTTTGTGCTGATAAACACTGAGACAAACGTGGGCATGTTAAAATTGAATTTCTTTGCAGACCTGTGAAATGGAGGAGATTTAGATACTAAACTGGATTGCAGGATGATGGAAAATGATGACGCAACAAAACACCTGATGATTATTAATACATAAATTGTTCATGATTTTACATTTATGCTATTGTCACTGCTTCTCTTGTCCTTCTTCTATTCTGTTGAGTATATTACTTATATATAAGTATATATTATTTTAAGCTAATCCTTTAAAATAAAGTCCTGTATTGTACTGTTATTGGATAGACTTTGTGTATTTAATATTGCGCATCATCATCGTCCTTGCCATATTATAATGTTATAGTACAGTATTTTAATATTAGTATTATAAGTAATAATTGCTAAAAATTACAGTTGTTTAGTTGCAAGAAAAAAAGGCTTTATGAAACCTTCAAAAACTACACGGATCAGCCATAACATTATGACCACTGACAGGTGCCGTGAATAACACTGATTATCTCCTCATCATGGCACCTGTTAGTGGGTGGGATATATTAGGCAGCAAGTGAACATTTTGTCCTCAAAGTCGATGAGTTAGAAGCAGGAAAAATGGGCAAGTGTAAGGATTTCAGCGAGTTTGACAAGGGCCAAATTGTGATGGCTAGACGACTGGATCAGAGCATCTCCAAAACTGCAGCTCTTGTGGGCCTGTAAGTCCTTTAAGTCCTAGAAGTTGTGAGATGTGGCCTTTGGAGGCCCCAGCTCATCATTTACAGGACCTAATGGATCTGCTGGTTTGTTTATTTAAGATTATGTTGTTAATTGCAGTATTTTGGAAACCTGACCTCTGTCATTAAAAGGACATTTGTTTGTTCATTCAGTCAGTCATCTTTGGTAAATGCTTTGTCCTGGTCAATGGTAAACTGGCCAGGTACACACCCTGAATTGGACATCAGTCACTCACATGGAACCAAGCACACAAGTTCACATCCTGGGAGAATTTTAGTATAATTCCACCTACTGGCATGATTTGGGTGGTGGAAATGAACCGGAGAACTTGGAGGAAACCTCCAAATTTCTCAATTTAATTCACTTTATTGTATAGCGCTTTTAACAATGGACACTGTGTCAAAGCAGCTTTTCAGAAGTATAGAAACATAGAAAGAAATTATAAAATTTAAAGTTAGGTTACTATTTTATCCCTAATGAGCAAGCCCGAGGTGACTCCCTGAGATGATATGAGGAAGAAACCTTGAGAGGAACCAGGCTCTGAAGGGAACCTCATCCTCATCTGGGTGACACTGGACAGTAAAGTGACTGTTGATAATGTCCCTTCTTTACTCATGAATAAAGTTACGTATATAACTGACACTTATATAACATCTTTTTCTAGTCAAAGTAATCAAATACAAATAAAACAGGGTTAATAAGCAGAGAAACCGATAAATATTTAACTTCTCGGTTAGTGCAGGAACCGCGACCCTGTGATGACGTGTTTCCGGTGCTGGTGCTGTCGGTGGCGGGAGATTCCAGCATGGCGGTGCAACCAAAACAGAACTTGTCCATGGACAGCGCGTCCGAAACCGGGTTTATAAACTTTTATTTTTCCATGCCCGAAAAACCGGACACTACGGTGAGAATATTTGACCGCAGCGATTACTACACCGTGCACGGAAAAGATGCGAGCTTTGCTGCAAAAGAAGTTTTCAAGACGAATGGAGTTATTAAAATGCTTGGTGCAGGTGGGTATGGCTAATGGTCAAGGCTAAGCTAAGTAGAGAAATGCAGGTCTTAAAGTTTTATTTTTCTTTAGCATCCAACCGAAAGTATTTCTGTTAACATATTTACATTTTTACATTACATTTACATTTACATTTACATCTCTTTTCCTCTGAAGCTGGTTAGGGATATGTTTATGCACGTGATTAGCTCGTTTAGCCAGCTACAGTTAGACATTTAGCTTTTACCTTGGTAATAGTTAGCAGGATGTACAGTATATGGCTGAAAGTATGTGGACATCTGATTATGTGCAAGATCCCAAGACTGATGATTCGAAATTGAAAGCACACAATACACAAAAAGTAGCATTACATTTTTCCTTCACTGGAACTAAGGGGCCCAAATATGAACCAGTTTCTCAATGCCCATGTGCACAAAGAGAGCGCCATGAAGACATGGTGTGCCAAGGGTCTGCACAGAACCCTGATCTCAACCCTATTGCTGTGATCTCACCACCACCATGCTGCCAGTGAAATATAATTCCACACGTTTGTGCAGTTTTAATTTTATTACAGGTTATTAATTTTTTTTAATTTTCTAGTTTTAATTCATCCCATAGGTGTTAAGATCAGGACTCTGTGCAGGTCAGTCAAGATCCTCCACACCAAACTCGCTCATCCATGTCTTTATGGACCTTGCTTTGTGCGCTGGTGTGCAGTCATGTTGGAACAGGAAGGGATCATCAGCAAACTGTTCCCACAAAGCTGGGAGCATGAAATTGTCCAAAATGTCTTGGTATGCTGAAGCATTAAGAGTTCCTTTCACTGGAACTAAGGGACCAAACCCAACACCTGAATTCCATTATTTGAAGGGGTGTCCCAACACTTTTGGTAATATAGTGTTTATTGGATAAATTCAAGATGCTTTTTCCCCCCTGAAATGTGTCTTTATATGAAATACAGGCAGCAGGAAGCTGGAGAGTGTGGTACTCAGTAAGATGAACTTCGAGGCGTTTGTGAGAGACCTGCTGTTGGTCAGGCAGTACCGTGTGGAAGTCTATAAGAATAAGTCGGGAAGCAAGAGCAGCAAAGATCACGACTGGCAAATAGCCTACAAGGTAAAGTTAAATGTAAAGGTAAACTCTGAGATTCACCTAGACACTTGGACAACTTTTATTATCGCCATGACTGTGCTTAAAGTTAACACTGAACCACCTCCAATACAGTTTTCTACAGGCATATGATCCATTTTACCAAGTAACCTTACTATTAGGTTCAGTCAGTGTGTGTGTATATCACATACAAACAATTGTATCTGTGATTGCTATACATTATGGCTAATACCACTTTATCAAAGTCTGGCTAGACCAAATCTGCAGCTATATAGACATTTAGATATTTGTAGCCATATATTTGAAGCCATCAGTTCTAATATGGAAGTATCACAACGAGTGCAAAGATTGTGAAAAAGCAGTCGGAAAAAACACAGGTACTTAATAAAAAAAACAATGGCAGATCAAATGTGGCTTGGCTTCTGATTACTCAAACAAGCAGCTATTCTTTTGTCCAGAATGTCAGTGTAATGATATAATTCATGTTTTATAATTTGTCCACACTTGTGGTTATTTTACCACTGGTTTGGTCCAGTTATCAATTTCATTCTCTCACACTCACTGTTCTCTTTTGCTGTAATAAATTGTAGTACATTTGTTCCAGTTACAATTAATATATTAACAATTTACAAAGGAATAGTTTCATTTTCTTCTTTGTTCCATCTTTGTGTAACGGGATGTGTGTTTTAGGCCTCTCCAGGAAACCTGACCCAGTTTGAGGAGGTTCTGTTTGGTAGTGGAGGAGGTTTAGGGGAAGGGGCTGCTGGAGTGGTCGGGATCCGTATTGGAACAGCAAGTGATGGACAGCGTGTCGTGGGTGTCGGGTATGTTGATAGCATACTCCGAAAGCTCGGGGTGTGCGAGTTTCCAGATAATGACCAGTTCTCCAATCTGGAAGCTCTCCTCGTGCAGATAGGACCGAAAGAGTGTGTGCTTCCTGCTGGGGATACAGCAGGAGATCTGGGTAAACTAAGAGAGGTATCTACAGTGGGAATTTGATTTTGTGTGTGTGACAATGACAATGTGTGAGAAAACCTAAAAGCTGATGTAATGCTTTTTGTGTTTTTGGTTCTTGCTACAGGTTGTGCAGCGTGGAGGCATTCTCTTCTCAGACAGGAAGAAGGCAGAGTTTACAACCAAAGACATAGTTCAGGATCTGAACCGTTTACTGAAGACTCAGAAGGGAGAGACCGTGTCTAGTGCCGCACTCCCAGAGATGGAGAAACAGGTCAGTGGTGCTTTGTAGACATTTTAATTTCTCGGGAATAAGCACCGTTTATATGGCAGATAATGTGGGGTTCTCACTTTGCGGTGATGGAAAAGAACATTTGACATTTTATACTTAATGTAGCTAAACTATTAGAACAAAACATTTGAAGTTTACTTATTCCTTCTCAGTAGATTGGTGATTAGTAAATAAAAATTCGGTTAGTAAATAATTCTAAAAAGTACAGAAATAGATATTTTCCCTGTTGGATGCACCAGTGCACAGGGTTTGTTTGTTTTTGTTTCAAGGTTCTGAAATTTCAGCACTGCCAAGCCATAGATACTATGTTAAAACCATTGGTTTGATTTTATGTTTTTCTTTTATTTCTACAGATTGCTATGTCCTCTTTGGCTGCTGTCATAAAGTATCTGGAGCTTCTTTCTGATGAGGCCAACTTCAATTCCTACAAAATGACCACATTTGACCTGAGCCAGTACATGCGGCTCGACAACGCTGCTGTGAAGGCACTTAACCTCTTCCAAGTGAGTGAATATAGGTTTTTATAAAACCTGAGCTTTTATTTTTTTTAAGCAAATATACATTTGCCTGTGTAAACAGGGATAATTGTTGTGTTCCTTATTTTCTGGTCTTCATCATGATACCTGTGTAATCTGTGTGTCTTTTGTAAACAAATTTAGTTTTGTTGATTTTGGAACAATTTGATCTTAATAAATCAAAGAGGAAATGGAATGTCCATTATAAACCCAACAACAGTTTTGTTAATGTGTGCTAGGTTTTTTCTCATCAGAATTGTAAATTTCTAATCACTTACTGTACTCTTTCTCCTTCAAGGTATTGTTGCTGTGTTTTGTCCATTTCTTGCTTTTTGTGCTGACTGATTACTTGCCCTTAATCCACCCTGAGTGTGACATCACAAGAAATATGACCCGCATGTGGATATGGTCAATACCTTTGACTGATTAATTTTTTTTTCTAGGCTTCCTCTGATGATCCTACAGGTACACACTCCCTAGCAGGACTTTTGAACAAGTGTCGAACACCTCAAGGCCAGCGACTGGTCAGCCAGTGGCTTAAACAGCCTCTGATGGACAAAAACAAGATTGAGGAAAGGTGAGGTTATTGTCCTTTTTTTATGAATTAATAAACATGGGTGAAAATCGAAGTTTAGGTTAGACAGGTTTATAATTTCCTCTATGATTGGCCCGTCAATGTTACTGAATCAGAACTAGGAATGAGTAAATGAGTGTGCCACAGCATGAGTTTCTGTGCGAAGTTAAGGTGTAATCAAATATTCTCAATCACCTGGGCTGTGTGGTTATATCAGCCAGTGCCATGCTGGTAGATTACTTCCACCTTGTGTTTATAAATGGTTTTGCATTCATGAAACATCAGTCTTATTGAGTAGGGGATGAAATATATGATCAAGATACTGTTCAGCCTTCTTTGTGTTTAGGATTTTGAACATACTGTACAAAATAAGACCTTGAATATTAAAATAAATAATATAATGTTATCACCATAGACAGCCATATAAGACATTTAAAGCATCTTTATAGGATGTGTGATTATTACCACAGCAGATTAAATAACAACGTCTAATGTTAGCAAATGGAGCGAAACTCAGCAGTATTGTTGAATGTTTAATTGATTAAAAAAAGATCTGTTCAAAGGACACATAAGCATTTTACAGGGTCTGAAGACATCCTTTCCTAATCATCTCTGCACTTTTGTTTATACTGCCTAGTAGAAATAAGTAATATTTATTTACTACTGTTTATAGTATTTGGCAGATGCCCTTATCCGGAGGAACTTGCTGAAGTGTTTTGTACATTAAAAGCAGATCCTGTGCTAGTACATCCCATGCTAGTAAAAATAAGTCAGGGTCTAAAAATACCATCAAGCTTAGACTCTGTTAGAGAAGAGATGATACAGCAACAAAACTGTACAAGTTGAAAAGCTTGATTCATGTCTTTCTATACACAGTATAATTAATCTTTCACTACTTTTATACACAACACTATAATAAACTATACATGAACATACACCATACTGTGCTGTGTTGATGTGCTTTGGTAAATTCTTTGGTAAACTCTTAGGCTAGACCTTGTGGAGTGTTTTGTGGAGGACTCGGAGCTGAGACAGAGCTGCCATGAGGACCTTCTGCGTCGCTTGCCTGACATGAATCGCCTGGCTAAAAAATTTCAGCGTCAGAACGCCAACCTGCAGGACTGTTATCGTGTGTACCAGGCTGTGGGTCAGCTTCCAGGCCTGGTGCTGGCCTTAGAGAGACATGCTGGTGTGAACCTGATCCTCTTATATCTAGTGTTTTAGTCACGAAAAGATTCACAAAGATTTACGTTGTCGACAATATTCAGTATAGTTCTCTTCATTTTAAAGATTTAGAGTAATTTGAGTAGCCGACAACTCTGGCCTTTTTCTCTTGTAAATAAATGTGACTAATAGCAAATTTTAACAACCCAGTAATCCATATTCAACCTCCTCTAGTAGTTAAATCATGTATTAGAGGTTTATGCATTAAAGCAATTTAAAAATATCCTCCCATTCCTACCACTGACAGGCAAACATCAAGTCCTGTTGCACGCAGCGTTCATTACACCCCTCAATGACCTCGTCTCTGATTTCTCCAAGTTTCAGGAGATGATTGAAACTACGCTGGACATGAACCAGGTCATGATTTGTCCTTTATCTCAGCTATCCAGAACAAGGTCATTCTTTTATTTTCCCCTCATGGTTATTCTGTTAATGTCTATTCCCTTTGTGGTCTATTTATAGATTGAGCACCATGAATTTCTGGTAAAACCCTCCTTTGACCCCACACTGACTGAACTGAGGGAGAACATGGACCAGCTGGAGAAAAGCATGCAGGCAACTCTAAACAGTGCAGCCCGAGAGCTTAGTAAGACGGATTCCACCATGATTTTTCAATGCCACTTTTAGATAAAGATTTTTTTTTTGTCTTGGAAGTGTACTAGACTAGTAGTCAGCATATTCGGTAGTGATTATGTACACACAATTTACAAATTATTTGATTTGACAGAAATCATCAAGCTTCTGACTTATTTTCTGTTAAAAATGTGTTTTATAAAGAATGGATTACAAACTAGGAATATTTGAAGGCTTGCAGTAACAGCTGCAAAATGATAAAGAAAATTAAATATTAGAAAACATCTTCATAGTAACAAAAACTATCATTTAACAAGGTGCCAGTATTTATGTGCCTGCCAGTGGAATTCAAATAGGCGTGTTGTGCCTTCAGTCCTAAAACCCCATTATTTTATACTTTATGAAGTAAGCACATATAGATTAGATTAGTTTTTGGACTTTAATACAGTTTTTAACAAAAAAAAGTGGAGTTCAGCTTATTGCGTTGAATGCTTTTCATGAAGGAATGTCATTTTGTTCAAAACCAGCTCATATTTATTTATGTATTATTTATTTACTATTTAATGTAGTAGTATAAAAATAAATGTTTATTAAATATTCAAATGCATCTAAGTGCAATTTGTAATTGCCTATTTATAGCAAAATTCCCTATTTATAGCTTTCACTCTTATTCTGCTATGCAAAATTAGTTTTTACTCATGATTCAGAATGCTATTCACTATTTTTGTACATTTCTCAAAACTCTGCCTCGTTAGTATATTGTCATTGTTGTTTGTTTTTTTTTGTTTTGTTTTTTCATAGATTTGGATGCAGGCAAGACGATAAAGCTGGAATCCAATGCACAGATGGGATACTACTTCCGTGTCACCTGCAAAGAGGAGAAAACCCTGCGCAACAATAAAAAATTCACAACTTTGGATGTGCAAAAGAACGGAGTGCGCTTCACCAACAGGTGAGAGTTTTAATCCTGATGAAGATGAGTGTGAAGGTGTGTCCTGGTTTCAGTGTGTGATAACAGAAAGGTGATGCTTTGCTGCTTTTCAGTAAGCTGAGCTCTTTGAATGAGGAGTACACCAAAAGCAGGGAAGAGTATGAGGAGGCTCAGAACGCCATTGTAAAAGAAATCATCAGCATCGCTGCTGGTAAGTCTGTCTTTTCATTGGTCTGAATTAGCACTGACAGGGTCATGTACTGATGATGTGTTTGATCTGCAGGCTATGTGGACCCACTGCAGATCTTGAATGACGTGGTAGCCCAGCTAGATGCAGTGGTGAGCTTTGCGGTCGTATCCAATGCGGCCCCTGTGCCCTATGTGAGGCCTACGATACTGGAGAAAGGTAGCGGCAGGTTAATCCTGAAAGGAGCACGTCATCCTTGTGTGGAAGCCCAGGACGATGTGGCCTTCATCCCCAATGATGTGACCTTCACTAAAGGAAAGGAGATGTTCCACATCATTACAGGTATACTGCTGTCTCACTGTTGTTGGAAAAATTCAATTTCATGCTTCTTTGGAGCTGAAGAGTAGGATGGGGCAGCAGGCCATTACAGGAGGTGTAATCTACACCAGCTGACATTAAATAAATCTTACAAAGCTTATAAAGGCTTTATAAGGCACAGAGACGTTTGGATTAAAGTCACCGTAATGGATTTCTGCCATATTGGATTCCTTTATTGCAATGTAATTACAATTTCCATGTATGAATGAGTCATTTCACATAAAATGAACATATGGATTAAGTGTGTACAGATGTAATAAATATTGTTTCTATATGTCATACTATGTAACTATCCTTTATTTGTCTTAGTACAGGGATGTCCAATCTTATCTGAAAAGTGCTGATGTGGGTGCAGTTTTTCATTCCAACAAGCTGAAGCCACACCTGAGTCTACTGAAAGCCAGGATTAACCGATTAAACAGGAGGAATTGGGTGTGGCTTCTGCTCGATTTGTATGAAAACCTGCACCCATACCCTTTGCGGATAAGATCGGACATCCCTGTCAGGTACAGTATTTTTAAAATACAGTTCTGACAAATTGAATGAGGACACTGTTTTATAAATTCACTTTTAGGTATACTTTTATACCTAGGCCTGGGATTTTTGTGGGCTCTTTTGTGCTTTTTCGGTTAAAAGCAGAGATCAGGCCAAATGCAAATAAATTTGGCCACCAGTTTACTGAAATGGAGAAGGATGCAGGATATAAAAGATTTACTTTTAGTAGGAGTTGCTTTCACTTTTACATAAACGTGACCTGTGTATTTAAAGGCCTTAGTCAAGTGAGACAAAAGAAACCAAGTGGACTGGACTGTGCATGCATAGTGTTTGCTTTATTTTCTATTATTCTGAGCAGTGCAAGAGGGGTGTTGGGAAAACTGGGGATTTTTAGTAGACACTACCCGATGCTACATACACTGTATAATGGTGGACCTCTTACACCTAATAAAATCTAATCACAGTCAGCTTAACCTCAAAAGATGTTCAGAAGTGTGTATTCAAATTCACGTCACATTTTGTTTGTCCTGCATGCGGAACATCTTTAACACCCACTGCGTTTCTGCTCTTCTGTGTAGGTCCAAACATGGGTGGGAAATCCACCTACATCCGTCAGGTGGGTGTGATCGTGCTGATGGCGCAGGTTGGCTGCTTCGTGCCATGTGATGAAGCGGAGGTGAGTGTGGTGGACAGTGTGCTGGCCCGTGTTGGTGCAGGGGACAGCCAGATTAAAGGAGTGTCCACATTTATGGCTGAGATGCTCGAGACAGCCTCTATCTTACGGTCAGTATTTATGTTCCCTTAGCATTATTAGACTTACAGAACCATGTGTTACATATACCCCATTAGACAAGATTCAGAAATATTTTTATAGACAAGTATTGATGTTAAGCATTGCTGGGTTCTTGTTGCCAAATGTCTCATTCCTCTTTCACCTTTTAAACATCAGTTCTGCCTCTGAGGACTCTCTGGTCATAATTGATGAACTGGGAAGAGGAACTTCCACATACGATGGCTTCGGCTTGGCTTGGGCCATCTCTGAATACATTTCCACACGCCTGAAGTCCTTCTGCCTGTTTGCCACTCACTTCCACGAGCTGACCGCTTTAGCACAGCAAGTGTCTACTGTGAACAACCTCCATGTCACTGCACTGACCACAGACAACACTCTCACCATGCTCTACAGAGTTAAACCTGGTCAGTCCTGTTTCGTAGTATAATAGTAGAGGGAGAAAGATGAAAGCGCTTTGCATATATTGTTCATATTTAGTATTAAAATCAACCTTACACTTTATTGATTAATGCCAGTGTCAGACTATAGTGGTCCTCTTTCAGAATAATACTCATCACTCTGTACAAGATGATTCTAAAAAATTAGAGTTGTGTGATCGCCCACTCAGGTCATACGATAAAGAGCCTCTAATGATGGTCCATTAGCATACGTTGTTTACAGTTGGCCATTTCCACTTCCATATCCTCCTCTGAGATTCATGGCATCCTACGCTGTCCTTCTATGCCGCTCTGTTTTTTAGACGAGCTTCGAGGCAGTGCTCACACCCTGAGATTTTAATCAAAAATTTTCTGACACTGCCAGAACTTTGTTGTCAGCTGTCTTTGGTCCTAGTAGCACTAAATTGGCTGCCGGGGAGCTTGTCACATTATGCTCACTCAGGCCACTGATCTCAGCTCATGGCCAAAGAATTCTTTTATAGTGTGGGCTTTTTATCTGCAGCAGTGAGAAAGAAGGCTAGAAATCATACAGTTAAACAAGGCTTTCAGGGTATAAAAGAATTAATACATATAGATGCTAAATGTAAATAGTAATTTTTTATAACAGTAGGTTTGCTAATTAAATATTTTGTACACAATATTTCTAATTGTGTAGTTTTGTTAGTTGTCTTATAGGAAATTACAGAATATACAGCCCTAATGTAAAGTGTAAAGAAAATAAATAATTTCTTTTATTTATTTATTTATTACATGTTAAATCCTTTTTGTCTTTGACCGGTGTATTTTGTTTATTTAATATCCGGATGTGTCCTATGATCAGGTGTGTGTGACCAGAGCTTTGGGATTCATGTGGCTGAGCTGGCTAACTTCCCCAAACATGTCATTGCTTATGCTCGGGAAAAGGCTTTGGAGCTTGAGGAGTTTCAGGACGTGTCCAGAGCTGATGAGGATGCTGGACCTGAAGCTAAAAAGCGCTGCTTGGAGAAAAGGGTGAGTTAGTCAGTTTTATTTTCATGCATGCTGTAATTTATCGGATGCTCTGCAAAACCTCGGACATATTTCTGTTTATTTCCTCCTGTTGATTCATCCCTAGGATGGTGAGAAGATTATTGAGGATTTCCTGAGAAAGGTAAAGGCTCTGCCTGTCCAGGATATGACTGATGAGGCTATCAAAGAAGAGCTGCTCAAACTGAAGGCTGAGGTGGTCGCTCAGAACAACTCCTTTGTTAATGACATAGTTGCACGTACTGAGAATGCGAAAACTATGTTGGCATAAAGCTTGACGCGATGTGAAATCCATTTCCTCTTCCATGTGTATAATACTCTAAGAATAACCTATTGCTTAAACTTGTTTTAGAGTTGTGTCCTTTTGCATTTCATTGTTTTTCCTAGTAAACTACTGTATCCTGCCTATTTGTGTTTGTTGTATCCTTCACATAGAATCTCTACCAGAATATTCTGGGGTCTTTTTATGTCAGGAAGCTTTTGGTTGTCTTGGAAGATGGTTTAGTTCATATTCACTCCAACAGTGCTGCATTGTAGAGAAAAATAAATCAAGGAAATTTTGCCATCTAGTGGGTAAATCATATATCAGGAAACTGGATCCATTGTGACCCTGACTGAGATAAAGCACCTACTGAAGATGAATGAATAAAAGTGTAATCTTAATTTATTTGTGTCCTCAGGCACATTTGATCAGAAGAAGCAAACTATGTACAATTTCTTCCAGGATATTTATCATTTTTAAGCCACATTTTAATATGTGGGTTTAATGTTAAATTTAATTTAAATTATTTTGTGCACATTCCCAGTCAGCCTCCCAGTCATTGACTGGTTAGTAGGTGAAATACCCTGATCTGTGCTAGATAGTAACATGTAAAACAAAATGTTTTACTGAATTTAAAAAGCTTTGCATCAACTTAAAAGCATGTTCAATTTCAAAATAAACCATAAAGATTTTCTAATTTACACAATGCTACTAAATCTTACTGACTGAGAGTTTACACTATTCCATACCATTTGACAGACATCAAGATGGCTTAAGAATTAGAACTAGAGTTTGATTGTTCTCCCTGTTAGTACTGTGGCTTGGCATCTCTAAATTGTCTTTAGTGATTGTGCCCTGTGATGAGTTGGCACCCTGTCCCACATTTTGTCCTAAGTCCCCCTAGGATAGACTCCAGGTTCCCTGTGACCCTGGATATACACTATATTGCCAAAAGTTTTGGGACACCCCTCCAAATCATTAAACTCAGGGATTGGGCTTGGCCCCTTAGCTCCAGTGAAAGGAACTCTTAATGCTTCAGCATACCAAGACATTTTGGACAATTTCATGCTCCCAATTTTGTGGGAACAGTTTGGGGATGACCCCTTCCTGTTTCGACATGACTGCACACCAGTGCACAAAGCAAGGTCCATAAAGACATGGATGAGCGAGTTTGGTGTGGAAGAACTTGACTGACCTGCACTTGACTGATCTTAACACCTTTGAGATGAATTAGAGCGGAGACTGTGAGCCAGTCCTTCTTGTCCAACATCAGTGCCTGACCTCACAAATGCGCTTCTAGAGGAATGGTCAAAAATTCCCATAAACACACTCCTAAACTTTGTGGAAAGCCTTCCCAGAAGAGTTGAAGCTGTTATAGCTGCAAAGGGCAGGCCAACTCCATATTACATTCATGTGCATGTAAAGGCAGACGTCCTAAAACTTTTGCAATATAGTGTGTATGTGGATGGATACCATTAGAAAGTTGTTGTTTTTTTTCCCTGAATACATACATCTGGGTTTGAAACTGGGCAATGGTAGCACAGTGGTTAAGGTGTTGGACTACTGCTCAGAAGGTTTGTAAGTTTAAGTCCCTGGACCACCAACCTGCTGGTATGCGAAGCAAGGCCCTTATCTTCAGCTACTCATTTGTATAAATGAGATAAATGTAAGTTACCCTAGATAAGGGTGTCTGCCAAATGCTGTAAATGGAAAGTAAAAGTAGGATGTTTAACGGCACTAATCCAGGATTATGGAAATTCTTGAAACCTCCTGGACACAGGAGGTTTCTGTCTCTAATATACACTACTGCATCTAAAGTCTAATGTTCCCTTATTTTCTGTTCTAATGAAGCCTCAGTAATGCATTTCATGTTCCTCAGTTTGTTGTACATGCAAAACAATCTTAGAACCATAGTGTTGAAAGTTTAATAACGCAATCTGGGTTAATCTTTAAAAAGGTCTTGAGTTTATCATGAAAGTGAAATAACTCTGTATAGACCTAATCTCAAAATCAGATCATTTCTGTGTTGGACCATAGTTATTTATTTTAAAAACACAGACAGTAATGTAAAATTGTCAGAACCCACATATGATGGTGGTATGATGGTGGTTTTATACGGGCTTGCAAATTTGACTTTATGTTTGTTTAATGTGCTGGAGGTTTTTGGATTCAACTCACTTTCACCCTAAATGATCCTCAGTGCAATCTATGGATACTCAGTGCTTTATGTTAACTTGTAAACTTTAACCAGTAAACTTTTCAGACACAGATAGATAACATGAACTGTGAAAAGATTCACTTTATTGTCCATTAAAGGATGGAAATATGTCTTTTGGTTCAAAACATAACAAACGTAATAGACACTGCTTGTAGCACCCCAATGACCTCAAAGCAGAATAATGCACTGATTAAAACTGCTATAGGAAGCCTATACCAGGGGTCCTTGGTGTGATCCTAAGCTCTAGGCAACTCTAAATTAGTGGTGAGAGTGAATGCGCATGAATGTGTGAGTGTATACATACCATACATCTAGGGTGTATGTGTGGGTGTGTATATATATATATATATATATATATATATATATATATATATATATATATATATATATATATATATACACCGATAAGCCATAACATTATGACTGCCTAATATTGTGTTGGTCCCCCTTTTCTTGGCACCAGATCCTTTAAGTCCTCTAAGTTGTGAGGTAGAGCCTCCATTGAGTGGACTTGTTTGTTGAGCTCATTCCCTAGATGCTCGATTAGACTGAGATCTGGGGAATTTGAAGGCCAAGTCAACACCTCAAACTCGTTGTGTTCATCAAACCATTCCTGAACCATTTTTGCTTCGTTTCGTTTCGTTTCGTTCGTTTCGCTTTGTGGCATGTTGCATTGTCCTGCTGAAAGAGGTCACAACCATCAGAGAATACCATTTCCATGAAAGGTTGTACATGGCCTGTAACAATGCTTACGTAGGTGGTACATGTCAAAGTAACATCCACATAGATGGCAGGACCCAAGGTTTCCCAGCAGAACATTGCCCAAAGCATGACACTGCCTTCGTCAGCTAGCCTTTCTCCGAAGAAAATGTGATTCATCAGACCAGGCCAACTTCTTCCATTGATCCATGGTTCAGTTCTGATGATCACATGCCCATTGTTGCCGCTTTCGGCACTGGGGTCAGCATGGACATCCTGACTGGTCTGTGGCTATATAGCCCCATACGCAACAAACTGAGATGCACTGTGTATTCTGACACCTTTCTATCAGAATCAGCATTAATTTGTTCAGCGTTTTGAGCAACAGATCGGATCACACGGGCCAGTCTTTGCTTCTCATGTGCATCAGTGAGCCTTGGCTGCCCATGACCCTGTTGCTGGTTCACCACTGTTCCTTCCTTGGACCACTTTTGATTGATACTGACCACTGCAGACCGGGAACACTCCACAAGTGCTGCAGTTTTGGAGATGCTCTGATCCAGTGGTCTAGTCATCACAATTTGGCCCTTGTCAAACTCGCTCAAATCCTTACGCTCGCTCATTTTTCCTGCTTCTAGTCATCAACTCTGAGGACAAAATGTTCACTTGCTGCCTAATATATCCCACCCACTAACAGGTGCCATGATGAGGAGATAATCAGTGTTATTTACTTCATCGATCAGTGCTCATAATGTTATGGCTGATCAGTGTACATGTATACATATATCTAGGGTGTATGTGTGGTGTATATATATATATATATATATATATATATATATATATATATATATATATATATATATATATATATATTGCACTTTTACTGAGACATTGTTAAACAAGCTCCAACAAGTTAGATTTTTTTTCTCACATTTACAGAACATCTAATTATGCACTGAAAATTAAACTATCTGACAAAAATAGGGCTGTAGTGAAAATATGCTGCTGTAGGTACCACGGCCACCTCACAGCTCCAGTGTCCCAGATTTGATCCTGAACTTGGTTAGTGTTTGGAGTACAGAGTTTTGAGTACATTTTTGTGTCCTGAGTGGGCTTCCTTAGAGTTCCTTGAGTTGCTTCCCTAAATTGCTCCTAGGCGTTAATGTCTGTGTGTATTAGTGCCTTGTTCTGGATGTATTTCTGCCTGATGAATAAATTTGAATAAATTAAGTAACAACATTTTTAAAAGTATATAATGGGGAGATAATTACAGATAATAGAATACCTGTTATCATGTAAAAAAATTAATTAATAAAAATTCACACCTCATAATTCAGACAAGTGGACCTTGATGCTAGAATATCGCGGTATCGGTATAACATTATCATATCGCCCAGCTCTGTAAGGTTAACAATATTTGATTTAAATCACGTATGCATACGTGTTTGGGCGATCACGTTATCGTGCCTCGAGTGTATTGAGAATAACGCGATGCCCATACCTTCTGAGATATTTAGAGACGTTTATTAGGAGGCTACAGAAGACGGATAGAGGATGCACGGTGTAATTTGGAGCGTGAGCGGATGCAGTGTGTGCGTGTGCCTCATTGGTGAATAGAGGGATCCCTTGTGATGTCCTCCCCCTCCTTCTCTTCGTTCTCGTGTGCGCGCGCGCGCTGTCTATGAGTGCGTTAGCGTTAATGGCTCCTCCTGCGCGAGAGAGAGACACCGAGCTCCAGCACCGAGCAGCACAGGGGGAGCTGTCCCAACACCCCGAAAAAAACTAGCTCTCCGTCAGCGAAAATTCAAGTATTTACGCCTTTGAGTTGGTCGATTTGAAACCGAAGACCCCCATGTTAACGACGGCAGCGGCACGTTAGAGGAAAGCGTTGTGAGTTTTTGAAACAAACAAAAAAATCAACTCGCCAAATGAACTCCGTCAGAGCGACCAACAGAAGACCCAGGCGAGTATCGAGGCCGCGCCCGGTGCAGCCCGAGAGGAACAACGGTGAAAGAGGTGAGACGCGCTGAACACGCCACCAGATAACGACGATATCGTCGTTTTATTATCTTTTCACGCAATTGCGGCGGCGTGTTTTTACATCAGTCGCTTCTTTCAACGCCTCGAGAAGTGAGACGCTTCGGCAGGAAACGTCGAGGCTTATATAGACCGCGCCATACAGGCCAGGCCAGGCCGCGCTTTGTTTAGGCTTACAAATATTAGCTTCTCGGCTAACACTGGGATTAGAGCTAAAACTGTAGACTCGTTGTTAAGTTGGTGGGCGTTCAATTAAATAAACGGCGCCCGATAGACAGTTTTGGACATGTATACTAAACAAAATATTGAATTGTTCGGGCAACATAACGAAACCCTGTGTTTTGGACATTAAATCTGCGTTGCGCAGCTGGTTAGCTAGCTAGCCGGTGGGCTGCCATTTTGGAGGGGGGGTTGTATATGTAGTAATAGCTAATGCTAACTAGCTAGTTTGCTAGCTAACTATTTATCTATCTACCCACCGTCAAGCTTGTCAGGCAAACAAAATCTCCCGATCAGTGTTACAGAAAAGGAGGAAGCGAGGGCGGTGTGTACGTGTAAACCTGTAACTACCGGGTCTCGCAGCATTGTTTGAATTTCACTGTTGTTTTATTTCAAACAGATTACACAGTAGCTAGCTAGCTCGGCGAGTAATTAAGCTAACTAGCCACCAGCAACTACGCAGTTGGGTTCACATTGAAGCGGTGTGAAAAAATTGCTCGTATTTCAGGATTGCATTTGTTTATGTTGGGTAACTGTCAAGCCGGCCAGTGTTGATATTAAGGTTCATGTCAACAGTAGGTAGCTAACTGGAAACGCCATGGTTTCACTAAACATCTCGGTCGACAAGGCCTTGGTTTGCTTGCAGCCATTGACTACTTGATGTGGTGATCAGAAAGCATCGCTTTAACCCTTTTCATCCAACATGGATCCTCGTCTGGTGGGGGTTTGGTGGCTTTGGTTACCCACAACCACGTAACCGGGAAGGTAAACCTCTGTGGGTATTGTTGCTCTTTGTATTGGGGTTGTCAGGCATTTTTTATTGTTGGATGATTTCAAGTGGTATGTTGAGCTGATCATTCAGTTGTTTGCCTTTTTTTTACTATTTCCAGTAATTCATAGTCCTTTATTAATAATAAGCACACTGTCTTTAGTGCCTGTGTTTTCCCATATGATAAATAAAATCACCTTTTATGCTCTTTTAAAAAAGGACAACTTCATCCAACAGTGAAGACTATCACGTCTGAACATTGGGTTGGTCTTGAATTGGCTGTTTTTTTTGTTGTGTTTTTTGGTGAATATTTGGTGTTCACTTGCCCAACAAAAGGCATAAACCATACTAAAGTATGTTATCATGACTGTGATGTTTCACATAACTTGGCAACAGAAGCTTGCAGAGCCTAGGCTGGTTTACTGCAAGGGTATAGACCGGATATCAGATGTTGTCAGGGACTCAGTTTTGGTAGTTATCCATCTAGATATCTAAATAGATCGATATGCATAATGCCAGTATTAATACTATACTGTTAATGCCATACTGGTTTTGTTCCACCATGCAGGTGTTCATTCATTCAGTTTGACATACAGTTTAGTCACACATCTAAATATGCAAATCAAATACTAAAATATATCCTACACAATGTCATACATGTAGCTGAAAATCTACCAACATGTTGCTTTTTAGAGAAGACTAGGGACTTTTAAGTATTGCAAAACCCACTGTACTTCTCTGAAGCAGAGAACAGTTAACATTTGAACATCTTGTCACCATTTGCCAAAGATTAGGTCTGCCTGAAATAGGTATCCGAGGATAAGAGTTATTTCCAGTGGCAGTACAAAGACTAGAGCATCATTTATCTTAAAATTTTGGATGTTGTCTCCAGGTACCAAATGTGCAGTAGGGAGGAACAGACTGTAGACCTCTCAGGTGATCAGTACACCAGGTAGGTAGGGCCTTCACACACAGGTGATGAACAGGTAGTGATTCTGCAGTACAGGTTAGTAGCAAATGCAAAAAAAAAAAACCCTGCTTATTGAAGTCAAGACAGAATTTGATTAATAGTCCTGATTTGCAGATGATTACTTAAGGTACATAGAGCATTAAGTGTGCCTCTGCAGATGAAAAAATGCGATTCTGTAGCCCTTTGCATTAAGATCCGTGTTTTTTTTTTTGTTTTTTTTTGTTGTTGTTGTTGTTGTAGGCCTCGGATGATATTCCTGCGAGTGTGTATCTATTTTTACACGTCTGTCCTGCTCTGATCTAGCTAATCTAGTTTTGACTTTTTAGTGGGCATCTCAGTCACTGTGAGTTTGGTTGCAGTGTTTTCCCCAGGAGGACAGCATTATAAAAGGGGTCACTCACCCCCAGGCAACATTTTCCCACTGAAATCACTCAGAAAGGGGAAAATATACTATAATTATACAGCATAGCTGTTTAGGGTGAGAGGTCCTACGGTGAAATGTGAAATGCAAAGCTGATTGAGGTTTTTCTTCTTTTGTCCCTCCTCTTTGCAGATGAGGACGTCCCTGCAGATATGGTTGCAGAAGAATCTGGTCCAGGAGCTCAAAACAGTCCATACCAACTCCGCAGAAAGTCCTTGTTGCCTAAGAGAACCGCGTGTCCCACAAAAAGCAGTATGGAGGTAAAAAATCTACTGGGGGAAATGACATCACATGTTACATATGCATTAGTTCAGTTGTATCTGCTCTTTTAAACACAGTAAAAGACACAATGAAATGAAATACCACAATTTCTTCTGTGAAATCTTAGACTTACTTGGCTTTGCACTTGCATATAGCTATAGCTGAGGGATGTGTGTAAATCAAACTGTGGATAGCAGAGTGCAATTGTATAAACGTACACAGACTTACCAGTGAGTGAAGAGAAATTATTTCTTTAAATCACAACAGTGAAGCATACATTAATGCAGAAGTGTATTATGTTTTTTATTTATAGAAAAGAAATATCATGGTTAAAAATCAGAACACATTTGGAGCTGAACATAAAGTATAGTATCTAATTGGGAGAGCTAGTAAGTGATTTGAACATTAAGTGTCAGCAGTGATTTCAGATTGTCTTTACATTCCTGTTTGCAGGGAGCCTCCACTTCAGCGACAGAAACCTTTGGTCACAGAGCAAAACGTGCCCGAGTGTCAGGAAAGTCCCAAGACCTTCCAGGTGAGTGATGAAACCCACAATGGCTTCTCACTGCTCTGAAAATATAGACAGAGACGCCCATTTTATGGACATTTGACAAGGGATGCATACCTGAACAATGTCTTTAGCTCATAGATAATAAACAGCTAAAGGCAGGTATGCAGCTTATCTTCAAATGACCATAGTTTCTTTCATCTATGGTTAAATGCTTCTGTGCTTTCCCAAATGCTAAATAACAAAATACCGTCTTACTGTCAGGTTAGATATTGTTTCCATGAAAGAATGTGCTTTAATACAGGTGCAGATTTGTAATCGTGAATCCTGGGAAATGCCGGTCCCTGTAGTTTTGTTCATTTTGCAGTTTTGTGACTGCTTGAAGCTCAGTGGTTTTAACAACGTTAAGCTGTGGACTGCTCTCTTTCTGTTTCATGTGCATGTCTCATTTGAATTTCATAGATCGTAGGCATGTCAGTTGTTCTACATTAGCATAAATGATGTAGGACAATAAAAGGACAGCAGTAGCACTCTGGTTTAATTTTTTCCCCCCTGTCCTCTCCTCTAGCTTCCCCAGCAGAACAGTATCTCCAAGAAAAGCTTCCAGATGAGGTGGTCCTGAAGATTTTTTCTTACTTGCTAGAGCAAGATCTGTGCCAGGCTGCTTGTGTCTGCAAGCGCTTTAGTGAGCTAGCTAATGACCCTATTCTCTGGTAAGCAATCAATTTTGTACTATCTAGTGTTTTTTCTTTAGGTAATCTTCAGCGTTTTCTTCTTAAATAAGAATCATTCTTGCTCATTTGTATTTAACTTACTACATGATATCAATTTAGCACTGATTATGCAGAAATATGAAAATAATCCAACAGACAAATCACATTTTCTGTTGCAGTATGATGTTCCAGATGAGTGTCTGAGGGTGTTGAATCATGAGATTAGTGTGATCGCAGGAATATTAATGTTTATACTCTACAGTACTAATTTGAATTAAATGTGTAAAAAATAGTCATGGGTTACTGTAAATTGTTTATACAATAAAGCATGATTTTTATTATCCAGCTAATATTTTGGCTTGTCTATAAAGAGCTTTATTGGAGGGTTTATTTATTATTGAAGTTCCAGCTCATTTGTGCGTTCTTTGATGTGTACCACAGGAAGAGATTGTACATGGAGGTGTTTGAATACACAAGACCCATGATGCATCCAGAGCCAGGGAAATTCTATCAGATAAACCCTGAAGAATATGAGCAGCCTAACCCATGGAAGGAAAGCTTTCAGCAGCTGGTATGAGCGCCTTGTTAAATGTTCCTGGGCATTCTTTAAAAAAGGAGAGGGATCTACAGCTGCCATTTGAGTCGCAATTAAACAGGGAACATGTTGCTTTCATTATTTTGCGAGTATGGATTCATTCGTTTGTCTTTCTTTACAGTATAAAGGTGCACATGTAAAGCCTGGCTTCGCAGAACATTTTTACAGCAATCCAGCCAGATACAAAGGCAGAGAGAATATGCTGGTATGAAATTGTTTCCATTTTCTGGTGTTTCTTACTAGACAGATAGCTTGCTTACCCAATTCTTACACCGAGCCTAATATTTTGGTCTGGTTTACAGTACTATGACACCATTGAGGATGCATTGGGAGGAGTTCAAGAGGCCCACTTTGATGGGCTAATATTTGTTCATTCTGGAATCTACACAGATGAGTGGATCTACATCGAGTCTCCCATTACAATGATCGGTGCAGGTGAGTCTGGTTTTTAACAAGAGGGATCCAAATACATTGCAGTATTTTATTTTTTTTTTCCCCCCCAGATTAATGGATTTAAAATATTTTCTCCTCTTTGAACAGCTCCTGGAAAAGTAGCTGATAAAGTTGTCATTGAGAACACTAGAGATTCAACATTTGTGTTTATGGAGGGTTCAGAAGATGCATATGTAGGTTACATGACCATTAGGGTGAGTCTTGCATATCCCTTCCAAGTTTTTATTCTGCTCAGTTAAACTGTGGTGACAGGGTGCCTAATTATTTGGTTTTGTACACACAGTTCAACCCTGATGATAAATCAGCTCAGCATCACAATGCACACCACTGCCTGGAGATCACAGTGAACTGCAGCCCGAATATTGACCACTGCATTATCCGCAGCACCTGCACAGGTAACATCACAATCTCTCTCTCTCTCTCTCTCTCTGCTGCTTGGGCTTCACTGTTCTACGTGCTATACATCATGGAGGTTCTCCCTGTGTTTTATTCAGTGGGGTCGGCAGTGTGTGTCAGTGGTCAAGGTGCATGTCCCACCATCAAGCACTGCAACATCAGTGATTGTGAAAATGTGGGGCTCTACATCACTGATCATGCGCAGGTAAGAGCCAGATCAATGCAAAGCTGGTTCACTATAATTGTGTGTCTATATTTCATCAAATTGAAAACCCACACTAAACAACTTGCATATTACTTGTAATAACTGTGCAGTGGTATATGTAATGTTCATGCTAGCTGTGTTTGTGTGTTCTCTTTGATATTTGTTTCTGGCCGCCTGCATGAGAGAAAAAAACATCTAGGATCTTAGAACTGATGCAGATGGCAGTGGGTATTAGCCCATGCTTCATTTTTGCATAAAGATCACCCATCTCCTCCTCTGTAGACTCTGGCTCAGACTGACATTATTACAAAGCTTCAACTTTAATGCTTTATAGTACATGCCTAACACCACTGAGCTTGTCATCTTATAGATCACTAACTAGCTTAGCGAGCTGTTTATTCACTACACCCCTGATCAAACACAGGGAAACTGGTGTGTTACTGCATTGTATTCTGGATCCTGGAGTCAAACTTTGAATTGAGCATTGACGATAACTAATGGCATCTTTGAGATCGTTGGAAATAGTTAATGTTTTCTTTTAAGTCAGGGTTGAAATGTTTAATTAAATCTTGTATTCTGTTTTGAAGCAGAGGTGTTCAACTGCATGGAACTTAAATATGAGGTGTAGAGATACATATGAACTAAAAGTCTACCATCTAAATGTCATACAAAACTAACTGTGCATGAATGTACATAATGCCCCATATGGTTTAAGTGTGCTGAAATAAGATGGGTACACATGTGCTTCCCTGATGTGGTACTGTATAGTGTAGTTTGACACAAATTTGGCTACACAACAGGACCACCTTGTCCTGTGTTTGGATACAGAAGTTAAAGCTAGTAATAATGTATTGTTTTGTGTTCATTTTCACAGTTAACAGTGTTAGTGTGGTGAAGTCTCAAGTCTGGTGGTGTCTTTGCCAGACTTCTAAATGACTGCAATATTTACTCTCTTTGCTTTTTGTGCAAGGGGGCCCTCTTGTGGACTCATGAGCTTACACCTACACCTATTATAACTAGACAACACTGAAGGTTATCTAATGTAGCTGGAGACACCTAATGTATTGCTCCTGTGAGGTAACACATGACTGTGTGTGTGGGGGTGTTTACATATGATCACTGTTTTTAAAAGCCAGTGCTTACAATGATATTCATGCAATGCATTCAGCATTTTCTGAGTCATAAGAGGCATTACTTCTAAATATCAGCAAAACAACATCTGGTTATATGGTATAATGAGCACTTTTACAATGGTAAGATGTGCTTGGGCCAACAATAGAGAGCTGGCATAATTGGGTTTGTTTGACATTTCTAGGGCATTTATGAAGATAATGAAATCTCCAACAATGCATTAGCGGGAATCTGGGTGAAAAACCATGGCAACCCCATCATCAGGAGGAACCATATCCATCATGGCAGAGATGTTGGCGTGTTCACATTTGACCATGGCATGGTAGGATCAATGCTCCATTTTGACTTTATGATCTCATTGCTCTTTACCAGCCATTAAGTGAAAACTTGTTTTTTGTCTCCCTCTACAGGGCTACTTTGAGAGCTGCAACATCCATAGAAACAGAATTGCAGGTTTTGAGGTAAAGGCGTATGCCAACCCCACGGTGGTGCGCTGTGAAATTCACCATGGCCAAACAGGAGGCATCTATGTCCACGAGAAGGGCCGGGGCCAGTTCATAGAGAATAAGATCTACGCCAATAACTTCGCTGGTGTGTGGATCACATCAAACAGTGACCCCACCATTAGGTTAGTGTTCCTTATCAGTCTGGTCTATATCTTTCTCCTTGTGGAGGTGTGAAACTTTGAGACAAGGTTGTTATCAGAGTTGTGTGGTTGGTTTGTTCTGTAGGTGTTCAAAACTCACTGTAGTTTGGTGTTCTGACTTGTATTCAGATTAAATAAAGGCTTCACTACATATACTTATTTTTGCCTTAACTTTACAGGACTACAGTTGCTCAGTTGTGTGTTGTATTTTTCCTTCAGGGGTAATGCCATCTTCAATGGAAACCAAGGGGGCGTTTACATATTTGGTGATGGCAGAGGTCTCATAGAGGGCAATGATATTTATGGAAATGCCCTGGCTGGCATTCAGATCCGAACCAACAGCTGCCCTATAGTCAGACACAACAAGATACATGATGGACAGCATGGAGGAATCTATGTGGTGAGTAGATAATTTATCTATAAAAATACCAGCATCCTCTTAGTTAAATCAATCTGTAATGCTGATTGTTACAAAATGGCTATAATTATGTTTCGGGAATGTTTTGTGGCATTGACTAATGATGTATGCAATACTTTCATGTGTTTGTAGCATGAGAAGGGCCAAGGTGTTATTGAGGAGAATGAAGTATATAGCAACACTCTGGCAGGAGTGTGGGTGACCACAGGGAGCACGCCGGTGCTCAGGCGGAACAGAATACACAGTGGCAAACAGGTTGGGAGAGACTTCACCTTTTACATCTCATGTTTTACTTTATTTTGTGCTTTATTATCATCATTCTGAGTGGTTTCTGTTTATAGGTTGGAGTGTATTTCTATGATAATGGTCATGGCGTATTGGAAGATAATGATATCTATAACCACATGTACTCTGGTGTACAAATCAGGTAGGGTACTTGGTCACTGAAGATATCAGTGGGTTTGTGCATGTGTTGTGAAGAATGCATCTGTTCCAAATATTTGTGTGAACTGTATACCTTTAACGTATCCAATCCTTTTTGTCTTGACACAGAACTGGAAGCAACCCTAAGATTAGACGAAACAAAATCTGGGGAGGGCAGAATGGAGGCATTCTTGTTTACAACTCTGGTAAGTTAATTATGTGGCACCTCCCTCCTCCATTCCACACTTAATGGCACTCTGAGCCCAATCTGGCCAGTCCTTTTTTTCCTCTCTCTTTTGGAGGCATTATGGCCATCATGCAGCTAAAACAACTATTTCTGGATTATGGATCTGCTTGCAATACAGAAGACCAGCTTTTAACATTTATGACCTTTTTTTTTTCCCCTCAGGGTTGGGCTTCATTGAGGACAATGAGATATTTGACAATGCCATGGCTGGAGTATGGATCAAGACAGACAGCAACCCCACCCTACGCAGGAACAAGATCCATGATGGCCGTGATGGTGGTATCTGCATATTCAACGGCGGAAGGGGTGAGGCTAAAGAAATTGGAGTCTTTACAAATGCAAATTAACAGCAATGTGCTGGACCATTGTGATCTATGATCATGGGTTTAGGAAATGCTATAAATGTTTCTGCCTGCAGGATTGTTGGAGGAAAATGACATCTTCAGAAATGCCCAGGCTGGTGTCCTCATTAGTACTAACAGTCACCCAGTATTGCGGAAGAACCGAATATTCGATGGCTTTGCTGCTGGTCAGTTGGCTATTGTACACTTTACCAAATCATTTTGTTTACTAGTAATCATGTGACAGACCCTGTTGTGATATCAGTCACGTATTTATCATTTCTTCCGTATAGGTATTGAGATAACAAACCATGCCACAGCAACTTTAGAAGGCAATCAAATATTCAATAACAGATTTGGAGGGCTGTTTCTTGCCTCTGGTGTCAATGTCACAATGAAAGGTAATTATTTTTATTGAACTCCATAACTGCTGTTCATCTGTTTTTGCTCGGTGGCCTCTAATGCAGCCGTTCCTTGTCAATCTTTCAGACAACAAAATCATGAACAATCAGGATGCCATAGAGAAAGCTGTGAGCAGAGGTCAGTGCCTGTACAAGATTTCCAGTTACACCAGCTATCCCATGCACGACTTTTACAGGTACAGTAACTGGTGTGGTGATCACCTCATTGAGACAAAGCCTGGAATTTAAAATTTTTACTGTATATTAATCTAATTTCCTTTTTCTTTCCTTCTGCTTCAGGTGCCACACCTGTAACACAACAGACAGAAATGCAATCTGTGTGAACTGTATTAAGAAGTGCCACCAAGGGCATGATGTTGAGTTTATACGACATGATAGGTTAGTCCAATAGATGAATTGTTCATAATGCAGATTCTTATTAAAGCACTCATTTGCTAAAAAGGATCTAAGCTTATCTGAATTCTACAGTTCTTTTTATCTGTCAACTAATTCAGGCATGTCTGATCTCATCCATATAGGTTTTTCTGTGACTGTGGTGCGGGAACGCTGTCAAACCCTTGCACGTTAGCCGGAGAGCCGACACATGACACGGACACTCTGTATGACTCGGCACCTCCTATAGAGTCTAACACATTACAACACAACTGAGGTTCAGCCTGCTCTCCATCTCAGCACCCTGGTCTTTAATTTATCCTGTCCTATAACGCGAGAGCTTCTATAACTCTGGTCTTAGAAAGACTCTGCATACAATGCGACAGGACAACAAACTTTTTAGACTTGAATAAATTGTATGGTAAAGGAAACCATTTTGAGTGGAGACATGGGACTCCTTTGGATCTCTGCCTGTTTTCTGGATAGAGATGTCTCTATATTGCTAAAAGGGTTCTGATGCAAGCGGATGCGAGAGATTCCCTGTTCATTTTCACTTCGCTCTCAATCTGCAAAGAGTTAATAGTTGACTAAAGCTTTGGAAGAGTTAAGAGCTGCACAGAGAAGCAATATGTTGACTCAGGATTCTGGAGATTAAGAGAATAGACGACCGTGGCACCAACTTTCAGCAGAAGAACGATGGAAATGTCCAAAACCGATAAGCCTGTGCAGTCTCTGATGCGTGCAGGTTCAGGTGAAGTTCTTTTGCAGTTTTGTACAGGCGTAACAGTGGCCAGAAACACACAGCCATCACCCCCTCCCCCAGAGACGCTGCCTGGATAAGAGGGAGAGCCATGATGACATGGCTTCCTTGGCAACTGTTTCTAGGTAACAGATTTGCTGGTTATATGTATGGTATAAAAAATTGAAAAAAAATGTGGTTAGCACTTGCTTTTTTTTTTTTTTCCCCTTTCTTTCTTTTCTTTTTTTTTTTTTTTAAACATTAATGTTATTCTGATCAACAAATATGATTTTAATGCTTTCTCATGTAGTTTTGTATTTTCAAGCAAAAATCTTACAGTATTTGAATGTCTTTTATTTTATTATATATTATAATTATTATTGTTATTAATATTTTCGTTAGCGCATGTTAGGCTTGTAATCATACTGTGTCTCAGCATATAAATTCTTTCTGTGAAAGAGGAATAGTGAAAAAGAAAAAAAAAAAATTTGGAAAACACTACAATGTCCTCCAGCTATGGTTTTCGATAGGCAAGGTGTGAAGCAGTCGTCATTGTGTGGTGGGTTTTTTCTTTTTATTATTTATTTTTGCCTTTTTATAAACTTTCCTCTGGCTGTGACTCTTATAAAGCCTACGTGTGGTCCCCCAGCTCACAATGTTTGCTTCACCTTTCACTGCCATTTAGACAAACAGGGACATTTCCCTGCCTTTTTTTTTTTTTGTCTGCATAAACATTTGGAAAAGTGATTTCTAACCAGACTTTAAAGTGCAAATAAGGTCCCAAGAGGAAATGGAAGTGTTTATGAACACAAACATTTATTAATGTTTATGTGAAGTCCTGCTTCACTTGCGCTTTTATTCTTGTCCAGAGAATTTTCATGGACAGTGATGAGTATATCTCCCAGTTTTAATAGAATATATTCTTTTGTTTTGGCCCATGACCCATTATGTGCCTCTTTTTCTTTTTTTTTTCTTTTTTTTTTTCTTTTTTTTTCTTTCTCTTTTTTTTTTGGAGTGATGAGTATAATTGAAAAGCATTGCTGGAGTTTGCCATGATTTAAGGCCCTGGCCTCTTCGAAGCTGAAACACAAGTCTCTACGGCCTCATTGTCTTTTTGCCCCTCTCTTCATCCCCATCTCTGTGTAATGTGGTGACTGTGGCTTCTCATGCTGCCGCAATTGTATGCATGTACCATAACATCTAGACTTAATATATTGTGAAGTATTCAATAACCATTATGTAGATGCTAGTGTGAATTCAAAAAGGGTTTAATTTCCTAGAAAACAAAACAAAAAGGAAACTGGTCATTTTTAAGAAAATAAACTTTATTAGATCACGGCTCATTGCTTTATTTGTGTGAATTTACAAATTTGGGATCAAATCTTTCCACATATTTTAAGAGGTTATTGTCAAATGGGTATTTCCTTATATGTTTTTAATTTTTATTTAACTTTTAATATATCATTTTTAAAACTTTAAAAAACTCTTTTTAGACCTATTGTGAACATCTAATATTCTGTTGCCTACTGCAGATCTGGGTTATGTGGTTTTTATCAACCTTTGGCTTATTGCTTCCTTACTGCCATTCTTCCATGTATGTGTATTTATGCCTATCAACACAAAGTTGTAAACATTTTAAAAAAACACCAATGGTCTGTCTTTAAGAGCTTGATAAACATAGCTCAGTGTTAAATACTGTAAAAGCTAGCACTTTAATGATTACAGGTGTGGCCTGGCTGCAAGTAGCCAATACGCTGAGCTGTCTTTGTACGCCAAGCAAATATTGTGAGAGCAAAGTCCTTAAATCCGCAATGCTCCGCACTAGTGGGGAATTTTACTGCAGCTTGGCTCGGAGGGTTTTTATCCCGTCACTGATAAGACATCTAGGTCATTATTGACTCAATTCATAAAGCCCAGGCTTTCCTCTATACTCAGGTAAATATGGGTGTTCTCTGCGCAAACAAGCTAAATAAGGGCCCTTCAAATTCTACAACAGAGCCTGTGTTGACCGAGAGCAGCTTGACGGTGGTGTGTTAGTCATTCTTAAGACACGCGTACTATCAGTATTTATTATAAAGTTACGATCAAGGTAGAACATGCTGGAATTGTCTTGGCTGATTTTTTCCACCACTGGCCTGTTTTATGATGATTAGGATGATTAATGACTAATTTTCTTTTAATTTTGTTACTGAAAAAACATGATGCTTGACTCGGTATTTAAAGTTTTCTCTCACTAACAATTGTGCTTGAACAATTTTCGGAACCCTGATCCATCATGGGTCTGTGGTGTGTGACCTTAATGACTCAAAAAGGACGGGACATATTGGAAATATTAGCACCACTTCTGATTCAGCACCTTTTCATATGAGAGTTATTAAAACCATTTAATCTCTTACTAAACTTCGACATTAAGCAACTCCAATGAGGTAAAAAAAACAAACAGGATCACTGGATATTTTCTAATCATACTGTGAGAAATTTATGTACCAGAGTTGGCATTCTAAGATGTGCATCAACATTTTACTTTGTTGTGGCATTCAATTTGATGTATGTACATTACTAACAGCCAGGACTCATGCTTGATTGAATGAAAACATGTATTGTTTGCACATACTCCTGGCCTTGAGCCGCTTATCTGCGAATGTGTGCTCTAGTGGCATAGTGGATTGGATATTAAACCGGTTAGTGTGTTTGTGCGGCTCTTCAGAGTTGGTCAGAACGTGTGCTCAAACGTCTCTATATCTGCTGATTATACACAATTTTTTGGTCAAATTTAATACAGTATGTTTACATTCACAGCATAAGGGTTACAGCAACACCCTTATCCAGAGCAACTTGTATTTCTACAACTGAGCAGGTGAGGGTGAAGGGCCTTCTTTGCTCAAGGGTCCATCAGTAGGATTTGGAACTCACAACCTATCGAGCAGTAGTCTCAACATCATAGCCATTGCACTACCACTACCCTTTATGTGGTTAATATTAACAGAAACCATGAAACATTTAGCCTGGAAGACCAAACTTATCCAAATGGGAGCTCTGTAATCTTAACAGAGTAAACAAATTACTAACATAGAACAAATTAGGCTATACTAATGATCATCATTTTCAGATTTTTCTTTCCAGGCTGCATATGACATTTAAAAACTTGGGCAAGAAATTCTTGTAGCCATTGCCATTAACCACGTTAACCATGGATGCAGCTTTCCTCTACCATATCCATTAGTAGAAAGAGGAATTTTAAGTGCTGTATAATTCTTTAAATATTTATACCGGCAATATTGTTAGACCTCATCTAGTGGGTAGACAGATTTTACATGCCCTCTGTGTGTGTTAATTGTAATCCGACCCTTCAGCTGTGTCCATTTCTGACAAAAGCACTGCTGTCAGCTGGACGTTTTCAGTTGGTGTGCTGTTTCTCAGCCTAGCAGAGATAGTAAGGTGTTCAAAAATCCCAGCAATGCTGGTGTGCCTGATACATACATACCAGTACAGCATTAACACCCAGCTACCATGTCAATGTCACTGCAGTGCCAAATAAGATCTGGTCAGTGTTGGTCCTCTGGACAAAATGTGTTTAGGAGTCAGTGGGGCATAACCCTGTGAGAGTGGGCTAAAATAGTATTCTGTGTCTATAATGTGGCTACAATATTTGTGAATGGCCTGAGTAGGATCCCTATTGGACATAAAAAAGACAGGCTCCTAAGCAACATTTGTTCGTTGTCTAGCAAGTTACAAATAAATCATAGCCAGCCTATAATATGTATGTAGTATGACAACATTTCAAAGTCAATGCCATTAACTAGATGTAGTTGCTAATAAGCTGAATATCCAGTCTTATGCCTACAAGTAATGTGGTCAGAAGAGGGAAGGAATAGTTCACTTGTGTGAGCTACCTTAATTTGCTTGTTAATATAACTGACATTTGAATGTCCTAGAGATATTGTCATGGACATTCAGCTAAGATTTACCAAACTTTTAGTTTGCATCATCACTAGCACTGACTATTAGTACTACCACCACCACCTCCACTACTACTACTACTACTACTACTACTAATAATAATAAGCACGGGTGGCCAGGATTCACATTAGGGACACTAGCCACCCCTGGCCAATGCTTAGCTATGTCCATAGGGATGCAGTCAGTAATTGTATACAATACAAAGTGACCTGCATGATGAGATGACTAATGTGTTTATACAGAAGATGGAGGAAGAACAACTCACAATACTGGCTCAGTTAGTGTTTAAAGTGAAAGTACCCTTTATGAAGCCATGTTAGATTTCTGATACGGTGACATATGGGATCATGGTGACTTTGTTTTGTTTCGCTATTGTTATTGAATTGTGCTCTAAATGGCAGGGCTGAAGGGAAGATAATTACTGGTGTACTGGTGTATTGTTATTTCAGTCTGTAGCCTGACCCATTATAATCAGACACCACACTTCCGTGAATTCGATCGGGTAAACAACAGTGAAACGGTTCTTACTTCACCGCGCGCGACATCCCTTTCAAAGGATCCGCCTCCAGGACTTCCCCCGCCAAATGACGTCACGAGTATCTGACCTCGTTTTTTCTCAACGTTCCCTCGGAGATTTTGAATTTTAAAGCAACCGGGGAGATGTTAGGAACTTAGAATCAAGCGCGTGACGTCACGCACTGCTATTTTTAATTGCATCTGCATTCATCCGGAGCGCGTGTCTCGTGTCGCCTCTGATGATAGGAAGGAATTATAATGTATAGATATGTATTATGGCTGATGGTGCACAGAGAAGCAGCGCCAGTGAGAGGCAACACGTGGTGTAAATATAGGAATGAACTGTGAACAGCGCAATTGCTTAGGTTTGCTAAAAAAAAAAAAAAGAAAAAAAAAAAGGCTACAGTGCGCTGCGGCAGTTGTCAGGGGATATCGGAGAGCTCCACTCTGATTGGCTGGAGGGGCCGTGTTGCCATGGCGACGGTCGGGGGGGTACGGTAGCGTTGCTGTGCGGCGTGATCTGTGTGCGCGCGGATGGAGGAAGCAGCTGCTGATCTTTTGACACAGTAGCTACAGCAGAGAAAAAGGCAACTGCATGAAACACATCGGAGCGGTGGAGTCCGAAACGACCTTAGTATGCACGAATGTAAGTCAGTGTCTTTCTCACTTAATCCCTGATAAAGGTTTCGAAAAGGGCGGAACTAAATAACATTTTACATAACCAAGCTGTATAAAAATATTGTAACGTGTCATGTAAAATTCCGGGGCAATAAAAACACCTCAGCCTTGCTCTGTGTGCTGTCCGTGTCGTTCATTTCATTCACATCGACTTTTTAGGAACTGGAATACATATGTGTATATATATTTACTCGACGTAGTTTTACTGCCAAGTGCTTGTTTTTATTATTGTTATTATTACTAATTTAAATTCGGCTTTATTGGACTTGTTTTGTTTCGCCATGAGGGGGGAAACAGTCTGACGAATTGTTTCGGACCATGTGATCCGGCTAGCTAACTAAGTTGAATCAGAGGAACGCACGCATTTCGCCTTTCAGCTTACACAACGCCTTCACCTGCCTCCGTTTAACCGTGCTTTATGTCGCCTAACAGCGCTTTTATTCACACAAAGCATGTTATCAAGCAAGAGCTATAATTAGCCTCCGGTACATAGTTTCAGAGAAACGAGGAGCGCTGGGAAGCGAGGCAGCTTTGAGTGTGAAGAGGCGCATTAGCTTCAGTGCTACGTTAGCTGGTAGCCTAGCTGACTTGGTCGACTGCCGAGGCTGTTTATTTCACATTGGATATTTAAGCAGCACTCATATACAGTTGGGTGGCTGGTCACTGCGTGAGATAATGTCGTGTTTTGAGACGTGCCCGTCGTGTTTAAAATAACTTTTTTTGCGTCACACAAAACTAAGAAGGGAAGGTTTTAAGCGTGAGATAAAAATGTCTTTCAGTCTACTGGAAGGTTATTAATGAATTACAGTTAATAAACTGCGTGTTTCTAGTGTTGAGGATGAATTCAGCAGCTGGGTGAAGTGTGTGTGTGATTAGGGAGCCCAAGGTGAATAGCTCTTCTTTACTACTTCTCATGGTCGGTGTCATTTGACGTGTGACTTTCTCTCTCTTTTTTTTTTTTTAACGTACGTGGCGTTTCAACCCCATGATACGTCTGATCAAGTTCATATTAACACACTGTGTACTCGACGCCACCGTCGTTCACGCGGCATTTCCGGCACAGGCTGCATTCTGCCAGTGAGTGAGTGAGTGACACTGACACGTGGTCTGAGAGTGAGAGAGAGCTCAGAAACAAGAGAAAAAGGGAGGGATCGAGGACGAGTAGCTTCTGTCACATGATCATGTCATTTAGTTCTGGTTTCATGGCTGAAAGAGTATCCACTTCAACGCCTCACACTGTAAACACACAGCAGTCACACACACAGCTTGTAGATAATAGTCCAGTGTTGTTTAGGTGACGTGATCATCTGTCATCATAGGGGTGAACAACTCTTTTGTCAACGCTGAGGTCATGCTTGGTGGTTGAACTGAAGGAAATTTTAGAAGGAAAAAAAATCCATGCGCTATATCTGAACAGTCGGCCTAGAAATGCCATAGACGTATTGATAGATATGACAAGATTATATATTTGTCTGTCGTATTAACCCAGTATCGAGACAGCGAATGACACTAGACAACAATTTTATATGCGGGTTTTGTTTTTTTTTTTAACTAGAGGAACGTCATCGCCTTGCATCAACTGCCCAAGTCGGGTGCACATTTAGTTTGTTTGACCACCAGAAGTTGCGTTTGACCATTTATCAGCTCACCAGTTGGAAGCTATTCAACAGCTTCTGTTTGTGGGGTTATAGTTTGTGATTCAGGTCATGTTAGCGCTCGCTTTCAGAATGGGATTCATCCACTGTGATTTCTCAAGGCCTGACTGCGACGCTGGATTACTGAATGGTACGATGGTTGTCTCTTTAGTGTCGCTCTCTGGAGGGCTCTTGTAGGGCACAGCAAATGATCCCTTGCTTATTGCTGCTCTCCTGACACTAGCCTGGGAAATTAATTAGCCTCATTATGACTCGCACAAAGACGGATATGTTCTGGCTTTTTCCGCGCATGGAAGTGTTCTTTCACAGAGTAAGAAAATGCAGACGGTTGTTCTTATTAGTGGAAGACTGGCTTAAATGTGCTCTTTGAGTATTGTTACATGGGTCTTGCTCTCAATCAAATATAGTAATTTGGCAATGGTCCAGAATAACTTTCACTTCTCCGAGTGTGTGTTTTTTTTATTTTTTTATTTTTTTTATTTTTTTTTTGAAATTAAGAACCTACCATGGTGTCTAACTGGGTGGATCAGATTTCCAAATGGTACCACTGAGCAAGCAGGCCCGACTTGTGTCCCTGCTTTCAACTAACGACCGTGCCTTTGTTCGACGTTTCCCCCTTCCTCCTCCTCCTCTTCCTCCTCCTCCTCCCATCTTCTTGTTATGGCCCATCTGCACATATTTCTCATGTGCAGTTCACCTCTTTTTGTTCACCGTGCCCTCAGCGATGGGCCAAGAGATGCAGTCTGGCGTCCCCGGGAGGCCGGGACGCTTGGGTTGCCATGGTTGCGCCATGACACCGGGGCGTGGTAATCAAATGGAGGCACTGCTCTGGATTTCATTTGCAAATGCGACCCACGGCCAGAGCGCGCTCCCAGCCCCCACTCCCCTCCTGCCTCAAGCCAGCCTCGAGTCCTCCATCTTCAGCCCTGCTCGCTTTCTCTGCCATCCCTCTCTTTCCTTCTGTAAGATTTAGATTTTGCCTCTGAACCCAGGGCCTCTCTGCCTATTGATGGCCATGCTAATGTCGAGCGCTGCCTTGATGCGGAGAGCCGCAGCCCCCCGTGTCACCCTGTGCACAATGGCCTCCTTTGTGTGGGTCACTCCTGCCTGAATGAACTGGGTGTGTTTAATTGAGATGGCAGGGTGTGAGGGTGACACGGGACGAGGAGCAGGCAGTGTGCTGAGGCGACAGAATGCACAGGGACCATGTGGATTATGTGTGTACACACAAATGACTCAAAACGTCTAGCGAAATGGATTGGTCAGAGTCTAATTGATAAGTGGTTGATAGACTGGCTTTCAACTGCAGTAGCACGTTTGTTTAGCGTCGTTTATTTTACATCATACCTTGCTGTTTTTCACGATAATTATGTGATTTGTGGTACGTTACATATTATCTACCAATATATATCCATTGTGTGTGTATATATACATTATGTGAATTACATTAAGTTCATGAATGAAGACCTGATGAATAAAAATCTTTCCATTAAAAAATTTTCCCCCCAGTAAATATTAAACCCTAATCTCTGAGCTGCATAATACAGTCTTGTTTCAGGTTTTGAATTCACTTGATGGTTTTTTTTTTTAAATGTTTGGCTTGCTCAGAATAGAAACCTGAGCCACACTGATGCAATGTCTATGAGGTTTAGGATTACAGCTTTACAGATTCCATAACACTTTATGTCTGATTCTAAGAAGCGTGGGCTTTGAAACATGACCACATGGTGCTCCAAATGGGACGCTAAACAAATTAGCGACCGAGACATCGTGCTACATGAGGCAGTGAGTTTCTAACACCGCCGAGGAGTTTCAGAGTCTGAAATGGTTTAAGGTGTCGAGAGAAAGAGGTCTGGAAGTTGAGTTATTTTCACACAGCATCAGTGACCTTTGCAAGTAAAATTATCTGAATCCAGTTTGCTTTTTTAAGGTGAGGGAGTCTTCGTATCAATGGCAGATGTTAGTCTCCGACTGCTGTGTAATGAGGCTAGGTGACCGTCCCGCTGAGTCGGATCAAATCTTTCAAAACGCCCCAGAAACTCGGGGAGCTGCTGACTCACTCACGTCTGATCTGACTGTCATGAGAACATTATAAGTGCAAGACAGAAAGTCTTCTCTGTGAGAATTTCTGGCAGTGACGTATTAGTCGAGGAGGGCTGATTTTTCACATGCTGGGCCACATTGGCTGAGGTTTTAGCGAATCTGAATAAATTCACTCTGGTTTTAAATTCAGATCTGTTCACATTCCAACCAGTCATGGTTGGTCTTTAGGTGTGTTTACACTACACTAAAAAATGATCTTTTCACTCATTAGTTTTAACATCTCTTTGAGTTTCTTTCACCTCGTATGTGTCAAGTTCTGTCTCAGAAATATGTCCTCCTGCAATACACTGGCTTTTGAAATATTAATTAGATTTCCATACTCAATTAGTTTCTTTGTAAATCTGTCCATCTTGATTATTATAGTTTCCTCATCACCATCCCAAAAAGCGCTTGCTCTCCCGTGCCCGCGGATAACTTTTCCGTAGCGCAGAGGCAGTTCAGTGTGCTGAATGAATCCCTTAAACGCTGATGGAAATTAGGCCGGCAGAGCTGGTCGACGATAAGGGAAATGGTGGTTATTTTTAGCAAATTCATCTCTGTTAAAAGGTATGTTGCCTTCTCTATGGGGAACTGATACCTCTGATGATATAAAGACGCTGCTTTCATTATTGTGAGACAGGAAGCAAATAAGTGACTGTCTTTCACAACGTTTCTTATTTATAGCCACAAGAGAAGCAGCAAAGCACTGCTAATTGAGACGACAGCTTTGAGATTGTGTGTGTTGGAAAATTCCATGCCCATACATTGGCTATTCAAATGAAGGTGTGCCTGTGTGTGTGTGTGTGTGTGTTTTGCAGCTGCTCCACCCATACACATTGTCTGTGTTTGTGTTTGAAGTGGCTGAGAGCCGTTGAACGGCGTCATTAGCATTGTTTCTTTTCGAGGATGATGAGCTCGTCGATGTGCTGATGAGCTTGCCGGAGCAGGTTGGCTTTGTCTTGCTAATGGAGGTTAATAAGAGCGTGTGTGATGCAGGGACGAGAGCAGAGTGCAGGGCCAGCAGACGAACTGACACAAGCTGTTCCAAACATGCTCTGGATAAACTGCTAGTATACGGGTCTTTTGTAGAGAAGAGCGACATTTTGAAGTGTCCACTTCCCTCCCGAGCAGAGATTCCAGCCGGCTCGGTCTCAGGTTTCAGTAAACAGTTTTCCTGTATTCTGCTGAAACTGAACTGATGATTTTGTCAACAAGAAGAGTTCCTCAGGCAAACAGGAAGAGGTTTTTTGACTTGCGTCTATAGTGTAAGGGACAAAAACTCATGAAAGAGGAACACAGTGCCCTCCCCCAATCCACTTTCCTTAAAGAGAGAGAGGGAGAGAGGCATGGAAATAGGTAGGAGAGAGTGTGATTCAGAGCAGCACTTTAGGTGATTATTTATTTATCGACGAGCTGTATGGTTTCCATGGCAGTGCCTCATTTGAGTGGTAGTAGCAAGAGAGCGAAGCAGTCACTCTCCCCCAGACTGCCAGCCAGATCCCATTCGCTTGAGCTGATTATTTATTCATCAGTGTATTCGGCGTGATTTCCGTGGCCGTCCATCAGTGGAAGCCATTTAGCCTGCATCTAGGCACCGCTCTGATTGGTCGCCAGGACTCTCGGGGCTTCCTGTTCCTCCAGGCCGTCTGTCTCTTGCGTCTCTTTGTCACTTTTGTTCACAGACGGCATTATTGAGCTCTGGATTCAGGAGCAGTAGCTCGCGCTGCGTTTCTTCGCCGGTTAGATTGGCGAGGCCGTTGCTGTTCCAGTGCAATTTTTTAAGCTGATGGCGACGATCAGGGTCCTTACAGACATTTGAGTAGAGTCCTAAGAGGCCCTTAACATTGTGCTGAGGATCCTTTCAAGAGCCTTTCAATTCACTTACGAAAGGAGTGGGGAAAGGGAGAAGCAAAGGAAAGTGGAGGATCAGATGAATGACTGATGGTCTACAGTTGCCGAGTCTATGTGAAGTCTAATGTTTCATTAATAATTCATATAAAAACAGTAAAGTATATACACTTAAATCAATAAACGGCACGAGGCATAAACCCTGTATTCTTTTAGAATAATGCATTAAGTTGAAAAATAATCAGCATGTGAAATCGGGTTTTTGCATACGTTCTGTACGTGTGCTGATCAGCTTTATTTCTCGCCCCTGTTCAAGTTCATGATACAGATGTCCTGCTGTTTAAAAGTAAGTGAGAGCTTGGATAGCAGTGGACTGAACGCTTAACTAACATTTTGAGGCAGAATGATGAAGAACACACAATTTCCTGAGATTGAAAAGAGCTGGTGTACTTTTCACTATGTTTATGACTTGTATCAGATACTTGAAACGAACATGAAGTTTTGCACAACAAATCACTATGAGGCTTCGCACATCATTGGCCAGCCTCCACAGGAACAACTGCCATTTTATCATCTAATCATCTTCAGTTAACCACTTTATCCTGTCACAGTGTTTTCTGGGAAATTTGTGCTTACGAGGCACCAATACACTTTTTATGGGACACCGGATCATCTCAGAGAACGCATACACATTCACACCTAGGGCCAATCTGACATAATGAATCAATCTGCTAGCTTGTTTCCGAAAGGTGGAAAGAAACCGGTAAACCCACATAGACATGCAAGAACATGCGAGAGCACAGTCATATAAACAACCCAAGTTCTGGATCGAACCAGTGGCCGTGGATTTGTGATGTGGCACTGCAAAATACAAAATGTTTTTGTTAATAAAAGTTATTGTCATTCCGGACATAGCGTGTTGTTTATTCTTCTGCAATGTGATCTGTGGTTATGGTTCTGTAATATGAAGCTATTGTAAGCCACATGGAAGGGGAAGTCTAGAGAAAGCTATATTCAGAAATGATTATAAGAGAAAAATTAATTATTTAGAGAAATGTTTATAATCACAATACACAGAACCACAGTATGATTTAGTCATCTAATATACAACAAAACTGACATTCAGGAACTGTAGACTATTTCTAGAAGTAATGCCTTCACAATTTACAATCCATCGCAGACTGGTTATCCCAGTTTAGGTCCTTTAATATGTACAATTGAATCTTAATAACAAACAGCCATTTCTGTCTTCTTTTCTCTTTCCCTTTCTCTCCATAGACCCTCCAAGTTTGATGGGTCCGATAATCGGGATGTCTCCAGATAAGAAAGCCGACTCTCCAGGATCTCAGGGTATGTGCGGTGCAGGAACTCTCCCCGAAGCAGAAAGCGCCTCCAGCCCTCTAGCCACTAGTCTGGACAGGATCGGTCCCTCAGGGGCCGTGAGCAGGTCTGGGCTTGAACCCGAGGATGACGAGCTGACCAATCTGAACTGGCTCCACGAGAACCTGCTGCAGAACTTCACCCTGGGAGATGCGCAGTCTTGCAGTGGGCCTTTGTTTGACATTGAGGGCAGTGTGGGCTCTCCACGTGGACACAGTCTGTCCTCGTCCTCCTCTTCTTCTGTCTCGTCTGGGAGTCCAGGCAGTGAACGGGATCCTCTCAAATCCAAGCCTCCTTTTTCCTTCTCGCTTCTGATCTACATGGCTATTGAACAGTCTCCTAGTAAATCTCTTCCTGTAAAGGATATCTACGGGTGGATCCTGGAACACTTCCCGTACTTCTCCAGCGCTCCCACAGGATGGAAGAACTCAGTGCGGCACAACCTGTCTCTGAATAAGTGCTTCCGCAAGGTGGAGCGAGGCCTGGGGAAGGTACGAACACCTACACGCTGCCGTTTCAGAGACAGATGTTGATTTATGTCTGCCAGTTTTAGCGGTCATGTTTTTGATAGAACCGGATTCTATCAGAAAAGGATTATAAAGGTAGTGATGCAAGTATAAATATAAAAACACATAAGTAGGTTAGAGGTACATTTAGCCAGGGTGAAAAAATTATTCGTCTTGCCGAGCCACGTTCCCGGTCAATACAGGGCATAATAACACAATGCTGTTGAATGCTCTGTTCTGATTGGTCAGGAGGTGTTGATCAATTTTCCACAACAACAGCTCAGATAGTATTGCCATCTGCAGGGGTTATATTAATGCACTTTATGGTTTCTATAGTAACAACGTGCACACAAACTCACTTGATAGGACATTTCACAACAAGCAGATTGTTATAATGATATGTTTTCTGTGAGATGATAACTGAACCTTTTTGGAAGGAGTCTGCAGTTTCAGTGCTGTCTAACCGAATGGGTAAAGCTGATGGTTTTGTGGTCTCTTAGTAACGTGACAAACTGCCTTTCTGTATTATGAATTTCACTGGTGATAAATCAGAAAGAACACTAGTTTCCAAGACAATCCACAACATAACTATAAATGGATAAAAAGGATCTCGGGTCATTTAGTAATAAACACAAATTTGTTACTGTTGGCAGATTACTGTGGTATAAGAGCAATACAATGCTAATGCGGTGCTGTAATGGGAAAGTAATCAACTTCAGTTAGTGATAGTAACTCTGCCTGGTGTCAGGCCTCATCACACACAGGCTTTTATTATTTTCTTATTGAAGTGAGCTTTGTGTGAGCAATGAGAAAAAATTTTTTTTGTGATGCAACAACTCTCTTTTACAGAGAACAACGAAGACACAGGAAGTTAGCTGTTGTGCTTATTTGCATATTTCACCAGACACAGGACACGTGTTTTGGCTACCCAGAGACTTGTGTGACTCTGAGTGTAAATGTATGTTGGTTCAAATCCTTATCAAGATGTTCTGTACATGGATATGTAAACAGGGTCTTGTTGACTTGGTAAAATACACCGTTTGTCACATTTCTGAGGCTGGAACAGACGAGGGCTTGATGTTCATTTCTGAGAGCAGGCCATATAGCCGATTGCGCAGGTTTACAGTCAAGCTTCCATTTCTTTGCAGCTCGACCTGTGGAAAGCGAGATGGCTCGATGATGTGATGTGTTACGTTAATGTGTGTGTCTGAGTGAATCTGTGGGTTTCACGTGGCGCAGCCTGGTGTCTGTTGCCATGGTGATGTTTCCTCTTTCCTGTTTATGAGCCCGGCTGATGATTTGAGTCAAGGTCATATTAACCCTGCAGGGCCACACCTCAGACAAAGAGGTGATGAGTCGGGTTTTATGTACACAAGCCAGCATGCACACACACACACACACAGACACACACACACACACACACACACACATGCACGAACATGTAGACAAACAAGCCAACATGCGCACACACACACACACATGCAACCAGTTTTGAGCTGTTCCACCATGTTGCCTGAGGAAGATTCTGGGGCTTTTTGCATAAATAGGCTATTATGTATGACTGAATGCTACACAAAGACAATTGGTTTACTCCTGTATTGTATCGTGTGTTTGTGTGTGTGTGTGTGTGTGAGAGACTATGAGTAAGCACATAAAGGAGTGTATTTGTAGTGCTTCCTGAAAACAGCTTGCTGAAGTCATGCTCATTTCTTGGCATTCTACTCCTTCCCTCTCTTTAATTCAGGCCAATGGGAAAGGCTCTCTGTGGTGTGTTCACCCTGAGTTCCGGCCCACGCTGATGCAAGCCCTGAAGAAACAGCACTTCCCAAGCGCACAGGCTTTCTGCACGCCACCTGCCTCTCCTCCCAGGTGACCACCTTCAGCAGTATGCTTTAAATCAGGGCTTAGTAGCCGTTCGCTTGAGCTGTGCATTTATCCATTTGTGATGAACAATAGCAGCATCGTATTCCTCGTATTTATTATAATCCTGCAAAATATATCCTTTCTTTGTTCTAATGCTGGATTTTAACTGTGAAATTAAACAAAGCATAATTTAATGCAATTATTTAAACCTTTAGTGATATAAATGGTCCATAATGATTTGCTTGTAAAAAAATGTTTGATCCTTAAATAATTATTTTTTAAATCAGTTGGTTAAAGTGAATGCTGCTTTTTTTTAAACCATGAAGACGGGTCAAGCTGCGACCGTGAAGCGTTTTTGATTTTCCCTTTTTGTGAGAACCCATCAAGGTTATATGTAATACCATACAACAAGCTCCCGAGTAGACATTATGAACAATTAAACATCCAGGGGGGGGGGGACCCTAGAGGAAGGTTAAAAATATTGCTGTTTTATGATCTTTCACTGGCAATATAGTGACATTATATATAGAGCCACTTTCTTTTTTCATTTGGTTTTTCATTCTTTTAAAAATGGCTATTTAATTCATGATGATTCCTCTGGTAGTGGTTCATGTATTAGTAGTATTAGTTACGATGACATGCCAAGCATACAGAGCAGCGTGGTTTTACACCCATCCATGCCATGGTATTGAAGATTATATGTTTTGTTTAGAAAGGCATGTAGTAAAAACAGTATAAAAACATGCTTGTTCAAGGTCGAGTTGGTTCAGCAATGATTGTTAGGTTGTACAGAAATGGACACCAACAAACAAAGCCGATGGAAGACAGATATATCGCAAGGTGTATGTTTAGTGATATAATTACAATATGCTATTTTTGTCCATTTTTGTGCAGCCCCAAAGCTACAGTGCCACTACCGCGCGTAATGAATGTCTCTCTGTTCTCCGCAGTGCCTCGTCTCCTCCTTGTCACCTGTTCTCCTTGGAGCAAGGCTACTCTCTAAAGGGTAAGTGGACTTAACTACAGTGCCTCCGAGCATCCGTTCTCTTCTGAAGGACTTTAAGTGGGTCATATCCTTCACACACCATTAGCAAATCTATCATTACACATTTAAGCAGATCACTCATCTCGGCTCCTTTTGTTCCGCTCATCCTCTGCTGGGCCACACCGAGTGCAAATGCCATCTCTTGCCTGTATTTTGTAACCTTGACAACCAAGGCACTGGTGCTTTTGTAATGAAGGATCACTCTGGCTGAAAGTGGCTCATTCATTCATGCACACACACATACACACAAAGCAAGACTGGTGCACTGACAGTCAAACCTGTGTCCATTCGATGTTTTTTTTTTTTTTTTCGTTTCAGAATGTGATTTTGATGCTGCCACTGCCATGATGCTGTTAAAGTCTGCCTCAGAGCAGAACATTGACCCATGTAAGAGAGCACCATTATACAGATGTCATCCATCTTTCTGTCATTTCCTCTCCTCTAGTTTTGTCTTGCATCTGTTGTTTTGTCTAGACTTGTCTAGACATATGCATTCATAACCCTTTTCCGAGGTTTTGATGAGATTTTCACCGATTGTTCCGATCATCTCTCTGTCTCAGATGAGCAAGAGGGGCCGATTGATCTGTCACGGAGGGATCTGGTGGTGGTAAGCCGGGATCCAAAACAGGACCACAACTACAGCAGCGTCCCCGTATCTCCATCTCCTCGGCCAACGACGGGTTCCGGTGCTGCCACACAAGGGCAACAAGAGAGAGCAGGCTTGGCAAATGGTAGCCACCCTCCATCAAAGAGGGCCAGACACGATCCCAAACCTGATGTAGATGATGAGTTGAAAGAGGCAGCCGGCTCGCTTCTGCACCTAGCAGGAATTCGCACCAGCCTCGGTGCCTCGAGACGCAAGAGCAGGAAGCTGGACAGGAAATGAAGCCCGGCTCTTTAGTCTTCTCACCCTTTATTTCCCTTTACACCCCTCACTATGTGACTCGTTCCTGTGGCCTGTCCTGGCCTCTCTCCTCTGGTTGAAGTTAATTTGTTTGAAATTAATCCTTTTTTTTTTTTTGTTTGTTTCTCAAAATATTCCAATCATCTCATCCAACAGGCAATACTAACACAAACACAGGAGAGAAAAGCCATACTGACGCTTTTGTTTGTTGTACAGAAAAGATTAGGAGAGAAAAAAAAAAAAAATCAATTCATCCACCAAGCTACATTCACAACTAAAAGAGTTTGAGGGGAGAAAAAAAGAAAGAGAACTTTTTTTGGGGGAGGGGGGGGAAACTCAGAGGAGATTTGCATGCTTCCACCTCTTAAAAAAACAACTCAAATGTATATATCTTGAGAATGAATGCATGACTTTCACAAGTGGCTTGGGCTTCAGCATAATGACGAAAAGCTAGATAAGAAAAAAAAAAAAGATATAAAAGTGCCATTGATTTTGGATCATAAGACTTCAGTTAAGAAATATGATACAAAGATAAATGCAATAATTAGTTGACCTAAATACTTGTAGTTATTTTATTTTTGTACTGCTGTTTTTTGTATTTCGTCTGGTAAAGATGACGTGTCCCCCGAAGCCCCGTGCACTCGTAGCTATGATGTCAAAACCATGTGACTTTCCTCTTCATCCTGATTGGATCAGTGCCCTAACCCTAACCTCCCTGAGCAGTATCACTGTAGTCGAGAGAACAGCATGAAAGCAGAGCTGTGGCTCTTTGCGTTCACTTCAGTATTTATCCGACGATTATCTCTGTAGTAAGTGTAGTCCTGTGCCATTTACTTATCCAGAATGAATTCCCACATACGTTTAAGCGTGTGTCACGTAAGCATTTAAACAACTATAGGACATAATGCAATGAGGCCAGATTTAAGCAGCTCTTTTCTCTCTTCAGCGGCCCATTTCTCTAAGCATCATTCTTATCCACGTCACAAAGTTCTAGCTGTCTGATTGATTCGATAAGAGCACTGCGAGAAGTCAGAGGGCAGGGTTTTTCGAAATAAATCTTCTCAGTGGACTTTAGTTGGAGCTGTATGCATGGGGCTTGTGCTCCGGGCTTGGATGTAGCACTCCGCTGCACAGATGACCTCGAGAGAGTTGCTTTGGCTCGAGAGGAAACTGGAGACAATGTGGGCTCTGGAAGAAAAGCGGCTGTGGGAAGAAAGGAAAAAAACACTTGCCTTTCTGCAGCTCTGTAAATGAGGAAGTCATGGGAACGGACCTACAGGAAGTCGAACTGATGAGACAGGAAGCTGATATCCTCAGAACCTGCTACTACCAGGACTGGGTTTGGCACGAGTACTGGACTTTTCAGGCTCTCTGTCTAAACTCACACTTCATGTTTTTCATGAAACCGTCAGGGGTGTCACCGCTATCTTTGCAACCCTCACCTGTTTTTGTTTTTGATTATTGTTCCAGGTTGATTTGTTCCAAGTTTTAACTGCCTAAGTAAGTGAAATACCACTCATCTCTTTCTTGTGATGGCTAAATTCAGCTCTAATCAGGAACGATTGCACCTGACAGGCGGGTAACTCCTACAGCAAACGACTGAGCCTGTTGAATCATGGTGCTACTAAGATCAGGACATATCCTGGATCCTGTGTGTGAGCTCACTAGTCCTGTGGTACCTGTGAAGCTTTTCAGCAAATTTCCTGATGATCTTTTAACTCTTCCCTATTTAATTGCATCACTTTAACCGTTGCCATTTGTGAAGTTGCTGCCCAAACACTTTTGCCAAGGCTGCCAATATCCCCCTCTATTTGTACATAGTGATAACACAGGATGCAAGTATTACTAGAGGAGGTTTAGAGGAGGAGAGAGCGACAGAGCTGTAGTGTTAGATTTAAAGCTTGTAAAAGCAGCCACTTGCTTCTCCCAAAACAGGAATATTGACTTCTGAAAATCTGACCTCTCTCTGTGATACAGCATAGTGATAATTGTTTTATTATTATTATTATTATTATTATTATTATTATTATTATTATTATTATTATTATTATTATTATGCTCCACTAATTCAGAGCTGCCAATCAGTTTGCTTGCATTTGTCTGCCATGTCTGTCTGACAGACTTCCATCTTTTGGTTTTGTAAGCTAACCTATGTTAATAAAATGTTTATAAAGTTTATTTTTGCCAAAGATATGCAATTGTTGCATTATATATGGTATTAAAATAAAAAAAAGGGTTTCTTTTATTCCTGGCTGTCTCTGATTTTTAATTTTTTTGTAAGAAAATAATGAAGACTTTTATTGGTGTCATTGAGCAGCGACGCCACCTGGTGTTCAAAAATGGTAAAAGTTGAGCGATGGCTTTTGAATAATTGAGGCTTTAGAGGAGAGTGGGGTCAGACATAGCAGTTATTACATATTATTTAATCATATGAGTAAAATATCCTAAAGCTTCATGATGCATGCTAGCTATTTTTGTTTATTAGAAATAAAACACCATTTCTTAGCGTTTATTTTATGTTAATTTTAAAGGATATATAAGATGAAATGTTAAAGCCGACTCAGTTCAGAACTCAGATGTCTGTGACAGGAAGTTATATTTTTGCTATTGATTTTTATACAGTAAAGACACATGACTTTGTACGGTGCTTGCAACAGATGAAGCACTTTCACTTTCTTTGTTAAAACAGTTTTAATTGGGTTATTTCATTCTTGTGAAAAGGAAACCATTTTTTTCTCTTTTACATATTGTGTTGAATATCTTCAATACTTTTGATATTTGGATCACTCTTACAACCCCACCCAGGGTGTCCCCCAACTTGAGTCTCCAGGGATATTCTCCAGGCCCATCGGGACCCTGCGTAGGCCAAGCGGTTGAGAAAATGGATGGCTGGCTAGATCTCTGTTACAGCTGAAAGCACATGGTCAACCATCATGAAATCTGATGTGATGGCTCACCAGCTAATGTGTAGTCTAATAGACAGTGATCAAAACTAGCCTGCTTTTATTTGCATTACAAAATGTATATCTAATCTCATCTTCCTCCAGATGGAAACTTACTTTCATAACTTATGATTTTTGATGCTGCATTCTTCAGAGCTGTGATTAAGTTGGTGGTCTTTTGCAGACAGGCAGATGCTACTGAGCATGTGCAGAGTGAGCATCGTCACTGTAGCTTGTTGCTGATCGGAGCAATTGATATTGACCCCACTCTCCTACGATATGGCATATTGAACAAACAGCTGAAACAGAACAGGAGAGATACACCACTAGTGGTCAGTGTAATTTTATTCATCCCCTATTTAAAAAAGACTTACATCATGACTAACTCATTTCACAATCAAAGCATATAAACATCTATACTGATTGCTTGGATTGGAATTAGATTATTGCTTATAGTAAACTATTGAACATGTAATAAAATAGTTAGATAGATACATGCGTTTTCAGATGCAGTATTATTTGATGCTGAATATTTTTGGAAATTCTCTGTGTGTGGTTCTTCTGTTCACTAAGCCCTTGACCCGTAGCCTTGAACTCCAGGCCTTGATACGTGAGGCATATCATCATACCAAATTCCTCTTCCTGTGTGTCTTCATTCAACAGTCCAGCTGCAGCTGCCACACATCTCCCATCTCCCACCTATTCTCTCAAACTGACAATTTCAAGGAGGAAATTATTCAACTGTCCTGTGTCTTGTTGCCCAACACAAATGCAGGTGCATAGATAAGCTGCCTTAGAGTCTCACTGAATGACCCCTAGCCTGGTCAGTAAGACTTCACTTCATGTTTCATGCTGGTTTAGTCAAGGACGCGGATGTAAATCAAAAATTGAACGCTTTTGACACCTACCAAGTCAGGTCCCTACTGGAGTAACATCTGGACTCGGCTCTGGCTGCAAGGTTACTGTGACACTGAACATACTGCATGTGCTAAATGAAAGAAGAGTTGAGATAAGAGCCAAGAAAAAGCAAGAAATATCAGTGAGTTGAGGCTGTTTTGCACACATATTTGATGATAGCAAATTTTGTCCAGCGGTATTTCATTTCCTTTTTGTGTTTTTTTTGAAGTCCAAGCAGCACGGAACATATCATATATAGAGGACAAGAGCTTATAGTGTATGAATTTGGAAAGTTTTTGGGGTCAGTGGGGAGGAGCAACATGCCCCAATGAGTATAGCGTCCCATCACTATTCTTGGGTGAGCACATCCTTGGGCCATTATGCAGAGAAGATGTTTCTGTACGATAGACACGGGCACGTGACTCGAAGCAGCCAAAGCGGCTGGTGAGAACAAAGAAGTCCATCTTGAAGCTCTTGGTGAAGAAGGCATAGAGGAAGGGATTGGCACATGAATTGATAGGGTAGAAGAGCACAAGCAGTACCTTGGCATTTGACACGGTGATAAGCGGTTGCCTGAGAGCGGCCGAGATGGCGAAGAACGAGATGGGTGCCATGCACAGAAAGTCTGTGAAGACTAGCACGGCCATGCGCTTGGCCACTCGGGCGTCCGCACTGTCAGGCACCGAGGCAGGGTGCCGCACTGCAACATAGATCCGCACATAGCAAGCACAAACTGCCACAAAAGCGAGTACATTAAGAATGAGCAGCAGCATCACATAGACCTGTGATGATACGGTCTCTACATCCATGGGTAGACAGATGCTGGTCTTCATGTAGCTGCTCACTCCTATCACTGGCATTAGAGCAGCAAGCACCGAAAAGAGCCAACCAAAAGCCATGACTCCACATGCATGGTGTAACCGGATTTGGCGCTCCAGGCGCATGGCGTAGGTAATGGTATGCCAGCGCTCGAGGGTGATGGCTGTTAGCGTGTATACAGAAAGCTCGCTCGCAAAAACCGTCAGGAAGCCTGCTGTGCCACACCCTGCACCCGTTTGCCACCTGATGCCATAGTTGTAGTAGTGAGATTGGGTTTGTACATCCACTGAAGCAATTATCAGTAAGTAGAGGCCCATGCAGAAATCAGCAAACGCCAAATGGCACATCAGAAACCTGGGTACTGTCAGCTTTGTGCGGCTACTGAGGAGCACTAACAGAACTGTAAAGTTTCCCAAGACAGCCAACACACTGATAAGCCAGATGAGGACACGCAGGAAGGTGAAGCCCATGATGTCCTCGCACGGATTGAAGGCATCTGGCTCGGGGGAGCAGCTCACCTCTATCACATCCTTACAGTGCTCCTCGAAGAAGTATGGCTCCTGGTTGCGAACAGTGGAATCGTTACACAAATGGTTCTTCGCTGACCTATATGTAGACATAAAACATGCAGTAATTCATTCAGAATCACTTTGTTGATGTATGAACACTCACAGTATGACAGTGTGACCTTTTTACTGTTAAATTACAATTCATTTTAGTTAGTAAATTAAGCGCATTCATTTGAAGTGACCAATCAACCAAGCTAATAAATCCTCCTGGCTATGCCGTAATGATCACAGGGGGCTCACTTTGCTATGCATAGTGACCACAATGCATAGCAAAATGCACCTATAGCGTTGTAGGAAATAAGCAACCATTTTGGACACAGGATCAGCTCAACACTATTATCAACATGGATTCCTGAAGTCAGGTGATCCACCGTAATATTGCTGCTTTACAAACTCTTTGAGGTGGTGTTTTATTATATTGGGCATGTAAGTGTGTATCACACCTTCAATATAGAGAGTGACAGTGGAATTCTAACAGGGGAATAACTTAAAGATCTTATGCACAGCTTTGTGCTTGGCAGCCTGCAAGCCTCCTAACAAAACAGAGCTATCAAAGAAACTGGAGTTTGGGAGAAAGATCACGCCCGAAGCTCCACTTGCTTCCTAGTTAACTCCATATTAAATATATTATGACATTTTGACTGTGACTAATATAGTACACTATTTTGGGTGTTTTATCATTTCGTGATCATGTCCAAATGTATAATTGAGAATATAACAGCTATAATTTTCCACTGACAAAACAGCTTAGGCCCCAAGTTAGCATTATTTATAGGCCTACTTGTGTTTGAGCTTTGGATCGATGCAAGAGAAAAGTCAAATATCTTTAAGACCTCAATAATAAATGTAACAGCTTTGATCATCGAAATTTCTTTCTTTCTTTTTTAATTAAAATGTGCACAGTTAGGCAGAAAGACGATGTCTGAAGCCTTGGGGAGCATTTGCTTGGCTATCTAGTGCTAAATAGTATGGAGAAGACTGTACAGGTGGTGGGTAAGGGACACATGGAAACAGGAGATATTGGAGTTTAGAAGAAGTTTTCTAAGCTGGTGCTTTAGATGTGGTCTTTCTCCCAAACTTTGATCAGAACTCCATTGGGGTAGTACTGTAGTACAGTCTCAGGGAAAGTTTTTAAGCTAGTGATCACAAGGTTGTGATTTCTGATCCAAAATCTGCTAGCAAGCCACAGTTGGGCCCTTTAGTGTTGCCCTCAACCCTTTATAGTATACTTAGATTGTATCCTGTCTCAATTTTAAGTCCCTTTAGATAAACCATCCACCAAAGGGATAAATGTGAATGTGGTATGTGCACCATGACTCTGCAATATTGCTTTACTTACTTGTTCTTTTTGAAGTTTTTGAAGGCACAGCAGTGGCTGGGATACGTGAGGTTGGCCTGAGTGAGCTCGGCGAATATTTCTAGATTGGGTAGCCATCTCAGAGAGTAGACTGACGTGGCAATCAGCAGCCTGAGTCTCCTCAGCATGTTCTCTGGTAAGGAACTGATTGCAGTGCGGGAGATGTCCCTGTACAAACAACAAGCACATCTGCCTCAGGTAAATATCACTAACGAATGTGGGTATTATTCTCTCTAGCTTGAATTTGCAACTGATTATGCATGTGATAAAAAAAAAAAAAAAAAGGATTTTGTTTTTAACTTTATTCGCTGCACATGGAGCCAATGCGCAGTAGTTACAAGAGACAATAAGCCTTCCTGTATCGAGGAAGAACGAGAAACTGGTTTACTCATTTATAATAGAAATCTAATGCCAGCTGTAGACTGTAATATATGTTTAAGCGAAGCACATTTCTGCAGAACACTTTCATTAATTTTTCATTAAAATCTCTTTGTAAACAGAGCTCTGTATAATTCACCCTGCTTTTTCATGGGGTAGAATTTCAGGGCTTGCCTTACCAATGTGGATTTAATTACGCATTGATATCGTTAAACTTTCAGTAAAGTATAAATAACTGAAGCTACTTTTTACTGTATTGCTCCAGTGTAACAAAGCCAAATTAACTGACTTATGTAATACGACATTTTTCATGTTAGTTAGTAAAATTTTTCTTATATATACGGTATTTATGCATTTTATATTAATATTTACTGAGCAACTGACCCATAGACCTGATTAGATTATGTTTGGTTTTTCAAGTAAACAAGTTTCAGTGCAGGGAAACACAACAGTTTACAAGACAACAGTTTGGATGATAACCACGTAAAGGGAACGCTGTGTAGGCAGGGGTGTAAAAGTTCTTGCTGGACTGTGTGATGCAGCTGGCGGGTTGAATTGTTGTTGACTTTGAGAGTTGCTCATGCTTACAGAACGAGAGGGCCTTCAGCACCAAGAAAGGCGTAGTTGTGGATACGCTTCAGCTGTTGGTTTCCCATGAGAAACCTGGGGGAGGGTGGAGGTTGTGTCAGAGATGAACTTTTTATAGAGATGTTTTTATGTATGTATTTATAACAAAATAAAATTTGAAGAGCACTTACAGTTTCTCTATTTTGGTGCCATTAAAGGCATTTCTGTCCACTTCAGTGATTCCATTCTTTGTCAGTCTCCTTTAGGATGTGATAGCGGTAGTAAAAGCGATATCACACAATTTTTATTACTGTACCATAGCCATTCAAATAAAGGAAGAAGTGGGTTTATGATCCTCCACGCAGAACATACTTACAGTTCCGTTATTGTACCACTGGTAAGTCCTACAAAAGCATTGCTGGGGATCACTTCAATATGCACGTTATCTTCTAGGTCACTACAAAGCAAAACAGCCTTTAATAAACACTTTATAGATACTATCTAAGATATTTCTCAAATGCATAGATTAAGACTACTATCCTTGATATATTGAATGTTTTATTTCGGATAAACATTCATACAGAAATGTCTATACACAAATCTATATGTATATCTATACAAATATACACACACTGTAGAAATACTGTACAGGAAAGTATTAGATACATACAAGAGGAATTCAAAAGCAGTAGACTGGACATTAGAGAAGTCAGGTAAGACTGTGAGGCCTGTGTTTGAAATAGTCCTGCAACGTACACAGACACACTGATGTAGATTTAATGAAACTAGTTCACACTATATTCTGTAGGTTTCCTGTGAGACATTTGTTTGACAGAGTAATGAACTGTGTTTAGGACCTTCTGCCTTTTACTGAAAATTTACAGAGATTTTCACTATAAAGTTTAGACAGAAACCCCAATGGGAACACATTCCCTTTGGCCTAAAAGAATACAGAAAAAGACATACTCACAGATATCTCAGTTTTGGAAGTCCCCAGAATGTGTTTCTGTCCATACTGACAAGGTTTTTGGATTTGGTAATAGTACTGTAATGAAGAAAAGCATGTAAAACATTTTCATGTGTGCTATTAGAATTATTGTTAATAGTGTTGTTTTGCTGTTTCTGTTGCAAAATACAATTCCTTGATGAGGGAATATAATAGCACCACCGGTTCCAGCTAAAAAACGTACATTTCTTCCAGTTTAGTCAGGTTTTCAAACGCGTAGGCTTCGATACGCTGGAGGACGCCGTTCTCCGACACCATTCTGAGAGAGTGATAACAGCCGTAATGATCATTTCACACTGATATCATCAGCAACACAAACAATAATAAAGCAAGTGCTAAAAGCCTAATTTGGTTGTAGAAAAGTACAGTTTACATATCTGCTAGATGTTTACCCACTTAATGATCTTCCTGAGGAAATCACATTTGCAGTATTAATCCACAAATTTCATTTTTAAGGCCATGTTCTGAACCAAGGCTTGCGCCTAATTGACAATGTATGTTCTTCTCATGACTGCTGTATTTCTGCAATTCATATCTCATGTGTTTTGTCCCTTCTCAATATCCAAGACTAAACATGTTTAATCCAGACTAAATACTGAATATTTACGTGAGTTTTTACTCTGAAACACACACACACACGGAAAAACACACGGCCAATAAAGTAGGTCCTTAATATTTTTACTCACATTCGCTTAAGGTCATGAAGTGATGACATGGCTCTACTTGGAAACATGATGATCTGAGTCAGCTTGATCTCCCTAACCATAAACAAAAAGCTTATTATCCAATGACTTTCGGCATGTAATACATTAACAGAGTAAAAAACACTAAACAGTTTTGGCATTAAACTTATTACATTTATTTCTAGATACAGTGTTATTAATATATCAATCGCATGAATGTGCTAGAAAGTACTTTTACCCTCACACCTGCAAAAGCTTTGGACAGCGTTACAGTGTCACACTTGTGGATCATGTAGACACAGGTCTTATTGTCAGACTAGCAGTGTGTATCTGGGATATTCTGAAAAGGTCTAAATAATAGAACAGGATAATTTTTTTTTTTTCCCCAACCCAACCTTTCCCCATTTCTGGTATTTACAGTCCAAACGATATCTTTACACACTTTTATATGAATATTTTATAAATCTAACTTATATTTTTTATGCCAGATGCAATATGCAGAAAACAGATGATAATGCTCATCTTGAACCCAGTGTCAGAAGACATTAACATGGTATGGAAAATGCCATATTTTGTTGTGAGTAATAAAAACCTTATCACGTTATAACTGGCAATTACTGTAATAGCTAAATTTCACTAAGTGTGCTCTAGCTACCGTAGTTTCTTCTATCGTAGTTTACGATATAAAGAACAACCTGTTTATAATCGTTCGAAATCAGTTCTTCTCACACCAAATGCTGACATTAATACCAAATATAAGAAACACCAAATATAAGACAAACGAAGGACACAGAATTATTTGCAGATTTATAAGGTCGAGCAAGTGGAAATGAATAAAATGTGTGTGAGATATCAACGTTTTTGATGCTCCCATAGACCTAACAATAACATGTCATGAAATAATACATTTTATGAGACGTATATATATCAGGTGTTACTTGTTTATAAGGTGAAAGTGATTATAAAGCATTATAAAGATGCCTGAAGACGTGAGGATGTAGAGGTTTGTGTCATAATACCAAATAATAACCCATTCGCTCATTAGAGAACAAGCTGAGTGTGAGCTTGAAATTTTGCTGACTTATAACAGCAAATGATGTCTTGCATGGCATGTTTATGAGCAGTTTAAGTATAGTGCTCCTTAACATTTTTACACAGCACAAAAAACGTCAGAGTTATCTACTTATCTATTCCACCAGATGACAGTTCTACTGATAAACTGTTCATATGCACCAAATGGGATAGATAACTAAAAGAAAACATGAAAATAAATATGGAAAATTATTAATATTACATCTCATTCAAACAGCAGCTCCAGATTAACAAGAAAAGTACGATGATGATGACGATGACTGTGAGCAATGGGCTGACAAGACATGGCATGCAACCAAATGCAAAAGAACTCCAAATAGTAAATGTTCCCTTCATGTTAAAGTGAGGAGATGAAATGCCGGGTCCAATCAGTACAAAAACATTAACTTGAAAAGCAATTGCGTCTGGACTTGCCTGTGCAAATATTATATGCATTTGTTAGATTAAAAACAAAATGGGAAGGAGAGTACCTATCATTTTCTACAATATAGAATGCCAGAGACAAGTACAATATGTGCAAGTGTTCTCTTGTCTTCTTGTTTGAATAGATTGATTCATGGGAGATAAAATAAAAAAAGAAGAAGACGTAATGAGAAGGATGGAAATCGTCTCATTCAGATGGGTGGCCTAATGTGAAAACAGCCTTTATGGAAAGTATGATATCACTGAATATCAGTGGTTACTGTAGCATGATATTTACACACACACACACACACACACACACACACCCTTCTGTGAGTTCATTATTGAAAGTACCTGCAAGTAAACATTAGTTCAACAAGCTTTGTTTGGGCCCCAGTATACCACAGCAAATAGATTTAATCCTAATATGCTTGTAGGGACAATTATTAATAAATATTAAGAGATATTTGTTTTAGAGTTTTAGTTTTACACATTTTACTGTACAAGGTCCTCTTGTTATTTATAAGATATTTCCTAATTCAAAATTCATATTAAAATTTTATTTGTCACATACACAATCATACACAGTACGACATGTTTTTTGCGACTGTCCTGTAATGGAAATAAAAATGTGAAACTAGAATATAAAATATAAGAAAGACAATTTGAATAGAAATGTTAAAAGTAGAATATTAAATATAAGAAATAATTAAAATAAAAATGTGAAACTAGAATATAAAAGATAAGAAATACAATTTGAATAGAAATGTTAAAAATAGAATATTAAATATAAGAAATAATTAAAATAAAAATGTGAAACTAGAATATAAAATATAAGAAAGACAATTTGAATAGAAATGTTAAAAGTAGAATATTAAATATAAGAAATAATTTAAATAAAAATGTGAATAGAATATAAAAGATAAGAAATACAATTTAAATAGAAATGTTAAAAGTAGAATATTAAATATAAGAAATAATTTAAATAAAAATGTGAAACTAGAATATAAAAGATAAGAAATACAATTTAAATAGAAATGTTAAAAGTAGAATATTAAATATAAGACATAATTAAAATAAAAATGTGAAACTAGAATATAAAATATGAGAAATACACTAGAAGAAAAGAAGAATCTTCCAGTATATTTCTCATATTGTATATTGTTATTCATGACTGCTTATTCTTATTTATTATATCTTTTTATCTTTTTATCCTAACCTTTTTTATCTGTTTTTAATCATGCAAAAAAAAAGACATTTATTACTTCTGCTTTCTCTCTCTCTCTCTCTCTCTCTCTCTCTCTCTCTCTCCCCCTGTGTCTTAGGGATATTCTAACAGTGGTTCACATGGGTTGTCAGCATGGGAATGTGTCTGGATTGTCTGCGGTTAGGATATTATTCAGAATGAAGGGAGACATCTGCAGCTCTGTGTCTTCTCTATCAGCTCCTATCAAGCGCAGAACTGTATGTTCTAGCTAAGTAGCAAATTTGTATTGCTCAGACACACGGTGCAGGGCTCCTGTATCCGTCCCTGCCCTCACCCAAAAATGGCTAAATAAAAAGTAGCCAGATTGAACATAAAGTCCTATTCTGGAAAGCTATGCAGAAATGCAGTATGGTGTAGCTTAAACACTGTGAGGGATGACCCTGGGCTTAAAGCTAATGGCTACAGAGGCAGGTGTCTTCTGAGGGTGACGTCACCTGATCTGAACACAAACTGCTTACAGAAATAGAAGCTACAACAAACCACCCAGCCCTAATGAGCCTACGTGCTGAGCATGTGCTCTTCTTTTCCTCCTTCCCGCTCTTTCTCAGTCGGAGCCAAACATGCTGAATGAGAACAGTTTCTTGTGCTTGAAAAAAACAAAAAAACCCCAGCAGGATTTTTTTTTTAAATGAATGAAAAACAGGCTTATTACCACCCACCCCACCAGTCCAAGGCTGAACTGTGTGCGTGTGGAGTCCAACAACCTTGAGATTGCAAAATATATGTTTCAGAAATCACAACAGCAGCATAATTTTGTTGTCAGTCAAAATTTCTCAGAACCAAAAACAACAATCAGCTTGCAAAAAATAAAGGAATGTTACTGCTGTACAACAGGTTTTCACGAGAAATGTCATCTATTCTTTCTCAAATTGCTTAATTGCATATTTGTTGCACACATTCTATATACTTCTGCAAATATGCTGTTTTTAGCTTGTCTTATATTTTAAGCCTTCTGTTCCTTTAGGAAGAAAACACATTTTTATATTTTCAAAAATGTATTTTTCCAACCTCCAGCCCCTTCAGAAAAAAATTGCTCTTTAATTCTTCACCTAGTTTTATTGTACATTTCTATACTGTTCATGTTCATGTTCACATTTCTACCAATTCTGCATCATTAAATACAGTATTTGTGCATGAACATAAATAAACTCCTATGATGTTAATTAGACAGGGTATCGTAACAAGTGTGTGATGTATAAAGTGCATATACTTACACGTATGTGGTATTTTTTGGTATTTGGCATGGCATCTGATGCACTTTACTGCCAAGACACAAGAAGGAGCGAGTTGTCCCACTGGCCAAACAGGCATAAGATCCTAAAAACATGTCCCCTGCGTGCATCATGAGCCAATAGAGCATGAAGCGCAGCATGGCTGACCAGACCATCTTCTTCATTGTTATGGAGAAGTGCACTCACAGTACGCTCTTTCTGTCCTGTGTGGTTGGCGATGGTTTATTTAACTCTGTTAAAGCCTGAGTAAGGCCTTCAGTGCTGTGTTCCTCAAGCCTCCATCTCCACCCTCCAGGTAAGACTGTTATGTGGATTTGTTGTGCTGGGATGCTACATGTTGAGAGTATTGTGGCTGGAGTTGTGGGAAGGGCGATTCTTGCTGAACAGCGTGGTTGGTTTAGAGTACTACAGCCAAAGCCATTGAGGACCTTGGGAGAGACGACCTCTGATAACAGCCGTATGTAACGCTCGTTTCTATTCCCAGCCGCCTTGCCCTCCTCCTTCTCCTCCTTCTCCTCCTCTACTCCAAATCTCATCCCTCTCTTCACAATCCTTCCTCCCATTTCTTACCAAGATCTTCACACACAAACATGGCCAACATGCTAGCATTCACTCTTTTACTGACCTATGGTAGAACCAAATCTCTTTTTTCTAGACATTTCTTCAGAGGAGAGATTTTGACTAGCTCCTTAGACAATGATTTTAAAACTAACATGGTTGGCAAGACACAATGCTATTTTTTATAGGATAGAATAATATGTTCTATGGGCATTTAATAATATATCTAATAATATGGGCATTTGAGGTTCTGTGTTGACCTGCACTGTTTAGTCTTAAAATTTTCACTTGTGTGTCAAAAGGACATGTGATAGCAGCGAACATCGTGTTCCCTTACTTTCTTCAGCAACTTCCTCTGACTTTAAACGCAAGTACAGAATCAGGGTAAAATATGACAATCAGGATCAAATCAGATTACACGACGGTGTGCTTTTTCCAAGGAAACACACACACAATTAGTCTGAATAGAAAATATCGCAAAAAACAGGACATGTCAGAGTTAGAAATAATGATTTTGATGGAAATTATGATTGTTTTCTTCAAACTTTGCCTTCATCATCATCAAAACCCACCTTTTTCAGCAATTATAGCCTGGGCATTCTAGCTGTCAATATTTCAAGATAATTTCACCCCATGCTTCCTGGAGCATCTCCCAAAAGATGGATTGGCTGATGGAGTCTTCCTCTGTAGCTGAAATCAAGCTGAAATTTGCAAGTGATCCCAAATTTTTGAGCGGTAGTGTATATAATCATACAGAGTAGGACATGCAGTGAAATGCTTTATATGACTGCCTGTGTTGTAACAATAGAGTAAAAATAAAAAATAGAGTAAAAAATGGAATCATAATTCAGCTGTACAGAAGTATAGAAACAGAAAAAATTCTAAAGTTTAAAGTTAAAGAAAAAAAAAACAAAAAGCAAAAAAAATATATAAAATACAGCTGATGAATAAAATACAATGATTCCATTTTTTACATTAAACGTTTCTGTATGTTCCATATTTATTTCACTTTATCTTATTTGAATCTATTTGAAGTACACATTTTATTTATGCCTTTTTGTGTGTGTATGCCATTGGAACAGGTTTAATTTCCCCTTGGGATCAATAAAGTTATCTGATCTTATCTGATCTAAGTTGCGATCTTCCAGTAAAATTAAGCTTGCTTTCGCTGCTAATTTCCCCTAGATTTTAGTCAGAGTGTTTTCTTTAATGTGTTCTGACTTATCTACAGGAAATATTGATACTCTTGGTGGTTTTGTGTTGGTTTTCCCAGTACTATATCTTTATGTTCTCTATATACACTCACTGATCACTTTATTAGGAACACCAGTACACCTGCTTGTTGCCCAGGTATCCAATCTGGCAACCATGAGGCAGTAGCGCAATCCATAAAATCACGGAACTAGAGTATTTCAGGAATTGTTCCAAAAGTTTACAAAAAATGGTGCAAAAAAAAAAAAAATCAATCAATCAATCAACAAAACAATCAATCAAAAAACTTTCCAGTGAAGCAGTTTTACTGGCAGAGTTGCTGTTCATGAGACAGATCAGAGCAGAATGGCCAGGCTAGTTCAAGTTAACAGGATGGCTACAGTAATGTACATGCTTATGCTAGCATTCAGTACTCAGTTTATGGTCATTTAGGTTTACATTCAGACCAGAATATGAGGTCACTTCGATATGTATAGCTGCCCTTAGGCCATTGGTGTTCACTTTTACTCACGAGTCTGGGGTAAATGTCATTAGCTTTACATTACTGGCTAATCTGTGGTCGTTTTTATTCGAGGAAATGTTGTTTTCATTAGCTATGCTGTTTGTTTTTAAATTTAGGTAAACTTTGTAGTAGATTTTCTAAAATCTGCAAAGAAATATATATATATATGTATATATATATATATATATATATATATATATTTTTTATCTGCTCACCTCTCTCAGATTTTTGTAGAATGTCAGTAGTAATATATTCCTGCTTAATTTATGCCTCAGCACAGCCTGCTGATCACAGCGTGACCCCGGGTTGGCATCAAGAGGCTCCTTGCTGCAATCATAGGAAACCAAAAGATTTAGTGTTTTCCAACAAAACACTTTTTTTTTTTGGCTGACTGTAACTTGTCCTTGACAATGCCACACTGTTTTAGCCTAGTGAATAGATGTGCTGTTAGTAGATTTAAAGATTTAAATGTCAAAATGATTAGCTGGATGAGACGGTGTGCCACAGTGTGACTTGTGAAATGAGATTGCACAGAAGAGTATCGGAAAGCAACAGATTAAGTTTACATTTATTTTTACATCATTTGGCAGATGCCATCATCTAGTGCGAATTTCAGAAGTGTTTTGAGGCCTCTTTCAATGAATATATCGATACTGGGTCATTGGTCATGGATGAAGAGTACCATTAGTCTAAAAACTCTGTTGGTTGGAGATACAGCAAGAAATGCACAACTTTTTTAAAAAAGCAAGTGCTTGTTTAAGTATTTCAGGAAGAGGTAGATCTTTGTTTGAAGACAGCCAGTGACTCAGCTGTTCGGGCATCTAGGGGAAGTTCATTCCACCACCAAGGTGCCAGAAAAGAGAAGAGTCTTGATGTGTACCTTCCTTGTACCCTGAGAGATGGAGGGACCAGTCAAGTAGTGCTGGAGAATCTGAAGGAGCTTGGTGCAGTACAGGGTGTAATAAGGTAAGTGGGTGCTGGTCCATTTTTGGTTTTGTAGGCAAGTATCAGTGTTTTAAATCTGATGCATGCAGCTACCAAATGCCAGTGGAGGGATTGTAGCAATGGGATGGTATGGGAAAACTTCGGAAGATTGAGAATAAGTTGTGCAGCCGAATTTTGGATCATTCGCACAGGTTGAAGTGTGCTCAGAGGCAGACCTGTCAGGAGTAGTCCAGTTTCATAATGACTAGAGACTGAACAAGCACCTGAGAGGCCTGTGTGGATAAAAATAATGAATACTTCTGATATTGTAAAGAAAATTCTGATATGAGTGTGTCAGTGTGAGAGGAATAGGACAGTTGATTGTCCATGGTTAGTGTAGTGACTGAAGGGGAGATCGCAAGATGCTGACATGGAGATGAATCACTTGGGATGAACAACTGTTCGGATGCAGATCACTTTAAACACTTGAATTGTGTGTGTGTGTACTTTCATAGTCAAAAGCACAAATTCATAGGTTTTATCGAAATGTACAAACAGGGATATGTACCTGATTGGAGATTAAACTTTGAACTATTTTTTTCTGGCACTCGTTTCATTTTTCATTTCTGGTAATTACTTTTTAGAATAATTTAAATTAAACCATTAAATTCATTCAATTAAAGAATTTATTAGAGAATTTGCTGTTTTGCTGTGATATTGTGACAAATTATGGAAATTCCTTCAGGACTCTTTTGCACCTCAGTCTCATTCTCCAGATCGTCCAATTGGAAAACGCTGTCGAACTTTGCTAAAGAGGATTTTCCACAGAGGGCTTTAAGAAGAATCCTTTTAGAGAGCTAAAAACAATAAAGATCGAAAAAGCTCTCTATTTTGCATTTTGAGTGTCACTCATATCATTCGTGTTCACATTTTTTATTAGTTACAAATAGATAACACAAGCCACCTGGGCCTTGTAAGATACGTTAGTGCTTCAAGCAAATGACATGAACATAATAACACAAACCACTATGGCAAGTGACAACGACCAAAGTACATATAAAGAGGCTGGATTATTATAGGGTGCTGGTTAATAAGATAACATTAAGTCCTTAGGGGGCCAAGCAATCTTTGTCATTGCAGATACTGTAATTGGTTAAGTTTAATAATAGCCATAGTGAACTCAAGGGAGGTAACATTGTTAGAGAATAACTATTTATTTGATGACATTGGTGATTGTGGAATTGTGGATTCAACCGTTTATGTAACATAATGTTTTCATCAGCAGTTAAACCAAAAACTAAACCATTTTTAGGAAGTATGTTTTTAAAGGAACTGTCATCATTTAGAAAACACAAACAAGGTTTTTGACAGTGCCTCAAAATACAGTCCCAAAAAAACAGGTAACATACTTATGTCTTACATTTCAAATGCATCATGGTTATTGACTTAAGTTCACAGAAAATTCAAGCAACATATTCACACTTCCTTGGACCACTATTGATCTGTACCAAGCACTACATACCCAGAACTGCAAATCTGTGTCAAATATATTATATACATATATATCAAGGGGTGAACAGTCAGTTTTCGAAGCTGATGTGTTGGAAGTGGGAAAATGTCTGAGTGATTTTGACATGGACCAAACTGTAATGGTTAGACAACTGTATTAGAGCACCTCCGTGTCAGCAGGTGTTGTAGGGTGTTCCTGGTATGCTGGGCTTAGTACTTATCCAAGGAAGGAAAACTGGTTAACCAGTAACAAGGTCCTGGACACCCAAAACTCACTGGTGTGAAAGGGAAGTAAAGGCTAGCCCATTTGGTCCAATCACACAGAAGATCTACTGTAGCACAAATTGCTGAAGTTAATGCTATCTATGAAAGGTGTTGACCCATGTCCACCACTGAAAGTGCCTAAAATGGGCACATGAGCAATGGAAGAAGGTGGTCTGGTCTGATGAACATCATGTGGAAAGCAGTGTGTGTGTATATCATTTACCTGAGGAAGAGCTGAGATGGCACCGGGATGCATTATGGGAAGACGGGAAGCCGACAGAGGCAGTGTAATGTTCTAGGCAATGTTCTGCTGTGTTTTGCAGTGTGATGCCCTGGGCATTGTTGCGGACCAAGCACACCCCTCTGCACTGGCTTCTTTCAACAGGATAAATGCTCCCTGCCACACAACAAAAATATTCAGGAATAGTTTGAGGAACATGACAGGGAGTTCATGGTGTGGACTCGGCCTCCAAAGTCCCCAGATCTCAATCCAATTGAGCATCTGTGAGATGTGCTGGACAAACAAGTCCGATCCATGGAGGCTTCACATGGCAACTTACAGGACTTATGAGATCTGCTGCTAACATCTTGGTGCCAGATATTACAGCACACCTTCAGAGGTCTTGTGGAGTCTGTGCCTCAACAGGTCTGAGCTGTTTTGTGAGTTATTTCAAAAATGCCTGACTCTAGCAGTGCTAGATGTAAATAGAATGCTACAAAAATACTGTTTATGATGGTACATGTGCCAGATTCTGTGGGCTTTTTTTAGTTCAACAGTATAATGTTAGATTCTGTACAACACAGCTGGAGCTCCAGATGTATAATGTGACACACAAAGCAAGTACATTCATCTCATTAGAAGTAATTAAGTATAAGTGCAACACAAAGCTGATCATTTGTCTCTTTATCCTTTAAGAAGGTTTAAAGTGTGCATGAATGTTACTAAGAAAGATAAAAGGCTACAAGAGGAAAACAGAGCAACAGCAAAAACCTCCACTAATAGAACTTCTCTTTCTTCCTCATGCTTGTCTCCTATAACTAAACATTTTTGTTGTACTTTTGCTAAAGATAGTAGCACAGCAGGATCTGCGAGCTCAGAGAGCAGGTTTGTTTTGTCTGCCATAGATGTTCAACTTGAGAGGAAGTGAGAGCTGCCCCCACTGTAAATTCTTCATCCTCACACTGATGTCTGTACCCAGGGGGGAAAGAGAGAATAGGTTCTGAATGAGTCTAACAGTGAACCTCTTTTATTGATGTGAACTTGCAGAACGGTGCAGTTTTTTTAGATTTACAAGCCAGATGAAATGAGCTGAATAAATGTTTATGGGTTTGAGAACCTGCCAAAGTTGTTGAAGATATGTAGTACTTTCGGGTGAGTGATTGAAGATCACCTTTTCCATCTCGTTGTCGTCTGTAAGGCCACCATATCTGTTGTGTTGTGTAGAATTTGGCAGGAGTGCAGGACTTTGGCAGATTGAATAAATGATAGAAAAGCTAGATGATGAATAGCGACATGCTGACAGAGCGATGGAGTGAATGTTTAAATGAATAAGTGAATAATTTGAGAGAACTGGGTGAGGTGGATGGGCTTTAAAAACAGTAAGCTGAGATAGCCGTGGGCACAGGCTCACCAAAGTTGCACAGACTAGAAAAACTGCCTGGTCTGATCACTAACCATTTCAGCTGAGGCAGACAGATAAGATGGTCAGAAAATGGTGCCAACAGAATGAATCCATGGAACCAGTCTGCCTTGTGTGAACAGTCCAGACTGGTGGAGGTGGTGTAATGGTGTGGGGAATATTTTCTTATTAATACCAATCAGTCATCACTCGAATGCCACAGTTTTTTGTTTTTTTTGGGTTGTTGTTGACCATGTGAATCCCTTCATGGCTACACATCTTTTAATAGCTACTTTCAGCATGATAATGCACCATGCCACAAAGCAAAGTCATCTCAAAGTGGTTTCATGAACATAACAATGAGCTTAAAATTCTTCAGCTGCTTTCAGTCACTGCGTCTGAATCCAGTAGTGCACCTTTATGACGTGGCAGACCAGGAGATTTGCAGCATGAAAGTGTACCTGTAAAATCTTCAGGATATTGTGTGATCTGGACAAATCTGTCATAAATCTAATTAACACTATACCTCCCCTTAATACTGAAGTATTCCTGGCCAGGGTTGCAGTGGATCCAGAATCTATCCCAGGAACAGGAGAACATCCTAAAGGAGACAACGGTACATCACATTTACCAACAGATATTTTTTTTTCCATTTCACCTTGTAGTTTGAGAACCTGAGATATTACAGGTGTTGTATTACAATTCAAATATACCAAAAGTGTTGTAGTATAGAGTTGTGTGACCATAATCGTTATATAAATAAAGTGTAACAGTACATGGCCTAAAGCTGTAGACACCTGACTGTCACACCCATACAGTATATGTGCCTTTCCCAAACTACTGCCACAAAGCTGGAGGCGCACATCTATAGAACGTCTTTGTTTGCTGTGGCATTACATTTCCTCTTCACTGGAACTAAAAGGCCCAAACATGCTCCAGCATGACATGCACAAAGAGTGGTCAATGAAGACATGGCTCGCCAAAATTGAAGTGGATAAACTTGAGTGAGCTGGACAATGTCCTGACCTCCTGACCATTGAACATCTTTGGGATGAATTGGAACACTGACTGCACTCCAGTCCTCCTCATCCGACATCAGTGTCTGACCTCACTAATGCTCTTGTGGCTGAATGATCACAAATCCCCACAGACAGGCTTCAAAATCTAGTAGTAAGCCTTCCAGAAGAGTGGAGGGGATGTTAAAAATAGACATATGGGTGAGACGGTGAGGTGTCCTCAAACTTTTGGCTATGTAGTGTATATGTACGTTAAAATTCCTATATCGTAGGATAGTTAAAGCATAAAACAAATAGGGTAGTCTAGGTTTATGGTACAAATAAAATATACTAAGTAAAGAAAATAGTATTTTTTAGTGTGTTATTCATTTGTGTGGCGACAATTCCACTATAATGTGCTGTAGCGTAATCAGGTAAAGTTTTCGTATTTCAGTGTTTGTACAGGGAATGTTCATTTACTTATTTATTTATTCATTATGTTCCACCAGAGGGCAATAAAACACCATCAGAACACACATTCAAGCTTCACCACCAGGGAGCAGTGTTAGACGGGAGAGGAAACTGCAACAGACACTTCAATGTTTGTTGAGCTGTTCAGGTTGACTTACACTCTATCTCTGTCACAACAAAGATTTGATTTCTCTCTCTCTCTCTCTCTCTCTCTCTCTCTCTCTCTCATATGTTCGCCTTACTGTATGTATGTAGGTGTTACATATGTAGGAGAATGGAGATGCATGTGATTAATCTGTTCACTGTGCGCTGCTAGAATTTTTGCTGATGTTGTTCCTGATGCTGTGAGAAGCTGTGAGGCAGAGAGCACTGGTCAGCATGTTTCATACACATTTAATGACTTAATCCTTTAAGATTCTTTGCTATCTATATACATGTGGTGATCCTAACATAGATTTCTGTGCTTTTCTGTGCTTTTCTCCAGTACAGCACGTAGAGAGAGAATACAAAACCCCCTACACATGACTAAAATACACATATGCAGGAAGACAGATAGTCATTGAGCGTGGAAAAAAAAAAGGGAGCCTCATGTCTATTTGTGAATGATTGTATAAGCGTTCACAGCTTTTTTTTCCTATTTATATTTGTTTATTCTCGGAATCATTTGCACTCTGTGTAGACAGATTTTTCTAAAAGTGAATATTCTTCCTAGAAAGATGGGAATCAGCCGAGAGATGGTGCTTGTCAGTGGTCAGACGCATGGTGAGATTCACTCTGACAGCTACCTCATTCTTTTCACACCTTCTCCGTCATGAGATCAAAAATCACAGAGGGCTCAGGTGTCTGAAGCAGTGGGATAATAAAGGGGTTTTATAAGTTCTTTACGCATTTCTGAACACTAGGGAGGCTTTTCAAAAAAAAAAAAAAAAATGGCAAGGCTTATTTATTGCTCTCTCTCTCTCTGATTTTGTCCCATTTAAAATAACTGCTAGATAAAATTGAGATAATGCTCATTTTTGGCCTCACGATAAAAATAAAAATAAAAAATCAATGTGATTTGCATTCAATTTCCTTAAACCCATCTTGAGTAGAATTCGGGCTTTAGCACAAGAATGACTTGTTTACTTCTTGACCCTGCCTCCTATTCAGTCCCATATAAACAAAGCCGCATTCATTTGTTAGCTAGCTGCTTAACATTCCACTGTCTCAACATACTTGGCCAGTTATAAAAAAAACCCCAACAACTTAGCTCTAAACACAAGAAATACTGGCATACCAAATATCATATTGATTTATTGATACGAGAAAGTCAGAAGCAAAAGGAAAAGGGCACTGCTTATTTTAGTTACACTGATCCTTTTAGTTCTGTTAGCCGAGCTAGCTTACAAGCGCTGCATGGTCATTAAAGATAAAGTTATATATAAACACGTAAAATACTGAAATGCCAAATAACTTAACGATTTGTTGCTGCAGTCATTGATCCAGGCAGCGAAACAGTTTATAACATTTAGAAATGCATTATCTGTCTGGAAGAAATGTAGCTAATTCATTGTCCACCCTCAAGCACTTCACAGTCAGCAGGTTATCCATCCACTCAGTTCATTTATTTTGGCATCATTACACCGGATTTCACCATGTTTGCCTTTCTAAGCCGTAAACATGGGGGTGTGCCTATAATGACTGACATGAGGGATGTAAACACAAATGAAGAGTCCAGCAAGGACCTGCATTTATTAGGTGCTAGTTTGGCAGGAGCTGTTTTTTCCCCTCAGGCTTATGACACATTTCTTTGGATAACATTTTTTCTCTAATGTCTCATTGTGTTCTTCCAGATATTTTTACATTATCACAGTAAGCAGCAACACAGGGACTGGACTGGTGTATGTTGGGGAAAATCTTATTGCCACAGCTAGCGGCATAGAGGTTATTGTCCAGAACCAATATTACCTGATTGTCATGGGTAAAGAGTCTATTGTGCTGTCTCTGTGTGTGCATGGTTATGACAGGTAATAATGGTATAGTTGGTCATTGCATAACAACATTCTCTGAGTAGCATTATTAGCCTCTTATCACTCTTTGTGAGAAGTGGCATTCATGTTATTTTGAATATTTCCATATGTTGGTGTATGGTGAATAGTCTTGATATAGTTTCAATATATCTTACTGGGCTCTGTTTCATGGACACTTTAGTCAAAACACCAGCATTTACCGAGACTATTATTCTGCTATGAATGGAGATTGCTGTACATTTTTACAAGAGCTGTTCACTTTTACGCTCCATCAGTCTTCTCCTTTGTTTTCTCTTACAACATCAGTCCAATCAAACACATCACACTCATAACCTCAGCATGGGCAGAAACAAACTAAGCGAAGAGAGGAGTGAAGACGGGAGAGAAGCAGAGATGAGAAAGGTGAGTAGGGTTAGAGGAGCAAGACTCCTGTACTTATTTGACTTTCTGAACTAAACCCTGAGGTAAATGGTTACAAATTCCATTTTTGGAGTGAAGTAAAAATTTTTTTTACTAAGTACTGACATTGTTTCAGCCAAATGTATCACGTGTGTTTGGAGCTAGAAACAAAATCTCTGGTCTCTGTCTAGAATCACTTTTAAGTGGACATTCGATATGGAGACAATTAATTGTCTGGCTTCCTTCTACCAAAGGTTTCCTTTTTTCTAGAAGCTTAAAAAGGCATTATCATTATTCAGTCATGTTTTTTTTTTTTTTCTGCAGATGATGTCCATTGCCATGGTGATACACAGTTCAGTGGTCAGACAAAGCATGTAAAAAATTCATTCTGCAGACAAAACAATCCACTGGAAAATTGCACACTGTTAGCATGGAGTCATCCTGGCCACTGACATACTCTAGGGGTTATGTGGTAAAAATCAGTTTTTTTCTCTCCCTGCTAGGATTTTCTTGTTAGCAGCTCTGTATTAAATTCACTGTTTCAAGTCCCTAGCTGTCGTCCTGGCCACAGTTAACACTCGGTGCAGGTGAAAAAAAGCATTAGCAGAACAGTATGAGTGGGATTATGTCTATAAAAGACTATAAAAAGGTGATACCTGACCTCTGGAGGTATAGCAATTAGTGGAAAGAGTTGGGTTAGATGTTGACAATTTCAAAAATGGAAGAAAAAAAAGTGTATTGATGTGAGCTTATCTGCAGATGGTCTTGATCCTGGGTACCTTACAGTGCCAGGTCAGAGCTTACTCACAGACCACTGGACTCTGGTGCTTTCTGGGGAAGGAGCTTAAATAGAGGGGTTTATTCTACACACAAAAGATGTGTGTTTATAAAGCTAAATCTTGACTTTTAGTTGTTGAAAGCCCTCCCGAGCCTAGCCATGGATCATGATTGTCAGAGTGAGACCATACTTACCTGCCCACTGAGCCACCAGTGCAGAGTGCAGGAGGTATGAATCATGCCTTGGGTCAAATCCTGTAGAAGGATTGGATGAAAGGATATTGTAGGGTGTCAGGCTTGATCTGTTGGTATTCAGGATAAACTGCTAGGTTTTGTGGCTTTGTGGGAGAAAACAGGATCTAGCATTAGTCCTTTTTGCTGTTGGGTGTTTTATTAAAGATTAGGTCTGCTTTTGGATGATAAATATGCTAAACAAAAGCTCTGTTTTTTCATCCAAATTAGTGGCTCAGCAGGTGTGTGTTTGGTGCTGAAGCTGCTGAAAACCAAGGCCTTGAGTCTACAAGAAGAAATACAGGGATTATGCTAATGTAGTGAAATAAATCTTTATTTATAACATAGCATGTAGATAATATATGCATACAACTGATTATAGATGCAATTTCCTAATCAATCAAAATATGTTCTCAGTAACTCAGTAAATGTGGTATGGTTGTTGGTCCCAGACAGGCTCTTTTGAATTTTTCAGAAACTCCTGACCTCCTGGTACACTCTCACACACATCTCTAGAGCTTACCAATGCTTACAAAGAAAATAACGTCCAGTGAGCAGTAGTTTAGTGGAAAGAAACACCTTATTGATGACAAGAAGTCTACACTTACCTAAAATCTAATAACCACTCTTTACAACCACTGTGAACAGAAAAGCATCTCAAAATACACAACAGACTAAACCTTGGGGCAGAAAGGATACCACTGTAAGCTCTGCTCCCGTCAGCCAAGATTAGGGATCTGAGACTACAGTGGGCACAGGCTCACCGAAACTGGACAGCTGAAGACTAGAAAAACCAAGCATCAATCATCTGATAGCCAGAAAAATTCCCTTTCTTTCAGCACTAGAAAGAACTATTCTGACTTGAAATGTGAGAAGAGCAAGTCCAATGATGAGGAGGGGTGTGCAGAAAGAAGAAGTAGTGTTGTCATGTCATGAGACAGATCTGAAAAGAAAATACTGGTGGTATGAGAGGGATGAGACTACAGTAAGTGAATGATGACAGGGACATGATTTTAAAACTTCTTCTAACTGTAACAGTAGAAGGGAAAGAGACAAATCTATGGTTACTGTGGACATGTTCTCTGGGTTGGTCCAAATCTCTGCAAGTGTGAAGAGATGAAAGAAGCGAATAGACTTCCTTGTTGTCCTTTCTTGATGGACTCCCACAGGTAGATGTCTTCATTTTCTTCCACAGAGACCGAGGGAGAGAAGCTTCAACTACAGCTGCTGCTGTTCCAAACTTACTTAAAGAAATACTTCACAACTAATTAGCTTTGATTAGCCTCCAGCTGGGAGAGCTGAATAATTGCTAATTGAGCAGTTTCAGCGTGCTAATAATACTCCACCCCCTGCGATTACCCAGCTATGGTACCGCAAGGTAGCCTAAGATTTAAATCAAGCAGGAAACAAATGTAATTCGGATTAGTAAACATACTGTGCCGTGCGGGCTGGTGGGAAACTGTTATTGTTCTTTAGACTGACGCTATGAAGCGGTTTGAAAAATTCTGGTGTCCTTGCTGAAGGTGTCTCTGTTGTTCTTCAATCTTGAAGAGTCCTTTATAGCCCTTAAATTCAGCTTTGGATAAATCTGTTTGATCATCGAATGTCTGAATGTCAGTGAATGTCAGTAAGTGTGTGGTTACTGTGCTAGACTCAACCGAGTGACACATCGACACGAAAGGTTGGAACAAGGTGTTGTCCTGAAATGAGTCCAGTTTTTTTTCAATAACACAAAGTTTTATTTCAGATGAGGTATTGGGGTCAGTTGCTAGGAAACAGACTGATTAAAAACAATTGGCTGTCTTACTTATGAAAAGGTTTGACCTTGGCGCTTATTTAAATAGCCATTTAACGTGCAGGTCTATGTCAGTGTGTTGGATGTTATGGTTTTGGATTTAGTTGAGTAAATTACTTAAAGAGTAATACTTCAAAATGATTAAAGTTCTCTCTTTCTGGATCAATGAGTGGAGGTGAAAGTGTCTCCTGGAGTGGGAGTGGAGGCCTTGGACACTAATCAATGGAAAAGCCTTCAAGTAAGTCAAGAGGAAAAGGCAGTGCTGAGACGTCTTCCCTCTGTGAATGTTTGAGGAAGAAAGAGTTAAGCAGCATCTGCAGATTGAATCATCATCTGAGCTCTTTAATGTGTACATACATCTTATGAATAAGTCATGAAGGTCAGATGGGGTCAAGGCCATTCCAAACGTGAAGAGCTTAATATTTAATGACAGAAAATTTCACAGGAAGAATTCATAGCTGTTTTCCTTTTTCCTTCCCCTAATGCTATAAATGTCTTATTTGATAGACTCCATGCATCCTGCGAGCCTGGGTGGAATTGTTTTCTTGGGAGCTTAGTTTCTATATCAAGATCTTTCCAAAGTAGAGAAAAAAAGTTAAAGTTTGACCTGGGATAACTCTTAATAAGAGGTTATATGTTGAACCCTAACAATGCTTCACTGTCAAGAGAGAAAAACCCTGAATTTTTTTTTCTTTTCTGTCTAAAGCCAAGATTAAAAAAAGGAAGAGTTTTAAATACTAGGAAATCAGAGATGCTAAACTATTCAAGTAAATATTTTGCAACAGTTAATAAAGAAACACTTTCTTGTTCATATTCACTATAATGCATGTTTGGTATATTTTGTCAAATTTGTTTCCATTTAATTTCGAAATATTTGATTACAACTAATTTTCACTCGAGTCTAATTTGTACAAGGTACCTCCATTTTGAAATAGATGACATTTTGACACAATAACCACCTTTTCCTAGAATAAAATAAAAATAATTATGTGGAATTCAGAACAAGAACTTACTGAATCTCACCATTTGATGAAACCTTTTGCTTTTGGTTGAAAACCCTTTTGGTTTTCCTGAGGTCACTTGTATAGTGTTCCCTGGGGGTCTAGTGGCTCAGATCCTGTGCTCTCACCACCATAGCCTGGGTTTGATTCCCGGGAAGGAAACCAATCCAGCTACTACAGTCAGTGCACTATCAGTGCTGGTCCCAATCCCAGATAAAATGGCAGAAGGCTGTGTCAAGGGAGCATCTGGTGTAAAATCTATGCCAAATCAAATGCATGGATCAATGATCTTCTTTGGCGACCCTTAACAGGATCTTCTAAAGAAAAAAAAAAAAGCTCTAGTTGTCTGTCGAAGTCTTCCGCACAGGGAAGAAAATCAGAGCCCTAAGTAGGAAGGTACTGAAATATGTATTTATTTTCCAATGACCTTCTTACCACCAGCTGGGCCAAATGACCCAGAGTTAACCAACATGACGTGGCACTAAACAAGGACCCCAGAGTGCTAATTGTGTGTTTAAATTGCAACAAAACAGCCTTATCTATATATTCAGTGGCTGATTTCCCAAAAGCTTTCCAGAACAATGAGTATAATAGCAAGGTGATATTAGCACTTTGGTGAAAATCAAGCCAGAGAAGAAAAACAATCAATAGAACAGACTAAAGCCTACAGCACAGAACAAATAAAAGAGAGTCTCTGTCTCCGAGCCCTCCCTCCAGCTTTAACTCTGTGTGTTTGTGTGTGTGTGTGTGTGTGAGAGAGAGAGAGTCTGTGCAGTGTTGTGTGATGTATGATAAGGACTAATGCTCCCCTGACAAGTGTCCATGATCACAGCAGCAGGCGAATCTCGAATTCATCACACATAACAGGTGTTAATTCATTCTCTCACACCAATATCTGCTATCCCCAACCTCTCTCGCTCTCATGCCCAGCATCCTGTCCTCTGTCTCTGTTTTCTTTCAGACCTAAAGGCTTTGCAGTCTTCTGAGATGGTCTATCTTATTTGAACGCTGATGCACAGACCCAGGCTTTCTTCAGGGAGCTTTTAAAATGCAGATATAGTGCTATCTGTGAGTCATCTCCCAGCGCTTTTACTTTTAGAACTGATGCTTGTCAGGAACAAATCCTGACCTTACAGAGATCTAAGGATCTATATGCTATTCAGTTTTCATCCAGATAGAGCCTTATAATAGTAAAGTTACAGGCTAGACTTTCGAGCTCTTATACGATGACGGAGAATTTAAAAAAAAAAAAACAATCATTGTTGGGCACAGTTTGTGCTTTGGGTCTAACGTTAACTCCTTAAACTCACGGATTATAATTAAGTTAATCATCATGTATTGTAAATGGCTTGAGTGGGGCTTAAACATTCAATAATAATTTTAAGGCATCAGTAGCATTGTTATGTTCTAATCAACACAAAATCTCTAAAACAGCATGTTACTGTGTTCCTTTTTTGGACTAAAACAGTAGAGATAATTAAGTGACAATTAATGGTTTTGACATAAAAGTAATGACCTTGCATAAGATTAGCTTTAGAATTGGAACATAAGATTTTGCAATAAGAATTCAAAAGGAAAGATTTTGTTGCATTGTACAAGATACAATTGAATGTACATCAGGGAAACTAAAAGTAGACTGGCTGAGCATTTCTTTAGGCACCTTTTGTACCAATAGAATGAAGGATTTTATTCTTTTCATTGCCAAGATACGTCAGCAACAATGGACAAAGCATTAACATAAATAGCATCTCTGTTAGCATTGCCGGTTGTTCCCAACAAATTGAGAAACTATTACATGGTCTTACTCTTTAAAATAAATGTTGTATTTTCACAAAACAATCTACTGATGGGTGGAATAAAAACATGTGAGGGGAAACAACAGTGGCTCTTTTATGTTGTACAGGCCAGTTTGATGACATGTTTCAGGTCCGCTTGTCCCCTGAACACTGCAAATCAATAGAAAGTTATTCTGCCTGATCACCAGTGCGTGAGGGCTTACTGAATGGGTAGGTGTGTATAGAAAGGATGTAAATAATATGTTGTGGCCTTTGCAGTTAACAGATCTCAAACCAACTGAACATCTATGAGATATTTTGGACTGATGTGTTAGACCCTGCTCTTCAAAACCATCATCACAACACAAGTTCAGGTTTTTATTTATTTATTTTTTAATCCTCTAGTGCAGTGTTCTGGTGGTTCATGGTGGCACACCATCTAACCCACATAACTGTATTATTTTCTTTGTCACCCTTCAGTGTATTAATTAGTTTGACCTCATATTTTTCAGAAAATATACAGATCATTTAGCTCCCCATGTCTGAAATCCTCATACGTATGTATATATGCTCATACACACCTGCAAAGATGTCTAAATGCTTTAAAGCAGCATTTATTCCTTACACTTATGACTGATGAATAATAATACGATACATAGCAACAGCTGAAAATCGGTCATTTCTGGCTTGTAAACTAACAGCAGGAGCAATGCCGCAAAGTTCAGCTTCAAAGTTCTTTTGTTTTCTATCGGGGATTATACTGACCACTCTAAACTGTCCATACTTCTTTTATGAATCATCTACTGTAGGCAGGTGGCACAGACTGAATGGGTCAGTAATGAGCGGAATAACACGTTGTCATCTTGAGAAGGTAGGCTATTCAAATCTCTGTGACTTCTATTCATAGGGAATTGCAGAAATAGATTGCAGATAAAATCATTGAGAATGAGCAGAAAATTGTTACTCACCAATTTTTTTTTTTTTTTACGCTTCCATTCAATGCTTGTCACTGTTTCATATGTGCTGATTTATTACTACTAATTAAATGGAGACAAATAGAAATCTAGGCTGTCTGGATTACAAATAATAGAAAGGAGGGCTAAAAAGTCTGCTCTCTGTCAGCCTTGCAGCCATATCAGCCTGATAGGGTCTCACTGTAGCCATAAAAATATTCAACATACACAAAGGAACATCCTCAGTGTACAGATAGACTGTGTCTCTTCCAAATAATTGTTGTAATAAACAGAGAAGTGCCAGTGCTTAAAAAAGACACAAAAATTTTGGTTTGTCCTTTTATGTATTTTAACCTATGACTGGACAGAATGAATCTATTTAGAGGGCTTTCACACTGGCATAAATATATATATATATATATATGTGTGTGTGTGTGTGTGAGTCATGTTGTGTTCTCCATGCGTGTTTGTGATGATGTAAGATGAGTGCACGATTGCAGTAAAAGTGTCCATTGTGATTTGAGATTTGGGATTTGAAGGCTCCGAAAATAATCCAGTTTTGCGGATGCCTTAGCCCTTTAATGTTCAACCCCTGAACCACTGAATAAAAATTCTTGTTGACAGACATCTAAAAAATGACCTCTAGCATTTTTTCCCCCAAAATGAAAAAAGCCAAGGAGTTGAGATGTCTGTTCATGTCAGATATCAATTTTCCATCAATAAAGATACCTGTAGCTTTGTTAGTATGTGTTCAATATATATTGCGTAAATACCAGGAACCACACACAAGAACGATTATTTAAAAAGATTGTTTAGAAATGTTGCAAATACTTCCATATATTGGTATGTTGATTTTTAATATAATATCCAGAACGTTTTCAGTCATTTTACTTCAGTTGCATTCACATTTAAACAAAGTCATAATTCATAACGTTCTTAATAAATTTTTAGTAAATTCAAGTAATTCATTGTGCGTGACAGGAGCATCTTGAGAAGTTCATTTTTCTATTATGGAATAAAAAAATATATATATATTTTTTAATTCATTTTACTTTTACTTTTTTAGAGGTACAATGTAATTATTTATGACATTTTCAGCAGTGTCATATAGATGGAAGAGGAAGGCACTGTCGCCTTAGCATGTCAAATACATGCTGTTTTTTGTAGAACCTGTTCTTTGAGCTTCACTGGATACTGTTATCTGCAAAATGAATGAATCTACGCAGGGCCATAAATCTCCTTCTGTTCACAGCGTCTGCAATTAGGTCAAATACGCTCTGTGAATCCCAGTAATCGGCCAGTGATGGGAAATTATATACCTCCATGTAGAACAGTATGGATTTCCTGGATCTCTTTTGGATTTCTCTGGATTGGATATCCATTCAATTGAGCAAAGTAAATATTGGTCTGCTCGCTTATTTAATTTACCTTTTCATCAGTGATCAGTGGCCATTCATCAAGCTTGCTAAAGTAAGAGAAAGGGGAAGGAAGCTCACTGATTTCTGGGGGAACAGTGTCAGGGGTGGTGAATGGTGTAATATCCACCTTCTTCCATTGATTATGTTTACGCAAGGTGCTGGTCAGTGTATCTGGATTCTGATCTAGGACACAATGGACATGAGCTGTGTTTTACCTCCTGTCTTCCTGTACAAGCAATGTCTGTGTCACTAAGCTCTAGCGTCTGTATAACATCAGGTTCATCATCATCATCTGTGCAACCTGCATGCCCTGGAACATAATCGGGATCCTCCACGTTATCATCTTCTCTGTCCTCTACTTCTGATTGCTGTGACTGAATAGAAATCACAGATTTGCTTTTTCTTTTACCACAAAGCAGTTTAGTGTTCAACTTACCGTAGCACCAATAAGAAAAATAAAATACTGCAGGCATATACTGTCTGCATTTGTTCATGTGAAAGTAATATTTATAGAATTGTTTTTAAAACCCCCTTAATTGCTTCATTATGGTGGAAAAAATAAAATACTCACATGTCCAGCCTTACAATCCACTCACTCATCGCACTTTAGCCTGCATTACACTGTGGCTATTTTCACCATTTACAGTCATATCAACCAAACAGTGTCACATGGTTTTGAAAATTATGGCTTCCATGTATTTCTGTAATTTGTCATATATTTTAATACAAATGCCCTCCCTTATGAATTTTCCCCTTAAGAATTACAATTTTGCAAGAAATTGGGCATGGGCATACAAAGCATTTTCAGCATATGAACAAACCGAACTGAACGGAATGGCGGCTAAGTTGTGCTTACGTCCAGGAGCCGTTCAAAACTTGTTTGCGTCAGTGGAAAGTCAAGCAAAGCCAACAGAAGGCGGGTTTTTTCTGTCAACGAAAGTTGTTTAGAAAGAGTCAACCCATGATTCCAACGTTTCCTTCAGCATGCGTTCAAAAGCTACATGTTTTTTCACGCTTTTTTTTGTTGACAGATTGGTGGCATGGATGGTCTGTTCTATTTTTAGCCCAAGCTTGGTGGCACGACTTCCTGTGAGGACATGGAATGCTTGGCTTGGGTCAGTTCTTTGTAAGCAGCCGTACAGTTTACATAAGCTTTGTAGTGGTAAAATTGGTAATATTTTTGGGTGGGTAGATTTACATTATTTCTTATGAGAAAATTTATTTTGCAGTACACATTTTCGGCTTAAGAACTAGCCTCCAGAATGAATTAAATTGGTATGCTGAGGTTGCACTGTATTTATACATTTATGTTGTTTACACTGTATGCTGTTCACAACAAAATGGTTGAATTCCTACTGAAATCCCTATGGTTTCTTGTTTGACCCTTTTACTTGGTGACTGACCAGCAACTTTCTTCCTTTCGTGTGACTGACAGAAATTTTATGGATCTCATATGAAAACCAAAAGGCAGTAGATGGCTTTCTCATCTCTTCCTCTTGACTGAGTTTTTCCCACATAGAGTCTTCCATATGGTAGAGACCTCAGTTAAATGATTAAAGATGAGGGTTGAAATAAATGAACCACAATGCATAAGATATTTACGGGTGTTTCCCCCAATGTAATCTTTTGACATGATTGTAAATGATAATCTACAGTCTGGGCTCAAAAATAAATCAGCCCCAGCCTCTGCTGTATATTTTTCTTATGACCATTCATGTGGTTTGACAATTCCACTTCAAGCCATATGTTAATAATAAATAAGATAGCATAGATGTCAAGAATTGAGCTTTATATTTATTTCCTTGAAAAAACAGCCACGCTAGCCCGATTAAACTAGCCAGCAGCCCTGCAATACAGAGAGCCACTTGGTGTTGCTTATGTAACATGCATACAAGCACGACCAAATATAAATTCTTGTCACTGATGTTTTGATCTGCTACGATAGTGTCTGTCCATGTAGGATTAAAGTAACTGGCCAGTATAAAGTGGGAGGGACTTCAGAGACGGATGATATTGGGATGATGCATGATTGGCTCCCTGACAAATGATCATGGTGAGATGGAGTGACACAGTGGGAGAAACATGGAGTCAGGAAGCGATTATGGCAGGCAAAAAAAAAAAAAAAAATGACAGTCTCTCTGACATCTCTCCCAGTGCCCAACCACATGAGAAAGAGTGATAGGGAAAGCCACTCAGATAGGCCTCAGTGCCTCACTGCCACTATGAGCCACTATGCCACTTTTTTTCTCAACAAGCACTGTGATTTTTAAGGCCATTTATGTTTCTGACAGCTTGATACACTTCAAATAATTTTTTACATATTTACATGCACATGTTTTCTATGCCTGTCCTTATGAGATAGTTCTAGCTTTTCATGGACAGAAACACATACAGTTCATAGGTTGCTGCCAACAAGAAGGCCAATTTATCCCAGGTGAAAAACACCCCCAGTGTCTCATCTGTCAAGCTCCTTTCAAAATGTCAGTCTAGTTTATCACTCAATCATCATCAACAGCCAAGTTGTCCCACATGTCAGACTGACAGCCTCGCTCTGTGAATCAGAAGAGTTTCTTAGCTGTTTGACTTTCCATCCTCACATTTATTCAAATGTAGCACCAAGTTACACATTTCATTGTGAACAGAACTGCTCAAAGGACATGATGGCTGCCTCTGATATTCAGATCTGGCACTTCACCTGGAAGAGTTCCCAGACATCTGGAGCATAATGCACGCGCTGAAAACGATCAAACAGCCACATGTCCTCTTCCTCCAATAGGGACCCACTTCCCATGCCTTAATTTCCCTCTCATGCATTTCCATTTTCTAACGGTTTTCAAATTTCCTTTTGATATCCGATTTCCAATTTCGCTTCCACTCCGCTGCACGACTTATTGTCAGCACTCAGGTCTGCAGGTATTATCAGACATGGCAGCTTCTCAAGACCCTGCCATTTACATTCCATCCAGGGAAATGTCACAGTGCAGCAATGTCCCGTTGAGGTAGACAGATGGCCCCCAGGTGGGCCGCTGGTGCTGGAAATAGAAACGGTCCTATTCTGACCTGTGGAGAACCTTGATGAAGTTCAGGAAAGTGATCAATAAAAAAACTGCCATCTTTGATAACAACCTTACACGTTTAAAATGAAAGTAAAAGTGCACAACACATGCTAAATTAGAATAGCAGATACAAATATATTGTTAGGTGTAGCAGGTGGTATGTAGTACACAAGTTGAAAAATATAATGGTATACTCTAATTGAAGTTCCAAATTATTGGAGCACAAAAGCATGAGTTTTAAATAAAAGCAGCAATTCGTCTTTAATTCAGTTCAATTTCATTTGTTTAACAATGGACACTGTCACAAAGCAGCTAAACAGAGTTATGTTGACTCAGGAAATACATTTTAAAAATATAAATTTATCCTTAATGTGCAAGCCAGAGGCAATGGTGGTAAGAAAAAAAATGGCCTGAGATGATATTAGGAAGAAACCCTGAGAGGAACCAGACTCAAAAGGGAACCTATTCTCATCTGGGTGACACCCAGTGCGATTATAAATAATTCCCCTCTGTGTACTATATGGTCAAAAAGTGCAATTACATGGCCTGGAATTTCATTGTAGTTTTAACATGAAATCTTTGTTTGTTGATCAAATGTTCACTGATGGAGACTTGAATGCAAAAGGTAATTGCAGTCCAAAGCCATCTTCATGGTGTCTAAGTGGTACCATCCACAGTAATCTCGTATCTCCATGTGGATCCATCCTCAGGAGCACAGAGTGACTGCCAAGTGACCAGCTGTAGGATTGGGATTTAAGTTGGGACTTGTTTGAAACCTAGGCCCAGATTCTTTATTACCTGTATATACCATTCCCTTCCTTTCTGTTTTTTGTATATTAGATCATTTCTGACTTTATTTTAAAACAGTTTCGATACAAGGAGTTTACAAATTAGTGAACACTTTTGCATTGGCAGTATGTGGGGATAACTTACCGAGGAAGTTACCGAGGATTTATTTATTTAAGCCAGGCTTATACTGTATGATAACAGTGGTCAAAAACTGTATCCTCACACTGTACAATACCTCAGAATGCAGCCACTCACACTGCATGAACCTCCAAATTGAAATGCCACGATGTCACTAGTCACCTCGCTTTTGAAAATGTTGATATGCCAGCCAAAATAACATTGCACATTTTATGTGCTGACGGTGTTGCCACAGTTCACTTACTGCCACTTCTGTTAGTTTCCTTTTTCAATCTTTTTCCCTCAGTAACATGTTTATAATAGGATTTAAACTTGAAAAATAAGATGTGTGCAGCCTACAGTTCATGAATATGGTTACTAAGCAACCACAACACCGTGGATGAGATAGCAAGGTCACAGATAGTTTTTAACTGACGCTGCTAATTAGGCTTCTAATATGAATATCGGCTCTTGACACTACTCACACCACATGATGCCCCTTTAAATTTTCTGCCACGTCAGAAAGCGTGACCTCCATCAGGCCGATTAAACGCGTTTGCGATTTGACTGATTGAATGCATTCGAATATATTGTTCATCCTTTCACACTGTACGATTCCTACATGATTTAGTCACACTTAAAAATAAGTGTGATGTTTGGTGACACACAAACAACAGGTGTAAATTGTTCCTGAGCCTTAGTTTAGTTCCAATCCAAAAAATTCAATAGCGTTATTTAGAAAATAACTAGCCTTCAAAAACCAAAATGCAAACACAGTCCAAAACACAAACCATTAAAATAGACTGAGCTCAGAGACCTGTGAATTTGAGCAGATAATCAATTTCAATGTCTTTGGGTTTTATAGTAAAAATGCAGCAATCAGTGGTTTGCGAAAAAACTGTCAACGTGACAGAGCACTGAGTGAATTTACATGATTTTGATTAGTGCTAATGAAAATAACTAGACTGGTGACTAAAACTGGAGAGATGAGGGTGATTATTAGTTATGTGTCAGGTGTGACCGCCTCATGCTGATAAATATTAATGTAAATATGTTTTATCATCCATTCATCTTCAGTAACTGCTTTTTCCCTGTCAGTATCGCAGTTAGGAACACCTTAAAGCATACCATCGCTGTGCACTATTCAGACCTAGGAGTAAAAAATCCATGTGATAACTCTACCCACAGTGCACCACTGTGCCATTCGTTTGCTCATATGCATATAGATTTTCATCCAACTGAAGTACCAGGTATCTTCCACAAGGCTTAAGGGAACCTGGAGTCTATCCCAGGGGACTTGGGGCACAAGGTGGGGGACACCCTGGACAGGATACCAACCCATCACAGGGCACAATCTCTCTCTAACACCCACACACACACACTATGGACAATTTAGAGATGCCAATCAGCCTATAACATGTTTGGACTGTCGGAGGAAACCCCTAAACACAAAGCCGAGGAGCGAATAAAACCCCAAACCACGGAGAAGTAAGGCAAACCCCTAAGCGAGCATATGTTAGATTTATTCTTATCAACATGACTGTGCATTCATAAAATGTTAATATTGCTATAAATATGGACTCTTGTATGTGACAATTTTGTGAAGAAAAAAAAAAAATCCCATCCTACAATATACAAATTATTACACTGATTAGATTCAGCAAAGAAACTCCATATTTAACCATTCACGACTTGCAGTGAATTATAAGAGGCCTAAAGTGTAAGTTTCCCTGTTGAGACAGGAAAAGTAATGAGGAGATAAAATAGAGAACATTAGATATAAAAGAACAGCTAATGACAGAGACAAAGAGGAGACGAGGACAGAAGAGGCAGGCAATAAGAATAAGTTGGAAATCTGTCCTAATGTGTTAGCCTGGTCTTTCATGCGAGCACTCATATAAATTTTTTTTTTTTTTTGTACTTGCAGACTAGATTCTCTTTGTCTTTTTCTAAGACGCATACACCTCGGAGATTTCTGTTTGTAATTAGAGGCATGTAATGACACAGCAGCTCTGCCTGAGCATTACTGTGACACACTGTGCAAAGCAATGAAGATTTATTGCTAAATTATGCATATCTATGTGTGCGTTCCCTTCGTTTTATCTCGCAGAACAATCCTCTACATGCTTTTATTTCAGCTTTCTTTTTTAGTACAAGAGTATAAAATCATTCAGGATGAGAAACCACTACACAATACACTCCATCCCCAAAGCCATCTATTCCCTGCTGGAAACTCTGATCATATTGCCCACAATTATATAAAACACACTAAAACAAAATCGCGGTTATCATTCAGTTAAACACAGTGAAAAGGTTTTGTGTCCATTTTTAGTGTGGTGTTTGGGTTTAATGGGTGATATCAGGGAGTGTAATCAGAGGGAAACAAGGACCATATGCCTTTCCTGCTGAAAAACGATCATCTAGTATGTAGTGAATACCTTTATATGGTACGTAAGCTTGATGGACCGTCTTACCCTTCCTTACAGATGGGGAGTGAGACAAAGAAAGCCATAGGCATCCCACAGGGTTTCATTGACACTGCTAATGTAAAGAGCATTCAAAATGAGATTGGTAAGTGAGGTTTGAAATGGAATAGCTTCTACTTTATATTTTCATAATAGTAAGATAATACAAATAACAGCAATAACACTAGAATTGTTACCCATATCTCTGGCCCATTAAGATACTTTTAAGGTGAAATTATTCACTAGTGAGACATTAGCAGGAATTTGATGTGCTGGCAGAAGCAGAAAAACTATTTACACAGAGATGGACAGAAGGGAAGAGAGAGGGAGAGAGCTGAAATACTGATAGAAATGACAGCTACATGAAGGAACTGTATAATCCGCTGAAGTGCGCTTGGTCATTTTTCAAAATGTCTGAAAGTGTCTTCTAACTATGTTATTGAAAGCGTGAACTTCAACAACAATTTTTATGTCGTCTACGGTGACTGGAGAAAAAGCTGTATGGGATGCAACTGGACAAAGCAATATCTCAGCTGTGATGAATGACTCCGTTTATGCAAGAGTTTGGCAATTAAAACTGGTACATACCACAACCCTTATACTGTGTGCTATATTAAAAAGTGTGGATTGGGAACAACAGAGTTGGATAGGAGGTATGGAGAAAGAGTAAAACTGCTTACTGCCTTAAGAGAAACAGACGGATGATATATGGTAATGTAGATTTAAGAGGGAACATTTGATCGATTGGCAAATTTAATTCATATGTTAGTCTATAAATTAACTGTATGCACACACACACACACACACACACACACACCACCACCACCAGACACCAGGAATTAAAGGAGTTTAACACTTCTCTGCAGGCTGACCAATCAAGCCAGCATCTTGCAAATCAGAATATCATCATACATACACACACACACACACACACACACCACCAGACACCAGGAATTTAAGGAGTTTAACACTTCTCTGCAGGCTGACCAATCAAGCCAGCATCTTGCAAATCAGAATATCATCATACACACACAGACACACACGCACACACACACACAGACACACACAATAAATGATGTATAATTAACCTACCACGAAGTGCTGTTATTTTTAAACGTATAAAAGAAAGGCATACTAACTGTCATGGATGTACCCACAGTGCAGCACTTTGCAAGGTCATACTTACTCTTTATTTCATTCTGACTAGATAAAGGCATAAATGAAAATACACTCCGGTAATAAAAACACAGCAATAATAATGTTACACGGTGCAAATTACTGTGCCAGAAATTCATTGAATTTTAATTAAATCATTATCTTCACTGTTATATATGTTTTTTAGAATGAACTCTTTACAGTCAAGTCCTATTTTATTCACTCATGCAAATTAAAGCATATTATTCATTTACTTTTCTGGCATATGGGCAGACACCCTTATCCAGAGCGATTTACATTTTATCTCATTGTTTTTAATACAACTGAGCAATTTACGGTTAAGGGTCTTGCTCAGGGGCAGCAGCTAGGTGGACCTGGGAGTCAGACTCACAACCTTCCGATCAGCGGTCCAACACCTTAACCACCAAGCTAGCACATCCCTCCATAAAATAGCCATTAACTAAGTGAAGCTAGCAGGAAAAGTGAGTAGTTCAGAGTTTAACGGGCGATAATTGCTGTTTTGTTCATAACTCAGTGATGTGTTACATTAGATATATTAGAGTCTTAATCTATTTTAATCTGTTAATTATATTAACTGTATAAAAAATATAAAAGCACGCTATGACACACACCAAATTCTAACAAATATGAGTCTGCTTAAACACATCAGTTACATCACTTTTTACTAAGTGTACCACATCTATACTAAGGTACCACATCCGTACATATTTACCAAACATTATTCCCGATATGGCAAATATTTTTTCCTGATAAATATTGAATTCCATTTCAATGCTACCTTCTGTCTAATTATTAAAAATGTTGCTACTGGAAACACAAGCCAGTGTTCCATTGATTTGCTCGCCTTTTAGATGGTGCACAATCATGGGGCAGTATGGGCGCTGCACTATTGAGCTTCCACAGAGGTGTTATTACACGTGGTCAGAAATAGGAATTGCAATAAGTCCTAATTGAGTCCCACTGAGGCAGGAATCATTCTGCCCCATGCTTCCTCTATGAAGAGTGATGGAGGAGTAGCCAGCTAGACAGTTACTAATAGGATTGACAGAGTGATGGATTTAACAGCAAAAGCAGGAGAAGATCTTGTTTTATAACAAGTAATGGGAATTGAATGTATTACAGGGTGCGACAGAGGAAATGCATGTTTTTAGAACAACCAATACGCATCAATGAGGAGCCAGTAGCGATGGACATATGAGCATTGAATGTTTGTCGTTGAATATAATTTTTGATCTGTTGAATCTGTAATTCCCGTCCTGTGCCTTTTCCATAGACAATTCAATGTGGGGTGTAACGGAAACATTCCTGATTGTAACGCGATCCTCAGGTGGGTTGAAGCGTTCAGAACAACAGGGTCTGTGATGAAGAGGTAAGGTGGAGGGAGTGAGAGTGTTCGTTATCAGAAGCCTGAGGCAGTCCACCCGGTGCAAGGCTTTAGCTATATGGCTATTGAAATTCCATCTTCTACCTGCCTGTTAACAAGGAGAGGTGTTTACCCGCCTTCCTTATTGCTGTGTATTGGCAGTTTGAAACACGTGCATTTCCTCTGCCACACCCTGTAAATTTCTGCCAACAAAGGCAAAATGTAATTGTCTCTACGAGGAACCACAACCATTTGTGTTATATGATTTGTTGCAAGGATTGAGAGAAGGAAAAAGTGGAGAATATGTGTATACCAGAAACCCATGCACACCATGATGACCTTGTTTTTTGCACACAAAGGCTGAGAAAAAGAAGAAAAATATGTCTCCCTTTTCCAATGTCCAATTTGTTTGGGGTTAGTTTTATTTTTTCTGTGTGTTTTTTTTAGAGATGGAGCCTGGCAGGAACGTTTGCTGAAACCTGGAAGCACTGGTTAATGATACTAGCTCTTCTGTGTGCACTTTGTGTGAAACACACCTGCTGTATCAAGCATCTAAGACTACTCAAAAGAGATGAAAGATAAAAAGAGCTAGACATATTGCTATAGTACATACAGACACCCTAAGTCCAGTGTAAAGCAAGTCCAGTAGCCTCACGACTTAATATTATTTGAGGCTTTGTCATTTTTAATATCATCCCGCCTTATAAAAATCCATGGTCACCTTAAACCAGAACAAGCTTAATTCATCAGCTTCTTATGGGTTTACTGAAAAACACTGTTTACAAAAATACCATTTCAGGACATATATTATCTTTATGCTGTGTTGCAGAGAGTCACTATCATCTTGCTGCTTTTATACAGTGGAAATTTTTAAATTAAGTCCTTACAAAGCTGGACCTCATGACCAATTTATACAAGGTCTCGAGCATGAGAGTTTGCAAATAGATTAAGCACTTTCCAATACACAGAGAGTGTGTTTTTCTCTTTTGGCTCTCTCTGGTTCCCTTTAGGCTTTCTATTCAAGCACATAAAAGCAACAAGATTTAGATTTTACAGGGTAACACTATTCATGCCATTATCATGGTGTAAGAACAGACTTGAAAAGGGCTCTGGCCGATGCACAGACTACAGGCAAGTCCAAACACGAAATGCATTAGTATGGCTCTCTAGATCAGTGAGTTTAGAGAGCTTTGTTAACTGGAGGAGAAAGTGACTGGTGGAGAAGAGGTCGTCATTGCTGACATGCTAGTCCCACAAGACTGCTGAAACTCCTTATGTCCTCCTTACCAAAGACCCACAATCAAAGCTCAGATAAGGATGTCAACCTCACTCCAGTGCACCAGTGCCACTTCTGAAATATGACTCTGCAGCCTGTAATAACACAACACAGAGAGCATTCAATTACAACCCTGCCTTTGCCAAGGTCCTTCTCTGGGGGGCAGGGGTGTCGTATATACACCAGTCTGCCTATATCTGTTCCCCCCTGGGTTGAGTTATGACCCTCCACCCGGAGTACTGCAGCTCAGATGAGCTTCACACTTATTCTCACATCCTCTCCACTACACACAACTGCAGATAGCGCACCGGCTCCCGTTTAATTAAAAGTACACAATTATTTCATAATGATTTATAGAGCTGTCATCAGGCAGGGGGACAAGATAGAGGCAGAACGTGAACTTCTCATTTTTTTTCTCATTTTGACAGGGAAGGCAGAGCAAAGTCAATTGTTTTGTCTCTCTCCTCGCAATCTACTGAAGCTTCTGAAGACTTCAATAAAATGGTGCAGCATATCACGACATGACCTGCTATTTGCAGTAATTGAGGTAGAGTAAAAGTATTTTGTGCTTAGAGCTGGGGAAGAATGATAAGACAAGCTTGTCAGAGTGCCCCTGAGCAGATGGCCAGCCAAAGAACATAATTATATGGAAACAGGAGTTAGAGCAGTTAATTACAGGCATTGCTCATATCTAATACAGTTAATGCAGATACCCAGATATTCACGACTTCAGCATTTCTGCCTGTACAATTCATTCTCATTCCTGTAGTGGCTGTGACAGATGCGAGCTGTTTGTGCAGGGACTTGCAGGAAATGAGCTGAAAGTGTCCATTCAGGACTTTGTGTCCAAGACCTAAGTTTCACTTTTTGTACTTCTTTCTAACCTCTTGAGACAAAACCTGAACTCTTGTGTGCCATATTATGTCTTCTCATTATTTCTATGTAATAGAACCTAAACTATGGAAACAAATGTTAAACAAGGCAGAAGTTTGGAAAATGAATATCTGTCCATATGAAGATGTCACCAGCATCTAAAGTACATCGAAACCTACATTTAACCCTCAGCTACATGAGCAATTCTTAATTCCACAGAATATTAATCGCTGGATGATGTAGGAATCATTGACTGATATCAGGATATATGGTATAAATGTTTCACTGCATGTGCAGTATAGTAATAATAATAATAATAATAATAATAATAATAATAATAATAATAATAATGGAAGAAGAAGCAATATAATTCTATCCATACTTCATCCACATCCAGATTATTTGTGAATATGCCAATGATATGGAGATTCTAGCTTGATTAGGCAACCTAGATTTTTATCTACTTTTTCGTATCTCTCACTGAAGATGATGCTAGTAAAATCCTTGCTGAATCTAGCAGAATGTGAGATAATGTGTGTTCTTCATATCAGATTATATTGTGAAGATCCTCTAATGATAAACCTGTGATAAAAAAAGAAGACTGTTTCCTGCTTACATCATCAGCCAGAAGGATCCATGTTTATGCAGAAAATCAGGTCACATAAACAGAGCCATTCTTTAAAGTGAGCTTATGGTAATTAGGGTACCTTTTCTTTCCATTAAATTAGGGTAATTAGGGTACTCTTTTCTTTCCATATGTTTCATTTATGTTTCATTTAGCAGTCCCTCGGGCTTTGCATCATCCTATAACAGGCGTATTTAAAGTCCTGGTACCAAATATGACCTGTGTACAGATGTTAACAGACCTGTGGCTTCTCCTATAGAATGCTTGCTGGACAATATGTTGCAATTTTTTCTATCACCTGATGGTGGCAGCAAACTGTGTTAACACATTTAGCTAAAAGAGCCTTCTATTCTCTGACTAAATCTACATGAATAGTAAGAAGGGATGATTTCCTAAGAGCTTTTCCAAATAAATACTCTTCATTAAGAGCCATAGCAAATGCTTATGCCTCTTCCATTAACAGACTATTGTGATAATTAAGGAATTTAATATGATAAGAATAATTATGAAACTATTCATGGTCAGTGAAAAAAAAAAATCAGAGAAAGAGAGGACAGAGAAACTGAAGCAGCTGAAAGCGATCCTGACAGAAGTAAACATTTCAACCAACGTTTTGGGTGCAAATATAAACGGTGCTGTAATTTCTGTTTTGTAATTCACCTAATTTGGATGTAAATCCCCTAAAATTAAAGCTGGAAGTCTGCACTTATGATTTATGGACCTTACAGCATGTGCCTGTTTTTTATGCTGTAAATATTTAGTATTTTGCATAATTCTTAAATAATATTTGGTGACTGGCTGTTAGATATTTTGATGTTGTCTAATCTGTCCCCAAATGTTCACACTTGTCCTAAGCAGTACTCCTTTTGGGGGGGCATTAGATGAGTTTTCATTATTAGATTATAAACACAGTTTGTGTCAGAGCTTTGTCTTTTGACTGTTTTTACACTAGAATAACAGCAACATTTTACATTCTGCCACCAAACCCATTTCCAAAGAAGAATTTTATTATTTGCAAGTATTGCAGCAAATAAAGGATGAAAATCCTACAGTGCAAACCCAGCTTTAACATGTTCTTATTAATATAATTCAGAAATTACTAACTACTATTCAACAAACACAGTAAAACTAATCTATATATATACAGTAATTACAGGAGTGAGTACAGAAAATCTGGAACTGGTGAAAAGTTCTTGGTGAATGTAAATATACATTCAGCAGCTGTTTGTATTACTGACTGAATTATTAGGAATTATAAGGAACGCTTTAACGGAATAATGGACCAGAAGTGGAATGTAAAAGCCAAGGAGAGAAGATGGTGAAGAGGTGAATTCTTTGACAACGACGTTCTTCTGTTTTCTGAAAGAGTTCTTATAGACTCTCTTTTTAGTTCGAGATGATGGCTGCAGGTTATTTTAATCCTAGCTGATTAGCATCATTTGATTCAAAAGCAGACGCATATCCATGACAACCTTTACCCCTTCAACATGTGGAAGATTTTCCACATGATGAAGACTGACGTTCAGGCGTTTGTTGTTTGAAGGATGATTTTAAATCTGTACAATTAAACGAATAGGTAACAGAGAATAGCAGGTAAAGGTCACCATCATGGTTACTGAAGCATTGAAAATGGATGCTATATAACTGGGGATTAGTGAAGTGATTTGTGAGTTGTTACTATGTTCAGGATACAATGCAAAACTTCATTAGACATCTGAGTTGCCTTGGCAACAGTGTCTGCTGCTGTGATTCGAAAGTTATTTCAGTCCAGCTAAATCCTGTCTTCTGCTGACAAGATTCCCATTTAGCATACACTCATATCTCGCAGTCTTTCTAGTATTCATACGTTAACCTTTTGTACTCTATATGTTCAACACATTCACTGTATGACCATGATCTATGTGTTACTATAAACAGTCACACCAAAGAGCACAGGTTCTGATGAACTATGCAGAGAAGGATGGGTTGCTTCCTTAAAGCCTCCTTCTTCATGTTGGCTCAGTGACTTTTCTAGCCACTGTCCAATTTTACGTGCTTATTATGGATTTCAGTCAAGACCCAGCTTTCTCTAACAGTGCTGTATGCTAATGCCTTTGTTAAAATTGCTAAACAAAATCTGATTTAAATAAATAATAATAATAAAAAAAAAGAACTGATTTGGCTCAAAGCAAGATTTCCAGGATAAACCACATTATGCTAGATTAAGCATTTAGCTCTGTCGTTTCATTTACATCATACATTTAGAATATATCTATATTTTAAATACAGATTATTTTCTACTTAAATACAGCTTATTTTCTACTCTTTTTTTGTGGATATAAAGCCCCACAACTCACATATCAACTTGGACGCTGTTGTTGATTAGTGAAACTCAAACAGCAGATGCAGATTTTAATAAACAGATGTAAGTTCACCACAGAGCTCATCAAAATGTTAAGAGCAATTAAACCACTATTTAAACTCCTAAAACAATGGTTATCCCACATTCTTTGTGTCTCTCACAGCTTGGAGACAGAAAGATTAAGCCAACAAAACACTGCTATTAAACCAGCTGCACTTGGCATTTATGATATAGATATTTAGATTAGATTTCCCTTTCACAGAGATGATGACTTCATTCCATAAAAAAAGCATAAAAAAATCACAGTCTGGCCTGCTTTATATTCATATGGTAAGACTGTTTAGTACTCAGTAACAGCAGGATTCTGTCAGTTGCTGTCACATAATCTGATGAGAACAAAGAGAAATAGTCAGTACAAGTGCTAGGTGAACAGCTGGATACATATTAAAATGAGGTGGCTTTCTTCTGAATGAAATACAGCCCCTAGATGACCGAGGTTTGATGTTCTTTAAAGTGTTTACTGATGCATGATATTTATTTTAGGCCATCTGCTATATTCCCAAAAGTCCTCCACTATCTTAACTCAATTACACTATTTGTGACATTTTCATTTATGAAATCATATTTCCAGAATATCAGCACCACGCCGGAGCCAGCACAAGCCTTATACTGAGAATCTACATCAATGCAGTCAATAGAATCGGACTCAGGAATCAGGGAGTTGGTCAAATCATCAGTCTAATAAGGATTAATCAAAAGTGAAAGGAAGGGAAGGAGCAAAAGTCCAACCAGGAATAGCCAACAGAGAACAGGTCTAAAGTTGGATCCAGGTGTTATTTGATAGCTTTTATGAAACCATATTTATACTGCCAATAAACTTTACTGAATAACTTCAGTAACCTGCAAGCTATGTGATTCCAGGAAAGCTTATTTCCATTTCAGTTCAATTCAATTATGTTTCTAGCACACCTTTAACCATAGACATTTTAACAAGGCAGCTTAACATAAATCTCCCTGAGACAACATTTGGAAGAAACCTTGAGAGGGGCCAGATTCAAAAGAGAACCCATCTAGTTTTATAAATCATTACAGTACACAGGTAAAGAAGAGTGGGTAAGAGTGTTGGGATGAGCACAGGACAGCCTTAATGAATACAGCAGCAGGTGAGATTATCAACAAGTTATCTTCACCTTCACTGCCTCGAATTATATAGAATTAATAACATTATTATTGACCTGTTAGCATATTTAACATTAGTAGCTCCAAACACATCCTTGTGAAACAGTGTTTTCCCTCTACTTTATTTTCTTGGTTATGCGAATACAGACTCGAATTTTTCATAGTTTACTCTTTTGCTCCTAAATTGTGTTTAAAAAAAAAAAATGCATATTGCATGCCTATTCAAGCAACATCCAGTATTCTAATCAAGGCAGAGGAAGAGTCAAAATAACAAGAGAATTTTATACTGCTGAAAGAGTCAATCAAATGGAATGGAATGGTTCGCTGACACCTAATTTCAGTATACAAAATATCACATAGGCAGATAACGGATTTCTTTTTACAAAGATTTTACTAATCACAAAAGGGTGATGTTTTGTGGAAACTACATTAAATATATGATTGTGAAAGATATAGTACTTGATTGGAAAAAAACACTACTTAAAGTCATGGTGGTTAGCATAATTGCTTTGCACCTATGGGGAAGGGGGTTTGATTCCCACTTCCTTCCTACTGGTGTGGGGCTTGCATGTTCTCCCTGTGCTTGGAGGGTTTCCTCCAAGTACTCTGCTTTCCTGCCACAGTCTAAAGACATGCATTTAAACCCTGTCCAGGATGTGCCTCAAGTCCCCTGGGCTTTAGGTTCCTCACGACTCTGTGTCAGATAAGCGGTACAGGCAATGGATGTATGGAACAATGCCATAAGGGTGGTCCTATCAGAGGTTGCTATTGATATTTAGACTTCTATAATAACTTGAAAATTCTACTATGGTTTATGAGAATAAATGTACATTAATAATCAAACATTAGCATGTGCAAAACAGAATAAATAATGCACCTTATTAAAACTGTAAAGCACTGCAGTTATGTGGCGCTGGTAACAGAGCGGGAGCTGAGCGTTGATGCATGTATGTTAACTAAGATGATGCCAGCAGTGTGGGTGGATTTGGACTGTGGCAAAGATCTGAAGCTGCATCTACTGAGATCCCAAGTTTTCTGTTTCACAGCATCGTGATGTAATTGGCATTTTTGTCACAAGTTTGCTGCACGACCTTCAGACTGTTTCTCGCCAGTGTTTTTCGAGATTTACATAATTTTAAGATGAAATTCCATGATACTGTGAAGTAGTTTTGCAGTCACATCAAATATATAATTCATGTTTGACATTCTATGGATTCGTGCAGTGAGTGATCATTTTAAAGTACCGCATTAAAACCTTTCATTGGATCATTTTGTCATAACTAAAATTTCATTGTTGAAACATAAAATTGCATGTTTTCTGTTTCAGTACCCCAAAGAGGGGAGGAATTAAAAAAAAAAAAAAGGGTATTATATAAGGCAATGATCTTCTCTGTTAAATGTGTGCATTCTGCAATGCAGATCTTTGCCTGTGCCTCTGGGAATGAAACATCTGAGATTAGTTTTTTCCAGTTTGCGTTTAATCCTGAGCTTATGAAGCATGTTGACGCGCTTTTGAATTTCATTTTGCCTTAAAACAATACTTCTCATGTTATTGCTTTTACACGAGGCAAATCTTCTGCCAGTCCAAACACGTCTAATCTGATGTAAAATTATTTGCTCAGCCATGTTACAGAATCCAGTTAATGACTAAGACTCAGTTACACAATGAGATGATTTAGTTGTCCTGTGGAACACAGTAGAGCTGCTGATGTTAATAGATTTCTGGTCGTAATCATTTGTCGTCACTGCCTGCACGAGGCTGAAAAAGACACCACGGTACAATGGATAAAAGCTATTAAAGACCATTCAGTCTGATGTACAGCCACATTTCATCAAGGAAATGTAACTGGTGGATTGTACAAAAAAAGACAGATGATCATTAACCATCTTGTGCAGGTTAGGCCTTCTGGGAAAGTTCTGGGGAAAAATAAAGAACACTTTTATATGCACATTTATAATAAAGCAGTTCACAAGGGGTTCCTCAAATGGGGTTTTCATGATAGTACTGAGTCTTTGCTTCTTTAAATGGGTTCTGCCTGGGCTCATCAATGATAAATTAAACATTTTGTTGTAGGGTTCCACGTAGAAACTTTAATGCTTCCCTTATACCAGGGGTTAGCAATCTCACGTCGTCTCGGGTACATGTGTATAACAAATACTGTTTGGGCCAAAAACCAAATATTATTAAGATGTGCAAACCTGATAGAGACATATGTGAGAAGATGTTTGATTGTCTTTTGTCCTTCACTGTTTGCACACATGCACTTTATGTGGATAGGTTACTTTTTGCTTTAATTCTGTGTTATCTTATTTAGCGCTGTGTCTATCTATCTATCTATCTATCTATCTATCTATCTATCTATCTATCTATCTATCTATCTATCTATCTATCTATCTATCTATCTATCTATCTATCTATCTGTCTGTCCATCCATCCATCCATCCATCCATCCATCCATCTATCTATGAACAAAGAACTTTCATATTTTCATATACTTGAAAATATGTTGCATTCAATTTACATCATATGAAATATCATGACAATTCGATAATCTAAATCTTTCTATAGTAATGTATCAATACCATGTTTTTCAGATCATGGTAGCTGTAGCTCATGTAGTAATATAAGATAGCCAGTGGTAGGTTTTGACTTCAAATCTCAGGTCCACCAATCTGCCACTGCTGGGCCCTTGAGCAAGGCCCTTAACCCTCAAGTGCTTGATTGTATATATATGAGATAAATGTAAGTTGCTCTGCATAAGGGGCGTCTGCCAAATTCGCGTATGAGTAGCTCTGTTCATGTGGCTGTGAGAAGCGTACATGTATGTGTTTGTGCACTTAAAGTACTAGATGTGTTCTTTACAGTAAGCTGATTTCAAATAGCATGCATTATATATCTACATTAGATGTAATAGGGTTTCAAAATGAGTGGGTTTTGTTTGTCTGCTGTATAGCTGAAAGAATATTTTTGTTTTCCTTTAGTTTTCAGTGTTGGAAGCCCATACTGCTAATGTCTAATAGTGGTTCATTGTCACGAACAACATACTGGGCAGCATCAGATATTATTACATAGTAGCAGATGTTGATATTGGAGAAATTTTGCATGAGTATGGATTTATGCATATCTATTTTCCTTGTCCAGTGTAGTTCTGCTTTAATATGCATCTCTGTCTATGCAAATGTGGTTGTCAATGAATATTATGCTTTTGTACTACAAACATTTGTACAAACTTGAATTAATTAAGCAAAGTTTATTCTTATATTGTTCATTACAGTGAAAGGAATGTATATAGTTAGTAAAGTGAGGAACTGAAGTCTGGACCCTATGATTAGGTTAAAGCAATCAGTCAGGGTAGTCAGAATATTGTCTTGGAAGGTCACAGCACTGCTGAGTTTACTGTTCTACCTCATTTAACACACATGATTCAACTCATTGGGTAATTTAAAAGGGATTCATGGATGAAGATGTTATGCAAGAGTAGGAAAATCTCTACACAAATCTTGGTGTAACTGTGACCCTTCCTGACCTGAGTTTGAACCTCCCTAAGTAAATTTTCCACAGGTCCATCTTCAGATCCTCATTACCCTCCCCTCCCGACCTCAGCTCAGCTCTCCCTCCCTCGGCAAAGTCAAAATGATGCCTGACAAACGGTCTGTGGCTGCTGGGAATAATTCATGAACCATAAATTGGCGAGGATGCTTCTCTATAGTGGTGGTTATTTCATGCAAGTTGTTCCCTCGCCTCCTCCTGTGCAGAAAATGAAAAAGCGGCTTCAACCTGCAGGTCCAGCGTTGTGACTGTGTGCCCACAGCATCCAGCTCTCTGAAGGCACAGTGCCGTTCTTGTTCAGCCATGCATGGTCTATAAGTGATGTTCATTATCATCCTGGATCAATGACCTCCTTCAGGATGAAGACCCAGTATGAGGCGCTGTGAGATGACCAGAACAGTGTCTAAACGAGGGTCTAAAGCATTTTCTGCTTTGAATAACATACTCATTTATATTCAGTATGTACTGTATATGCATGTATGTATGGTATATTGAGATCAGCAATAACACTGAATAAAATTGCTGAGAGTTGAAATGAATAACATTGATTATCTTGTTAGAATGGCACGTGTTAAGGGGTGGGATATATTAGGCAGCAAGAGAACACTCAGGTCTTGAAGTTCATCTGTTGGAAGAATCTGAGCAACTTTGACAAGGGCTAATTTGTGATGACTAGACGACTGGATTAAAGCATTTCCTAAACGTCTCAGCATGCAGAAGTTAGTACCCAGCAAAATTGGTCCAAGGAAGGACAGTAACAGGATCGTGTTACAGTACCAGCAACAGGATCGTGAGCTCCCAAGACAATGAGATGAGATAGGGGAGTGACGGCTTGCTTGTTTGATCTGATCTCGCAGTAGAGCTACCTAAGTACAAATTGTTGAAAATGTTTATGCTGGCTATGAAATGAAATGTGTCAGAGCACACAGTGTCTCACAGCTTGGTGTGTATGAGGCTGCGTAGCTGCAGATTGGTCAGAGTGCCCATGCTGACCCCTGTCCACTACCAAAATCACCTACAATAAGGATGTGCGCATTAGAACTACACCATGGAGCGATAGAAGAAAGTGGCCCGGTTTGATAAATCGTGTTTTCTTTTATTTCATGTGGACAGCTGTGTGTGTGTGTGTGTGTGTGTATGTGTGTGTGCAGTTTACCTAGGATAAAGATGGCATCAGGATGCACTATGGGAAGAAGGCAAGTTGGCAGAGGCTTATGCTTTATTCCTGTACATCCTGCCAGCCCTAGATAACATATAGGACCAAACCTACACAATATTCACAACTTAGTGGACTAGCTAGAGAGCTTTTGCAATCATGTACCAAAGCATAAGTGAGGGAATAGCCGGTGCACTAGTGACATCTCAAAAGGCACTGCAATAGGTTAATGTCTAAGTGTAGCATCGTAGAAGGTACATAATACCCATAATGCACCTTGCATGGAATTGGGGTTAGGGATGCATCTCTGACAGAAGGATTGTATATGTGTAGATTTCTCCTGGGCTGTACTACTTGAGTAAGTTGACAGTATTAAAGCTCCAGAATATATATATATATTGAGCAGCAGTGGCTATATATATATATATATATATATATATATATATATATACACACACACAGTATATCTTTATAAGCCACTGCTGCTCAATATGTTTTTATGTTTTAAAGACAACTTGAGGTGGATAGGATGGAAAAAACAACAATGCTGAAGTTCTTATGGAGACGTGTCTCTGTTTTTCACTGCCAGTTCTTCTTCTCACTCCTCGCTGTTTTTCTGACACTGTGAGTAACAGCACTCATCTTTTCAGTCTAACAGTTTACAGCAGCAGTGTTTCTACCTGTTCACATGTGGATGTTTTGGTTTTTCCGTCCTACTCTAATTATGTCACCTGCACAAACAAACAATCAATCCAAAAACACACACACACAAATATATCAAATAAAAATGAAACTTGTGTGCCGCAAAATCAAACCCGAAACAGCGTTTACATCAAACTTCATAGCCAGATTGTTTCATGTGATTTGGTATGGCGTTAACATGAACAATAAGAGGCAAATAGCTTTAAGTCTTAATTAATATTTTATTTGTTCGATTTTTCAAAACTATTTTTTTTTTCATAATAAATCTTCACTTTGAGGTCGTTAAAGAATTGTCACAATAAAAACAAAAGAAGGTATCATAGAAAAATTGTACACAAATAAAAACACAAATAAAAAAAAAAAAACGAACAAAAAAAATCAAACATTTATTCTGAAATTTTTATGTACTTTGTGCCTCTTGTGCATTTAGTGTAGTACAATATAGCAAAGAGGTGTGTTCACAAACAATACATTTTTAGTTTTTGTCGAGATTTGTGTCTTCTGGCTGAAATATTTCAATACATAATATATTGGGATCCAGTTCACTGTCATTTTTTTTTTTTTTTTTTTTACATCATGATGTCATCTCATAATAAATCCATGTCAGAAGAGCAAAATGATATTGCTTTAACAGTTCCAATCATTTTACTTTGTGATGGTTTGCTTTTTCCCAAACCCAAACCAGTGTTTGTGTCTTTTGTATGTCGACACAAAAGGAATAGTTGCAAAATTAAAACGTAGTGGCAGAAACAAAATACTGGCATTGAAGGTGCGCATAAAGGAGGAAACAAAAAAAAATACAGGAGCCCAAATGTTCATAGCTAATGGCAGAAACGGTTCTATCTCTATAGCAACACATTGACATTTAGTTTTTTTCTGTTTTTAATCATTTTCCCAGTTGCTTTTACTAGAAAATGTTTGAAGAGCAGGTATACTGTAGTTGGCATCATCTATATAACAGGCTATAAAACACCACTTCAGCCACAGTCCAGAGAGCACACATAGATAGTCTTTGCACCGTATATAAACATATGTAATAAGATACTTCACGTGCATGGAGTATTTCTCAAACTATCGCCAAACGAGCCCACCGTTCTCTACCTTAATCATCAGCATCACCACCTCGTTGCTGCTGCCATTATCATGACAAACATACAAGCAACAGAAACAACGATCGATTTTACACTTTGCTTCATAATAAGGCCTCCACAGTCCTTTTTGATCCAAGGTATTCATTCTTGATGTTAGGTTTGGATCCTTTATCTTTCCCTTCAGTTTGGTTCTGTCTCCAGATGGCCAGCGCTGCCATTTAGAAAAGAGGGGGCGAATACTTTGGCTGATTGAACGATCATACAGTAGGTAGCTTCTCAGTGTAATAAGTCACTTGTTCCTCTCGTTTAGTGAATGTCTTTTTAATTTTCCAGACGGTTATGGATTTTCTGCATGTAGAGGGCATGTCCCAGTAACACATACACAGGCAACATAATATGAAACACAGTAAGACCTCAGTTCTGACCAGCGGCCACGTCTTTAAGAGATTCACCCTAACATACAGGGCTGTACTGGCTTGTCCCTGTCCAGAGGATTGATTTTCATTTTCAAGGTTCCTGTCATTCTCACTCGATTCCTTTTGTACACACGCATAGCTTCATATAGTTCTTGTGTGCTTGAGTATAAATTATATGTTCTTATTGTTAGTAACAGTATATCTGTGTCTCAGTTAAAACTAAGACTGTGCTTTTTTTCCTCTTAATTACTATACACAGGGTTGGCGTCTCCTCCCTTTGGCCTGTGTTGCTTCTGAACACAGGAACCGGGAGGGAGGGGGGGGCAGTCTGTGGGATCAGACGTAGTACTCTTTGTCTTTGTTCTTTTTGTTCTTGCTAGAGATCTTGGCCACGCCGATGGGTTTTTCTTTGACAGCAGCTCCATTGGGCTGCGTGGCTGAGTTACTGATGTAGTTGCGGCTCTCGTCCACGTGGTACGAGCCCTCGTCCCGGTTGCGGTACTTGTACATGGCGTAGAGGAGGATGAGGATGCAGAGGGCGGCGGCTGCTACGATGCCCACCACCATACCCGTGGTGCTGCTGGACTCGCGGATCACCTCCGGGCTCGGGTAACCCTTCGCTTCCGGCAGGGGAGGGTGTGCTGTAAATATGTGTATATGTATATGGCAGAGACAGAAAAAGTGAGACTGTTCAATATCAACCGTCATCAATCTATCTGCAGCCTTTTATCATTGATTAGCCGAGCACTAGTGAGTAATCAACCCAGAAATTTACAGTGTGTAGAGTAGTACAGTTAGTAATAAGCCTTATAAGCTTATATTGATTATAAGCAAGAGAGTTTCATAAGGAAATGATGAAAGGAAGATACGAAGCAGGCTAGACGTGAAGAAAATCAATGGTTTAAGAAATGGAATTGCTCTACTGGATTGACTGATAACTCACTAACTGCTTTGTAGCATATACAGTACATCAAAGAAAATAAATAAATAAAAAATCCATAACTGTGATATGTGCATCTCAAAGGCGTTGGCCTTTCGCCTGCATTCACTTTACAGCTTTAATGCAATCTACTCATCACATTGACTCTAGCAAGCCATAAAGTGCACCTTGTTATTGGCTGATGCACTAACACACAGTGATTAAATTGGATGTGCCAGACATTTTTTATCTCTGGCGACCACTGAGCGAGCTTCATTTACTCGCTGTTTATTTCCGAGCAGAGAGATAGCGATCCGTTTTTGTGATTTATGTCATGATTTGCTTTAAGTCACAATGAGAAGGGGGAATAATTTGCCATCTACATGGCTGCGGGCAGGACCGTAAAAGCCGTAGTGAAATGAGACCCGAAACAAACAAGTCCCCTTACTGTCTCTGAGTCAACTGCAGCCTGCAGGTGTGGAAAAATATGATGATAAATGTGTCAGAAGAACAAATCAGGTTTTTGGCCTGTGCATTTGGGTAATAGAGTGATCACATCACAATGCAGGGAAACAACAGAAACTTAATTCCTGCTAACATTATTATTCAGCTTTATCTCTGTCCAACTATAATAGCCTCATTCATATTATTCACTAGACAAGTCTGCATCTCTGAAATGTACAAATTCTTGCCTTAGGAGGGGAAGTTTCATTATGTCTCTGACATGCTTACAACACCACTGTAAATGGAACAAATTCATGGGTCACTTGCAGCTTGCATGGAGCTGCAGAAGAAAACCCATTTCTGTTAACATTTATTCTTTTAATTCTTTGTCGAATGCCGTTGACAGCAAAAGCATGCAGCCAGATTGCTGAGAATTTTTCGAAAAAGGTTTTCAGTCTGTGCTCAGTGGCCTTTTCCAAATCTCTGTTCTTCACGCCGAACATCAACCACCAAAATTCCAAACCCACACACTCATCAGACAAAATCATGATACAGCTCAAGCTGATTTGAAAAGGAAATTAAGATATTTAATTAAACAATGTTAAGCAGTGAATGGATGGATTTGAAATAAAAAAAAAATAAGAGTGTTATCAAAGAAAACAAAACTATGATTTACTATCTATGATCTAAATGAATGACTTCCTCATGGGCTATTTGGATAGTTAATGGTTCTTAAAATGTCTATACATGAAACCATCTATTTTAGTCTCTACATTAAACCTTAAAGACTTTCCATTTAAAAAACAGTACAAGCTGGCCATTATGTGTATATTTGTATAACAGGAACTGTTCTCGGTAGTTCCTCCCTTTGTGATAAATAATTAGTTCTTGCATTAGTGTTACATTAGTGTCTACACTCGATAATCATCCGCTAATGTCTCAAGTCCAAAAAGGTGTGTTTTGTCTCCACATGACTTGCCTAGGACAAATACGTTAAATAAGCCATGGGAATGATTTTATTATATTTTTATATCAAATTATTATAATAGGTCCAGTGCTGATCTTTACAAGTCAAACCTAATTATAGTCAAATGCCGGGTTATTAGATTTAATGACAAAAGGGAGTTTAGAATAAACTGACTCACAGTTTATGGCAACCAGAGACTTATTTAAATGGTTGACTTTAAGGCTATTACAGAAAATGAGGTGCAGCAAAAGAAAGACACATGGACAGCAATAATAAAAAAGAAAGATGACTAACCTAACCCACCTGAGGTTGGGTCACATGGGTCGATGTCTTCATCATCAGTGGGACATTCAGCTGATGCTACTAACAGATCGTCCTAGAATAGGAGAGAGAAAGAGAGAGAGAGAGAGAGAGAGAGAGAGAGAGAGAGAGAAAGCAATGATTAAAAATGTTATTTCCAACATTAAGCTTGTGTATGTCGGCTCGCTCATCCGAGCCTTGAGCCTGTGTGTGTTGGAGACTCAGACAAAGAACGCTGGTGCTGTTAAATAAGAACCAAACCAAGATGACTGCTAAAGAGAGAGATGTGAAGCTCTACACTCCATGTATATATTCACGGGCCTAGCACTCTATCCCCAACACACATTAGCCTCAAGGGCAATAAACCGTCGGTTCAATAGCAAGCATCATATAAGTGCTGTACAACATGCGCTCATTTTTTACTCCCAAACGCGAGTTATATAGATTTCAATCCTGATTCTAATTTGAGCGATGGGGCTGGACTGTTTTCAGCTTTTTACAAAAGTAACCTGACCCTTCATACAAACTTTTCATGCAAGCCTGAGACCATGTTATCATTAGATTACATTGAGCTATACATATATATATATATTCACAAACACACAACACGCACGCTAACAGTATACGCTTTACAGTCTTGTTTTGTACAAAGTGCTTACAAAGAACATTATTCCCATCCCTCCTTGGAAACCAAAAGCAATTGGAACAAGGCCATATACATGATTCACGCAAATGCACATACTAACAAACAACACATAGCAAAATCTTGCCTCTGTTCCGGTAATAGTCCCAAAAGGAAAGAAAGCCATTGCCGCGATCTTTCTGTCGATGGAATCCCACTGCAGCCGATCAGCACAAAATCAACTTAGATGATCGTCCGTGTCGGTAAAGCTGATCTGCTCTGTGTGGAGAATGTTGGTGCTACATTCTTCTCCGTTCTCCAGCAAGAATCTGACGATGTGAAGTGGTGGCATTCATTCAGCGCCAGCATTCACACCTCTCTGATTAGCCCTGTGTGGATTTGACGCCAGCTGGCGCATGCCTGTCTGTGTGTGAGTCGACTGAAAGGCAGAGATGGATATAACATCGATCTGCCTCTATGTAGTCTCACACACATACACACACATACACACACACACACACTACCCACAGGCATCAGGGCAGTGCCCACTCCAGTCAGGACGTCTCATCGGCATCACAGACTTCCACCCCACACAAACAATAGTGGGAGAGAGAACGAGCGTGAGATGGTGGGAGTGGGAGTGCCCCCTGCACAGTTATATCAGTGTAGTTGCCATAACCACACGGCAGCCTTTTTTGCTCACAGCAATATCTCTTCAACTCCCAACTCTCAAACGCTCTGCAAGTAGGTCAGTGCGGGTAAATAATTTAGATCTCTAGTGCTGGGGCACTGGGCAGATAGCAGACGGGAAAGAGAGAGAGACTATAGCCTCACTCAGTCAATTAAATGCACCTTTGCTTGCTTTACTGGCAGGACACATGATCACATACGCTGATCTTAAGGCTTGGGTTACTAATGTTAGGAGGTGAATCATTTCAAGACAAACGAAATCTGAGAAATATTAATAATGAATTAACTGTTAATAAGACAAAAGATAAGGTACACTACTGTATAGTACAGACGTCCTGTGTGTGTGTGTGTGTGTCTTTTCATTTACTTTCGAGTCTGGTTTCTGTTAAGGTTTCCTTTCTTCTTCATGTAATCTCAGAGTTTTTCTTGCCTCTGTCACCTCAGGCTTGATGATTAGGGATCCAGATCTATATCTGGATTTCAATAAAGCTGCCTTGATGTTAAAAGACACATAAATTGGGTCATGTAAACGACGTACTACGATAAGTTACATTTTATGATGTAGCTATGTAGCTTCAATAATTATGAGATGAATGCTTAGGTGTTTGGAAATAAGCAATATCTGTGGAAACGTTGAGAGAGAACGACATTAATTATTATGCAGCAGACATTAGATAAATATAGGGATGTATTTTTCACCCTTTTAATATTTTAGCTGTGTAAGTTGTAGCCATTTCCTTTGTAACTTTTGCCTGTCAAGCGATTGCTTTCAGAAACTGATTAAGATTTAGGAATGTTGTTGATCTGGACGCTGCACTACCTCAGTAATCAGGATGTTCAGCACATCCACACAGAGAAGCTCCACAGCAGAATTACCAGGTCAAGGGAAAGCCATTTTATTTGTGAAGAAATATGACTGGAATTTAGATTTTTATATTATGCCATGTAAGGAAATCTGCTGTCTTAAATTCATAAAAAATCTGATGGAATTATTGCCAAAGTCATTAATTGGAGAATCTACATGCACTCTGTGAACTTATCCACACCACATCTGCATGTTCTAGGTCCTTTTTTCCCCCCTTCTTTTTTCTTGCTCTCTTTCTTTCCTTTCAGAAGTGAAATGTCTTACTGAAGTGTCAGGACTAAAATCAGACTCCTCAGATGTGGTATTACACAAGCAGTGAGCATGAGGCTCCATAAAAGTCAAATATGACTAAGACTGAGCTCTCAGCCTCCATCTGCTGTGCTTTACCATCCTCCTCTGCCTACTCAACAGCTGTGCTGAGTTAGACATGGGGACATGGGGAAAAGGGAGGCAGAACATGGGTTAAAGTAAAGAAGAGAAGAGAGTTTGCTGGAACTTATAAGGCTACCTGACAGAGCATCTCAGTGCAGGATTCTCTTTCTATGTTTCCTCTGTTTCTCTTGTATATAATTACTGAGCAGCCACGAAGCACAACGAAAAGCCTGTCATGTTGCCAAACAGGTGGGGAAAGCATGCGCATCAGAGAGTGGAGAGACACAGAGAAAGGGAAAAGCGAAAGCTCAGCTCACCTACGTTCATACTGAGAACCAGCTGTGCTCTAATTAGAAAGCACCACCCCTGTTCACCCTCTCCAATTACCCCCCAACTGCCACAGAGAGCCATGGTACGAAAGAAAGAGCTGAGGCGAAAAGAGCTGACATAGGCTCACAACCTCTCCACCTTCTCCTGAGTCCTAACCACTATCCCAATACCTCCAGGCTCTAATTTTAACACCAGCCGCCAAGCAGGCTAGTCAAAAAGAGCATTACTGAAAACCAGCTCCATCCATTTGCTACTAATAGACATCACGCCCTTGTCTCCTGTTTATAGCTCTTGTTTCAGCTCTATAATAATCCCCCACTCTAAAAACCCAATCTATATTTCACAGCCTGCTGTTGGAGTGCCATCTTCTGTAGCTCTTATTCACATCTCATCCTCGACTAACTCTCTTTCTCTTCTTGGTAGTCGGTGCGAGCATTCACTTCTATTCCTGCTACCTTCAACAAGCATGACCGTCTGTTTCTGTTGCCATGGAGATACAGACCGTTACAAATGGCAGGAAAAGAAAGAAAAAAAAAACTCTGTGGCTCAGCTGGGACCCGCAAAGCAAAGCTAAGGCAAGCCAAGCATTGATTTCTTTCTCTGTTTCTTGGGTAAGAGTGGGAGAAAGTCTGGGAGAGAGTACTAACATCAAAGTGCCTTGGCTTTGCTTAGAGCTCTTTGCTAATGAGATGTGAATATTCATGCAGTAGTCCTGGTGCTAAATAGAGCTTGGTTCGGCTCTCAGCTCTCACCTCAGAGAGCGGTGTGTTTTAATAAAATTGAAAGCTCACACTCATGGAATAAAAATTTGTTCGGAGGCACTGCAGTGGTTCTTGCTCTCTTTCACAGTCGGTTCCTGCTAAAGAAACCACGATAGAGAAAAGGTTTAATAAGATCGGGAGAAAGATCGGGAGTGTAGATGCAAAGAAAGGCCCGGGGACATTGATACACTCTCACTGTTTAATAAAGACAAGGTCTAGCGATGGCAAGTATTAAAACCAAAGTATAATGAAAGAGGAACTGCTGACTTCTGTGCTTGATTTGCACTTCTTCTTCTCCTTTAGGCTTTGGAAATAGAGAAAAATCGTAAAAAAGACTGGTGAAAATCAACATGGCTGCCTGAACGTGAACGTCTGCGCATGATCACGGCTGGCTGTTCACAAAACAAAAATAGAAACAAACAAACAAACAAAAAAAATTCCCAATAATGATGTCTATTCTGATCATATATCCTCAGACTGATATTAATAATTAAAATGTTGGCCGATGGAATGAAATGAACAATTTCCTTTTACAAATTGCCTCCATTTAGAAATGTAATGTGCATGAGCAGAATATCGTGAATTATTTATAACTAGTGAAAATGTTTAGACTCATCAGAGATAAGGGAGCTTGAATGGAGCTTGAGTGGAAGAAAAATATCAACCACATGGCTGTAGAAGCTCCATACCCTCAGAGCTCAAGCCGGCTCTGTCCCCAAATCCAGCCCTGGCAAAAAGAAGTGAGCTACAGCTGGAGGAATGTTGGACTTTCTGAGCTCAGTTTTGCGCTGCAATCTTATGGGACTTCTCATCTTCTGTTGCCATGGGCAACGGTACATACTTTAGATGATCTTAAGGTGTACAAACAGGCGTTTATTTGATATGATATTAGAATGGGAACAGGAAAGCTGTACAGAAAGGAAAGTGTGGTGGATGAACTAGAGATGGTCTCATGCAGTTGAGGAAGCTGGATGAAGAATGTAAGCGGAAAACAGTGTACAAAAAAAAGCATCTGTCGGCTTGAGAAGAGAAACCGGTGCTGATGCATTTGGAATAAAGAAATGGCATCAACTATTGTTTCTTTTCAAAGCACTATAACTTTTCCTCATGTCCTTTCTCCTCCTCGTCATTCTCCCAGCACGGTGCAGACAAAAGGTGCATGCCTCTTCCCCCTGCATGATTATGAAAAAATAAAGCCTCTGCATGCGAAGATGGCTAGATGGTTGAGCGACCGTGAGAAAGAGAAACTACCTGGGATGAGGAACAATGCCATCTCGCATCCATAGCAGCCTGGCTACTCTGCCTGCTTCCTTTACACAGCTGATGCCTTTGTTTATTTTCTCTTTTAAGTAAGAGTGTGTCCTGGCTTTTTCTCTTTTCCCTTTTTCTCGCTTCCTGATGTCTCTGCTCCTAAAGCAACACGCGTAAATTCAGTCCGCTCTGTGAGATCAATAGTGATGCCAGGAGAAGTCCTACTCTGGTAGGGAGATGAGGAAGATAAATTGTCTGCGCATCAGGAGAGCCTATCAGTGCCTTCTATAGAGTACGAGAGAGAGAGAGAGAGAGAGAGAGAGAGAGAAAGGCAAGCGTAGCAGCAGTGGAAGAGAGAAAACGAGAAAGAGTGTGATATACACACAGAGAGAGGGGGGCGAGAGAGCAAGAGAGATGGAAAAAGATGGTAAGAGTGTGAGCGGTCTGTCTGGATCACCTGACTAACTTTGGCCAATCAGGAACCCCGCTGAGCCAGAGGTTACTAAGGGTTGGTTACTAAGAATGATTTCTTTTTTTTGTGTTATAAGAATTGTTTACGTGAGTACTGGTTCCCATGTTGTCAAAAGCCACATAGACACATCCCACAATTTTTTATACCCTTAAAATAAAAATAGGTTTCCATTGCAAAGGCAATAGCTTGGGAGTAATGTTTTGCAACATGTGTTACACAACACACACATATTATAGAGGATCAACAAGACTGAGAGACGATGCTCACTGCAGTATAAGCTACCACTCTCTCTCTCTCTCCTTTACTGCTTTACTAAAGGAGGGTCTCTCCATCTGGGGCTATCATTATCCTGAGCAATATTAAGTACCATAAAACCGAATATGCAGCCTTTACCTTAGATTTTGCACTGTATCTAGGGAATGTTAACATTCACACACACACACACACACACACACACAGCAGAAGCTCTATCCTTGAATTTATGTGCTTTTTTTTGCACCACCATCTGTCTCATGAGACTCAATTTGTTTACTGTGACTGTGGAGTACACGCAAGATGACAGAGTGTGGCCGTAAATTATAAATGTGATTTCATGAATTCGTAAAAAAAAAAACGAATAAAACCCACACCATAGCTCCATGTAGACGGGTGTGGCAGTGGATTTCTGGGTGCATTTCAGGAGCTGAGAAACGGCCAAAGCAATTTTTTTACCTTAGAATTTAACTTAGTAAGCTAATTCATTTTATAGATTCGATAATGAGTTTGAATTAATCAAGGTATCAGGATGTACAATAAGTATATGATGAAAGATGAAAGAGTGATTAAAGGTTTTGTCAGGAAAGAACTTTGTAGCAAGAGGAAGAGGAAAGAGGAGAGAGAGAAAGAGAGAGAGAGAGAGAGAGAGAGAGAGAGAGACTCAGAGAGACTCATTTCATTAACCCACTTACTGCTAGCTCAAACACTGCTATTGACTGGCTGATTTAAGTGAAAATGAAGCCCTGGGACAATAGTGCATTTTTGGAAAGCGGAAAAAAACCCCAGTCTCCATTATATACGCAAGTACTAAGGGGTGCATGCAATTTAGCCTGAATGCTTAAAGGATTTATACACAGGATTGAGTTTTCCCTTTTCTCTTTTCTCATGACGCAATGGCAGGAAACTGTTTAGAGCCTTCACGAGAAGGTAGGTGACAGACTTGTGACACTAAATTGCTGATAAATTTGGATCCCACAGAATGTCTTGTCATGTTTTTGAGAAAAGGCTGAAAAATGTTTGTGATCACAATCATAACCATGTTTTATCTTACGCTCATATAAATAAAGTCTTCCTATAGAGTGCTCTAAGTGTTCTGAGCTTTCGAAAAGGAGCCTACATGTAACCTTTAAGAGTGAATAGATTAAATCACGCTGACAGGAGAGGAGAGATGGATCATATGTGCACTCAGACACTCTGCACTCACATTTCAGGTCTCGAAAACATATCCTGGTGTGTTTAATGACACGTATTATGCCGCCTTCATTATTTAAAGTTTAGAAGGTAGCAGACTATCCTATTATAATAAACACATTTCTTCAGTCAGATAAGTCCCGCTGAGCTAAAATGCACATCCATATATATAGAGAGAGAGATTTGTTGGAAGATAATGTGCCACAGGCATAAAAAAGCTCCATCTGAGAATTGCATGGTGAGAGAAAGAGATAAGGTGGTATAAAAGGAATCTAGACAGTGATAACAAGAAAGAGAAGAAATGAAAAAAGGAACTGTGATCAAACCGAGCTGCACATCCCGAGCTCAGTCGTCCTGAACTCAACTCACAAAAAAAAAAAAAAAAAAGAGTCAGCTTCTGACAGAAATATTAAACCTATCATCTACCACGCAGATGCAAATACTGGAGTTGTGCAATCTGATTTTTTTTTTTTTGAAAAACAATTGTTTATTTGCAGCTCTTGGAACATAAAGCTGAATATAGCACACTGTTTTCATGTCTCATAGAAAAAGCCAAACACCTTCCTGAATAAAGGCCCTGCAGTGGAAAACAAAACAAAACAAAACGCTACTTATGAATAATTTCATCCAACGCTAATCCACTTCCATTTGAAATGAAAAAGAAGTCTGCAGACAGAGAAGAGAGAAAATGAAATAGGTAATGTTTCCCATGAGGGTTTCCTTAAAGAGCACTATTTACTCCACAGCGCTGTTGAATTCTCAAAATCCGGTCAGAAGGTTCTGATGAATTAATGCTCTCTTCCAGCAGCTCTGACAGCAGGACTGGCTGTGGTTCAAATAATAGGTTTATATTAATGCACTTGTTTTTAATTCATTATCGTTTCTACAGCAACAGCTGATTCACAGGTACTATTCACAGGTCTAATAATAAACAGATTTTTTAGAAACGTGTTATTTAACAAAGACAAATGTGTAACTGTTGATATGGTGAAGCTTTCTGCATAAAGAAATAGATTTATGTGCTAGAAGATGCCAGTGTCAGCGTATTTTAAAGGTCAGTAGGTTTTCTCGGAATGCACAAGACAGAGGTTCCCAGTTTCTACAGAAACCTTTGGGTTTCTCTTATCAACTTTGGGAAAGAGAATAAAGAGAGGAAACGACTATTTTATATCTATTTATATAATAACAACAACAACAACAGGATATAGCGTGTTCCATATTATTAAATGTAACTATAAACATATAAAAACTAAACTGATTTGTTCTTTAATGAATACAAAAATTGCTTTTGTTGCAAATTTCCGTAGCATAAAAGGAAGAAATCCTAAAAATAATTGGATAATAATCAACTTTAAGGTTGTATCAGTAACCACATCTGTTATCTGCTAATTGTACCCAGATGTTGATTATTTTCCTAAAACACCCCCCCCCACATTTGTCTATCTATCTATCTATCTATCTATCTATCTATCTATCTATCTATCTATCTATCTATCTATCTATCTATCTATCTATCGTTTGTCACTTCATTACTTCATTATGCTTTGATTTCATTTCTTCTTTGATTTATTTTGTTATCATGTGCACTTCCATTAACACTCACGTTTATGGTTGACTAATCTGGATTAATCCACTAACGATATTTATTTAAAAAGGATTTTCCTATATAGTTTGATTATTAACTCACTTACCTCTGGTTGCAGTATTGAGAATATACCGCCCTGTAGATACTGAAACTTCACTGACTGTAGTGTAGTATGCAGCATTATACCCACAATCTGATTATTCTACATTATGAAACCCAGTAGACCTTTTGTCCATTAGTCATTTATATCAAACGCAATCTAAGCAAGACTAAATACCACAGGGGTTTATTAGTTTTATATAAAATGAGCTTGAGCAAGCCGAGAAATAGAAAGATCTCCTGGAATGATTTTATATGTATGCGTTACTCTAGAGAGCCGTTCCAGATTTGTTGATGCCTGACCTCCAAGTAGCACTGCAGGGGAGATGGTGAAGTGCGCACAGTAATTTTCTTCAATGTTGCACATTGTTACAAGAGGCCGTCTCATTGTGGTGGAAATACAATTTCGATTTTTTAACAAGGTGGTAAGCCATAATTGTGACAAATGTGTTTACTCATACAAACATGTTTACTCATACTCATACTCGTACAGGTCAATATGCAAATGAGGTTTGTTTATGAATGATTAGGAGTGTGTTAAAAGAAATAATAAAGCTCACAGGTATTTAATGCTTGTCATTTCCCTAGCCCTTTTTAATGCATATCCATTCCAACACAACTCCAGATTTCAATGCTCTTTATGCTCTGATTTAAATTTTCTGTCTGATGAGAACATGGACATGCGCTAAGAGAGGACAGCGAAGACAAGACAAGACATTAGTAGTGATTACTAAGAGCTCTTGTACTTAAATGGAAACTATACACATCTGTAATCAGCATCTGTCTGAGAACACACGGCTCACATGCGACCCGTCTTTCTATAGCCCTCGTCACTGATTAAACATTTAAGCACAGTTACTGCATTAGATATTTCCTAAATGAAGTGGTTGCTTTAGGAGAGAGAGAGAGAGAGAGAAGGTGGGAGAGAGAGAGAGAGAGAGAGAGAGAGAGAGAGGGAAAAAGAAAACAGAGTGAGAATGGAGAATGTAGACTCTGTAGCGTTAAGGGAAGTGGAGTTGTACATTTCCATGGCAACCACATCACATTCTCCTGTGTGCATGGCGGTGTGCCCACCATTTTGTATTAGGATCTGCTCAGATCAGGCTGCGATAAGCTGGCATTACATCTTAGCTGCGACAGGTCAAACAATATCCGCTATTGTATAACCAACAATTTCACACAACGTGCCTGGGGTGCCTTTGAGCCAAGAGGTAATTTAATACATAAGCCCTGGAATTAGTTTTAACCACAGCAAATTATGATTTCATTGTCATGGAGGCTGAATCACGGTACGTGGCATCACGCATGAGGAGACAAGCCCATCAGCTTGGCCTGGCCTCAGCAGGCCTGTCAATCAGCCTGCTCAGCCCTCCAGCACTGATATGTAATTACAGAACGGCAATTAGGGTTCACTGTCAACGCCTGAATGATGCCTCATACAACACCCACCACACCAGAGAGAGAGACAGAGAGGAGGGGTGGGAGAGGGGCAGAGAGATGGAAGAGAGAGGGACACAGAGAGAGAGGGGCAGTGCAATAAGGAAAATTATAAAGAGACATATAGAGAGAGCAGACCTCTAAGACCAATAAAAGAGAAAAGCTGTTCACACCTCTGAACGATTCTCCCCCCATTTCTCTTTATGTGACTTTACCTCATATATTCACTGTCCGATCTCCCGCTGACCCCTCTGTTTCTCTCCCTATCACTGCTAGCCGAGCAGAAGACCATGAATCACTTTACAGAAAAAAAGGCTAGCTTTGGTGAAGCCTAAACAATTCACTTCATCCACAACCTATAATCCTCCTACAGCTATTCTATTCAATTCAACAGATTCCCCCAGTAAGGGATGATCTCAAGTAAAGCTGGAGCCGTCCATCTACCTATCCATCATTCATATGGATAATCTATACAGTCAACTCCAGAATTATTGGTGCTCTTCAAGAGACTGGACAAAAACAATAGAATAGAATAAACATCACATGAATTTTCCATTCAAACAACTGAACACACGGATTACTTTGAACGATATTATTATTCTTGTAAGAAATCAACAGTATTTTCTTTCCTCATAAACACAGTATGTGGCACATGTATTGGCATCCCAAAAATATTTAAGTCTACAGGAACCATTTGTTGTCAATTAACCCATATTTGGTCATGTCAGAAGATAAACAGAAAAGCCTATTGTGTAATATGCTGTTAGATCACTGATGTTTTTTTAATTCATTCATTCATTAATATTTACTAATGACATTATACCGGCCAGTGTCACTGGGGTTTCAGAGACTGTCACGGTAACACAAGGAGCAAGGCAAGAGAATTCAGAATGGATGACAGTCCATTGCCTGTGTGTGTGTATGTGTGTGTGAGTGTGTGTGTGTAGAGACAAATTAAAAGCAAGGGGAAATTTAACATATCCAATCCACCTACCTGCATGTTTTTAACAGTAGGATTAAACTGACAAACCTGGGAGAAACCCACACGTGAGCATGTGAAAGAACATGTGAAACTCTACACAGACGGTATCTCAAGATCAGGGACTGTGTTTACTCCCTGTGCCACCAGCCATCCTGTTCTTTTATATGTTTAGACTCTGTATATAATGTATAAATATATGATTGCCAATGCTTTCAGTAAAAACCATGACCACAGCCTTGAGACACAGGATGCTGACTGACCTGTGGCGTAGTGGTCTGCTTGCCCTGTCGGTTGGACGCCGTGGTGGTGGTGATGTCCGTCAGTGAGGGCGAGGCTTCAGAGCGGTTGCCCGAGGCAGAGGCACTGGACTGGGGTGTGATGGACGAGGAGGGCAAGTCACCAACCAGACGGGCGCTGCCCTCCACGCGCACATTGGGTTCACCCTCGGCAGCCATGTTGAGAACTTTGAGGCCGTTGTAGTAGAGGCCAGACAGCTGGCCTTGAAATGGCCGACTGCCTCTTTCGCCACCACCGATCTTTATGGTAGTCTGGCTGTTGAAGATGGTGAGCTGCCGACCTGCCAATGGACAACGTTACACAAATACAGGAGTGTTCAAGAGCTCGCTCACCCTATAAGTGCACACAGACATACACAAACACACATTCTATGTCTCTCTCTCTCACACACACACATGCACACTTAGGAGTGATGGAAGCTGACAATGGAACACACGACAAAAGTGTCCTTATTCTTCCTGAGAAAGCATGGAAGCAATAAGTTATTCTAATGCTAACAGCAACACCAGTAATTTATCGACTCTGATTTAATGGGCTGCTGTAGACAATGCAAACAAATGGAGACGATGAAGAAATTGGCTCCCGAGTAATCAATGGAGCTTTGCTAAAAGGACAATCAAATGCTTTTGGGTGGTAAAATATTCACCCTCAGTTTGTGAAAGTAACAGGCAGAAGCAAGGAGATACAGATGGAAATGATTTGTTTTCACAGTTCGTGAGCAAAACTTCGCTGCTGATGAGATTGCCTTTCAGCAAGGGCAGTGGCAATTTAAATTAATTAGACTGAAATAAGGCGCATGTGGGATGGCTTTACAACTACATGACACATAAACCATTCATCATGATAATAACTTCATTAAAAAAGAAAAACAAAGAAACAAGCAAAGTTCAAAATCAATCACTCTGAACATTTCAATTTATTACATACATTACAGCATGCACTCAGAAGTCTTTTCCTTTCTTATGGGTTTAATTTGCTTGTTAAAGGGACTTCATATCTGATGCCAATAATCATTGAAGCTATTTAAGATGCATTTGCTTTGATTTTTAATCTCTGCACTTTAGCAGTTTCCAAAAAAGCAATACGTTTAGCATAAAATAAATGTACATAAATGAATTAAAACATCATTGTCATCACTACGAATTGAAAATGTAAAAACAAGTACTTTAACTGCTGATTTATAGTTTTACATTTGTAAACATTATTTAAGTATTTTAATGATACAGTATATAGATATAATTTTAATGATTGAACTAACTTTATTATCAGTATATTACCAGTCCCTTTAACCTGTAATTGCCAGGTAAAACTGATTACATATGCAGTAAATAAACACACATTATTCTACTGTACAATGCAAATATTACAGACTACATTGGTTTAAAGTTTTAAAATTTGTTATACAGGGGATTTATGTTTTAGATGGTTTATTATTTGTGCAGTATATCACTTGCTTATGATGAAATTATCTTTTATTTAAAGTTTTAATCAATGTTTTTACCTTTGTCGAGTAGCCATTCGTCAACTACTCGACCGAGCCGATATGGGATTCGCTGTCTAGCAATCGCCAGGCGTTCGTTATCAATGTTGCCTTTAAAGTTTAAACAGACATTTCATTGTTAAAATCTGAAAGGTGAAAGATTAAAACCGTGAACAAACTGCCTCAACTATCTAATTTTTTGGTTTGAAAATTTGGTACATCAAGATTACATACATAACACTGATAAAGCTTTTCAATCAGTCAATTAACTTTTATTATTTAAGCCAACAAATTATCCCTATATTATGATAAATAGTGCAATATATGTTAAATATTCACCTACTCTCTTACGGTTATGAGAAAACAAGCAAAAAGCAAAAGTTTAAATACAATGTCACTCATTTACAAAATACATTTACAAAATGATAATCCTTTTAAATCTTTTTTTTTTCTTTTTTTTCTTCTTCTTCTTCATCTTTTTTTTCTTTTCTTTTCTTTTTCTTTTCTTTTCTTTTCTTTTCTTTTTTTTTTTTTTAGCAGATTTTTCATCTAGTTATACACTGCTCATTTTAACCTAGACATCGCCACTGCAGTGACGTTCAACCTTTTGGAAAGCCAATTAGATTTTAGTAACACAACTGCTAGCTAAAAGCAAAGATTTTCATTCATTTACGTTACAATAAAATCTCACTCTAATTAAAAAACAACACATTTAGACAGCAAAAAAGACAGCAAGAAAAATATCAGCAAAAAACACACCAGAATATAGGCAGCAGGGAAATAATCAGAGTTAAAACAATGAAAATGTTATCAGTCAGTTTTCAGCAGAACATATTTGTGAATTGGAGAATTGGTGTTGACAAAAGCTTTGTCCTCAGAGATTCATCACAGGAATACATCTATTTTTATTTTTTTTTTTCTTCTTTCTAATCCCAAATCCTTTAACAATAACAGACAAAGCTGCGTTGTCACCTGGGAATGAACTGTTCTCACATGTGGATATCTGTATGCCACACCATGCTGCAAGATTGACAGGTTTTGCTTTTATACACACAACAATGTGTCAGCTAGTTATTGCTCTCTGGGATTCGGCTCAGACGAAAACATTTACTTCACTTCCATTACAGCCCGCATGTAATTGCTACTCCTATACTCCGTCTCGCAAAAGAAAAAAGGGAAACCTGACGAGTTGTGAGTCCTAAAAATAAAATATTGATTGTGATTGTGGAATATTGATTGTGAGTTCTGCATGTCAGCAGCAACCAAAAATCAGTAAATGTTCATTGCTGTTATCATAATAATTATGTAAAAGGTTTTTTGTTTTTTGTTTTTTAAAAAGCCACTGTAGCACTTTATGAGCTCTATAGTCACTGGTTCAGCTGAGTATGGCATGAATGTGATAACAGAATCACTGTTATAACACCCAATGATATAATATATATATAAATATATGCTTGATTAAAGTTTTAAGTTCATATGGCTACATGACACTAACATAAGCCTTTATAAGAGTGCCTGTTGTCATAAAGACATAAAGCTTTGTCAGTTTTAGAGTCAAATAACAAATATAGTGTTACGACACTTCCTAGGCTTACCCTAGAACACTATTATGTGTACTTCTGGTATTATGGAATACATTTTATTTTTATATGCTGCTTCATTTTTTCACAGTATCTAAGAGACGATCAACGCTAAACTAGGAAAATTCTGTTATTATGAGTTACTGAGTTGTGTTTAAGGAACAAAGTAAACATAAATATATGTCATTACAGCGTCTAGCCATGGTCGTAGTTTGCCGTAGTATTTTACATAACTCTGTTACATCATCCAAAAATCAGTCATGACATTTTAAAGTAGGTCAGCCATGAAAGTGCCACAAACACAACCTAATGGCAACGGAAATCTGTTACAAGACCCGGGCGTTATGTCACCTTGACATCAAAATCTTTTTAAACGATTAGGCTGATTTACAGTTTATTAGTACAAAGGGAACAGAGTGAAGTAACAGAAAAGACGACTGAAGCTATTGACCAAGCGAGTAGAGCTGTTACGTAAATGTGTCTCACAAAGGCTGCGGGAAAAATTTCAGGCGGAAATTCCAAAGTAAGGGACTACTGTGGTCAGCTGCAGGGGGTGACAGAGAGCTCCTGATCGCTGACCAATGACTATATCCCAGGATTAAAGGGGTGGAAATTCAGTGATGTTTCACTGAGCTGCTCCTGACTCCTGGTTGATGACCCTGCAGCTGGCGTTAAGTTCCCGGCAGAGCTACAACACTCAGCATGTTCTACATCTACAAGCGTTATGAAAGGCTTATGCATGTATCACACAGTCCTATGAACACTGTCTTTGAGTATAGTGTTAGTGAATTATCTCAAAAAGACACCATATATAATTAACACAGCAATCTGGATGTTTTACTGATTCATTATGGATATGATTGAAGCTATGTAAAGTAAATGAAGAGTAAATGAGGAGTCTACACACGGTAAACTACCTCACATATACCTCTACCCATAGCGGACTAACCTAATCATTTCCTGCTTCAAATTCACAATAAGTGTACAGCGTGTCAGAATAAATGAGAAAACACGAATACTGTTTTAGGAACAAAAAAAAAAAAAAAAAAATCCTAATAGCTGATTGAGGCGAAACACATTGTCATTATCATTCTTGTAGTTAATTCAAATTCGGGTTAGTTTATCAGCCCTTTCCTGCAAAGCAGCGTCAATCAAGCTCTGATTAAATGGAATCATCATGGGCTTTTTTTGGATTGGAGAAAAGTTTTGCTCCTGCCGTCTCTGACGCTGTGTTAATTAGCATTCAGACACTGATTCATGGGGCTCATTTTTCCTTCTCTAAATTCACCAAAATATCAGATCTGAACAGATCCACATGAACATGATCTCCGATTATCTTCTTGACTGACTGACAGCTGTTTGGGGAAATTGTTTAGATTCGGTAATTTTAAGAATAAAGGATAACGACAGAAATAAATCCTGTATCTGTCTTTTCCGAATTTCAGCCGCTCCTCCTTGTTTCCTCTCCTCCATGTTCATTGTACTTTATGTACCTTATTCGGTGCATGTGACAGACTAGCACGGTGCTTCACAATAGCAACCCTGTGCCACTGCATGCTGGATGATGTAAACGTGAGAAAGTCTGGTGCTTTTAGTTAGCCTGCCTGAACTGCTCGAAATACAAAATGTCTGACCATGGATTAGAGTAATCCTGTTATGTTCCTTTCATATGAATGCCAAATCTGATCGAGGATTTGGGTAGAGGCTCACATCTAAAGCCTTAATGATTGCATGATTTGTCTTTACCTTAGGGTACGATGATAAATTTTAATGATAAACTTAAGATACGGGATTTAATGATTTTGCAAGTCAGATTTTCGAACGTGTTCGGGAAGTGACACGAAAAATCAGACTGGAGGAATGTAAAGGACAGGTTGGCCGTCACACTGATGCGGCGCAAACCGAATCTGATTTTGTCACTTTTCTCCCCTCTCCCAGTACTCGCCAAAGACGAGCATAATTGAGGACATGCTTGAAGTCTGCATTCAAAATCATCTGCATAATGGAAGTGATATCTATGAAAAAAAGCTCGCTATTAACTGGAAACAAACAGTTCCCTTTTCATTGTGATTGACAAACGAGAGCAATAGGATTATTCCTCATCTCTGATCTCTAGTTAAGCTTTTGTCAGGGCTTTTTTTTCCCAGCCGTCTGTGAGGCTACTGAATTGGATAACCTGTTCTTTGACATTTTCAGCCTTATAACCCCCCTCTTCCCATCCCTCCAGCCATCATCACTGCTGACATTTAAAAAGGATAGCAGGGTTACCATTTCAGACCTGAGAGAAAGAACAACCACAGACAAAAAGAAATTTTGTCCTTAACCCTGCAATTGAAAGTCTGGTCCAAAGCTCCGACAGCCTTTATTATTGATATTGTGAATGTCTGTGTGTGTGTGTGTGTGTGTGTGAGAAAGAGAGAGAGAAAGAGAGAGATAGAGACAAAGAGAGAGAGAGTGCATAAGAGGATGTGGGAGGAGCTTACCTGTTGGATATCGCTCAATGACTGGCAGATCGTCCACCTGCAAAGTGGCATTACCACCACTCCTTGTAAAGCGAACTATGTGGTACTTTCCATCATTTACAAACTTTGAGGTTTCTTCAATATTTATGTCATCTGTGCCCACATTGAACACCACTCTGATATTGCCTTTGTCCTGTGCAAAATGAGAGAGAGAGAGGGAAACATGAAAATATGTAGACAACGTTCTATCCCGCAGCATTGCTCTCTGTTCTCCAGTACACATAATTAACTCACTTTTCAGAGGATTATTTTAGCATGCAAATGTAACCAAAGTGATCACTAACATACCAGAGTTCTGCATAAATATTAATTCAAAAACAACGATTATTTGTTCTTCTTAAACCCATCCAGTGATGTGTAGCTACGCTTTATATTAAAAAAGAAACAAACAAAACACTGTAACTAAACTCATTAACTCAACACAAAAACAAAAGCAGAATTTATTGGTCCATGTGTAATTTATCTGGAAGCACAATGCATCAAAAAGATTTACTGACACTATAATGGACTCTCAAATAGCAGCATTTATATTTCATAAGTTAATCTCTCCGGTTTCTATTTTAATTAGGTTATTACGCCAAGGAAATGCATGACAATGGAGAAATTAAGATGTATTTTTCCACTTGTATTTATGCACCCTTATTCTTGATGGCATTATTGTATTCAGAAGATAAGGATGCTGCATGAATTGATACACCGCGTGTGTAAAAAAAAAACCTGCTTAATACTCAAACTCCTGTCTCACCCGAGTTAATGAGATGGTCAGATGTTAATGAGGGGGTCAAACGAGGATGCTGAAGGAATTATTTCTTGATTTTCTGCTTGGTTTAGCTTGGCATTTTATAAATTTAAGGTTGCACGCAAGACAGGGAAAGATGGAAGCTTTGATGTGTGAGAGGACCATCTTATTCACTTAGTTCATGCCGGGGAGCATTTCAGAGTAATAAACGTGAGGCGTGATGTTAATAAACAACATGAAGACACTAACTTTTATTCAAAAGACACAGATGAAATATGTACAATGAATAGGATCCATCTTTTGAAAACCTGTACAGCAGCAGCCTGGTCACTCGGATTAATCGGAGGCTCGCTGGTATGGAACATAATTTGGCACTTTGTTTCTGCTGCCATGTTAATGCTGATTCTTGTCAGGGACTATTAATGTGCAGAAAACAATGTGATACACATCTACACCACTAGATGGCCTCAAATATTAATTACTGCTCAGTCAAACAGTGATAAAGCAGAGTAGGGTGATTTCACTTCCATCAGTTCCATGGAAACCAGTTAAAAAAAAAAAAAGAGGAGACATATCTAATTAATTCACCAAACATGTAATGTACTGGCCTGCTGTCATCACAGCTTACCGGAGACGCAAACATGCACAGCAGTGTTCATGTATACAAAGCTGCCCTCTTGCCATAATTGCTCTATTTGCATGCGCACTGCTTGCTGTTTGTTTTTGTAAGTAAAGTGTCAGAAAGCGTTTTTATCCGACCCCACTCAGACCCCTAACACATACACGCTTGCGCTATTGTTGAAACTGTCACTACAACTAGCATTCAACCGACGGCGCTTGCTCCAGTTCTAGGGAGAGAGAATGAGGCAGATGTTAGTCAGGAAGTTGACAGGCTACTGAATATTCTCCCCTGCTTCGTCAGGTGTAAATAATCAAATGAAATATGAGCCAAGGAGATGAGAAGAAATTCTATTCGTGACTCATCCACACCTTTCTAACAGGGCAAAGCCTGACACCAGAGTTCATTCATTACTTTCCCCAAGAGAAGAGAGACATGGCTCTTCTGACTGTCTAGAGATCTAAACTCAGCAGCTCATGTTCTTGCCATGGCTTGGGCAGAATGTTCCTCACAGCCATAATGAGGCCACAGTGCCTGTTAGCCGTACCCTTTCCTTATAGCCGGTGTCAATACGACGATGCCTGCACTTCACCCTCATCACCTCGTCCTCTCTCTCTAATAACATTCCTCCCTGACCAATTTCTCTCCTTCTGCCCATTTTTGCTTTTTTTTTTTGCCCTGTGAAGTGATGTGGGAGAAAAAGGTTGTGCTCTGATGAGCCGTGACATGCAATGCTCCGCGCTAAATGGGAGACTGACCTCCCTTTCACCATCCACTCTGGACAAGAAGATGACCTCAACCCAGCGGCCCTTCTATAAAGGCTCCTTGACGTTGTTCTGGCGGGAAGGAAAGGACTTATAGAAAGAAAAAATTGAAAAAGGGAAAAAGATAAAGGAAATAATACTAAAGTGAATCTGACAGCGATGATAGAAAAGAAAGTGTGCGCAATGGCCAGATACAATGCAACTCCACCGTCTCTCCGTTCTCAGGCAATAAGCAAATAAGAGCAATGGGCTACAACAGAGCATGGACAGGGGCAATAATTTTCATCCCCTTTGACTTCGAAGCGGGTTTAATCACAGGAAGCATGTAGGAGGCCACAGTTTAAGAGATACATGTACCACTGTGGTAGTGTCTCTGTCCTACATTCTGTCCCATGCGTAATAGTGTCCCGGATTAGACACACTCCACTTAAAAAGCTCCAACATGAATGCCTTTGAGGCAAAAGACGCAAGAGAGGATAGAGTAAATGAGCCATGACACCAAAGCCCAAATTACTATGAAACAATAAATGCTCTGGGTTGTACACTTCACTGTGTGGTGTTCTGTAAATGAAGCATAAAGTAAATAATAAATTGATTATAATGAATATGTTCCACCGATGGCCATTTTTTTCACCGGTGAGACCCTGGTGCTGGTTTAGGAACTGTTTCATTATTTTCCTTTTTCACAAAAAAGTCTTAAAATCAATTCCTAATCCCTATACTAGTTTGCTTCAAGCATCAAAATGACATTACCTTGAGCAACTTTAGTTTGTTTTTGTGAAAAAAAAGCAGAATCACTGATAAGTGCAATGACTAAATAATAAGAGCTACATTGATCATTTTAGTTAATAATAATTGGTTACACAACTGGACTTGACCAAACAGAAAGGGCATGATTATAATCACACTATCAGGTGCCACTCAGATGAGGATGGGTTCAGTTTTGAGTTTTTCCTTAGCACTTTTGCCACTGGCTTGCTCATTAGGGTTAAATATCAATTTATATTATCCATTTATAGATTTCTTTAAAGCTGCTTTGTGACACTGTCCATTGTTGAAAGTGCTATACAAATAAAATAAATCATGAATTGAATGACTGTAATGCTAACAAAACTTAAGTAGCCTTTATTTGTCACATATACTTTACTGCACAGTGAAATTCTTTCTTCTCATATCCCATCCTTGGAGGGTTGGGGTCAGAGCACAGGGTCAGCCATGATACAGCATCCCTGAAGCAGGAGGTGGGGTTGGGGGCCTTGCTTAAGGCCCCAAAGGTGGCAGCTTGGGCTAGAAACCCAATCATCCAGTCAAAAACCCAAAGCTTTAACCACTTGAGCTACCACTGCATGCTTTCAGCTAAACCCTTGAATTAAATAGTTAATAAAACAGCGAGTATATTCATCTGTTATTTTATATTTCATTGTCTTGAACCAGGCTGGCCTCATATAATAAAACTTTTGACCGCAAATATTTCGATCAAATAAGCTTATTTTATATTTCACCCCCACACCCACGTCTCTGTGTCCTCTCTAGGCGGTGAATGATTTCTGGGTAAAATTTGATCTCAAAGCTAAAATTACCTCCCATAATGTTGTTGTCTTCGTATAGACTTTGTACAGACTCATATCTGTTTCTGTAATTATTCATCTCTCGAGCTGGCGCGATCGCTGTCTGCTTTTAAAAAAAAGGTTTGTCGTTGTCTGAACAAACCCTGGCCTCAGGTCAGCACTGATACTGAAAATCTGAGCTCATCTAAACACAGCTTAATCCCTCAGCCTACTGCGCTTTACTTATATTCAACTCATTCACTACAAATTACTGAATATCTTCTAAATCCATGCAAATCATGTGCTTGTGTGTTGTATGCTGCACATTGTATATTGTTTGAAATGTGTTTTCTGTTGTTGATTCCAAGGATTCCGTGCAAACACACACACACACACACAAACACAACCATGTGTGTATAATGAATTTTGGTTTGAATGCAGCCTCCAGAGTTTTCTTTTTCAGAGATTTCTCCTAGGCAATTAGGGGACAACCACAGCGCCACCCTGACTGATGGAGCATTTTAACTCAACGTGAATGGCAACAATCTTCTGGTGCCAAAAACAAAATGAGGCAATTGTTCTCAACATGTGAAAGCAGAGATTACAATGAGCGTGAAAGAGTTGAGTGTAAAGCGGGTCTGATTACACGATCGTCACAAAACTGCAGCATCCATTCAATGTTTGTGTTATTATTCAGACGAATAATTATGCTCAAGGCACAATAATGCATTTGTGATATAATTGTTTTGGATTTCTTCGTTTGGGATAATTGGTGTTAATCAATAGATGCAAAATAACAATGAGTTATTCTTGTAGTATTATTATTATTATTATTATTATTATTATGCTTACACACACACACACACAAACATATCCTATAACACACAAAGCCACACAGTCGCCAAATCCCGAAGAGCTGATATAGTGTTGCTTCAGGATCCACTAATGATGTGTCTCATTTAGTGCATGGTGCAGGCTGTAGCTGCTGGAATGTGACAGTGTGTGTGTGTGTGTGTATGTATGTGTGTGTGTAAGTATGCGCACTGCTGAGGAGCCATGGCATTCAGCCCAAATGAGCCAGAGCAACTGTGAAACCTCAGCCATTTTACATGAAGAGGCTCTCTGCAACACTCAGGCTAATGCCTAGGGCTAATGCCTAGGGAGAGTGTTTAATTGGACCAAACACAAAGACAAGCGATACGTGCTTTCATAAATAAATAGTGGGCGATATTAAAATAACACAATCATATACGACACTCTCCATAATGAATGCGCCATAATGTATTGAGTCTGCATGTCTGGGGGTGAGACTAGAAACTACTGTGCTGTGTGTGCAGAATATGTGCTAAGTAAAACCACACACAAACTCTCTCTCTCTGTCTCTCTCATACACTCACACACACACACTCTCTAACTCAGCCATTGTCTCTCTCTCTCTCACCCTCTCTCACACACATACACACACACTCTCACTCACTCACTCACTCACTCACTCACTCACACACCAAATTTATGTCTTTATGAGAACTAGATCTAGACCATACAAGTTAAGATTTCTGTTTTGGATCCTCTGAGAATAACACTTGGCCTCACTTCCTCTTAACTCCCAAAACCAGACAGAATTTCCGGAAGCTATTGAGACGTGTTCTCATTGTCTGTCCCTCCAGCACTCATCTCCCATTCTCTGAGAGCAAGCAGCAGGCTGAATAGAGATGAAATCTCTTAAAGCACTTTCCTATCGGTCTCTTCCACAACTTTGTACCCAGACGGATGTACTAGCAGACTGATGTTTTTTTCCCCATCCACCTGTCATTAGACTTTAAAAGTCAGATCTTGTTGATGCTTTAGCTCTAAACTGACCACTTGTTAAATACTGTAACACAAACACCAAGTTTCACACAATGTTTTTCACTTTCCACAAGCAACAGTTTAAACGATGACTTTATTGTTCATTACAGTCATGTTTGCACCCTAGTTTTAGTTCCACTCTGATGTTTTTATTCCACAGCCTCAAAAGCGATGGATAGAGCTGGGGGAATGGTAGAAATTGGTAACTGTCCAAACTGGGCTTCTGTCCATGGGAGGAAATTAAAATTGTGCTAAACTAGCTTTTTATGATTAAACCCTTTGAGTGGAATTCATTTGAGTTGGGAGACAGTGGTCAGTGCCGCAGTTTCATTTCATTCTTCAGGAAAAAGGGGATTTTTAAAATCTGAGTTAGAGGTGAACACAGGCAAGTGTTATTGCCCCAGGAGCAGGAGGAGGAGGAGGAAGAGGGGAAAGAGGAGGCATGGTGTGTTGGCTTGACATTGTCTAATTTTGCCTGTATTATGTTATTATGTGTTATACTTACCACCACAAAGTACACACACACACACACACACACACGTCCTAAAATGTTTAAGACCGTTGTAAAATGTTGGCCCTTTTATACCACAACGATTTGCCTTACTGCTGGTGCGTTATGCTTTTTATACATTTATAGCCACGTTTAATGTCATTTAATATAATAACTGGGGAATGTGGTAGCATAGTGGTTAAGTTCAAATCCCCAGTCCACCAAGCTGGACCCCTGAGCAAGGCCCTTAACCCTCAGTTGTACAAAATGAGATAAACTGTAAGTCACCCTGGATAAGGGCGTCTGCCAAATGCTGTTAATGTTAATAGTTCCTGAAACAATTTACTTTATAGCACTGATAAGCAGTTCTTCCCTCAGCGATCTCTATTTTTCTGATATTCCGAAGACATAAAAATGCAGCTTGTCATGATCCTGATTAACCACAAAGCCCCCTGTCCTGACGACTGCTGATACTGCAGACGCTGTCCTAAAAATGTCACAAAAAAATGAATAAAAGTGTTGAGATATAATAAGAGTGTTGTTCCACTTTGTTTTCAAAAGAAATATGCCCTAGGTTTCTTTTCCCGAAGAGAAACTGATACGGAGTTCTCCACAGAACCGCTGATGATTCCCCAGAACAAATCAAATAAGTGAAACTCTGGACTCGGATATGTAATTTCTCACCTGATCCAATGAGCTCACTGTAACACAGGACTTCTACACACATCCTTGTCAGATGTTCATCTGTTCATCTCTCAGTTCGTTTCTATCTGAGGAAATCTGGAGCACTGTGCCATGATTTTCTCATCTGCCTCTTTCCTATTTCCCCTTTCCTCTCCATCATATGCTCTGCTTTTCCACAGATTCGCAGTGCCACTGTTTGTCCTCCTGCTGAGCTAGCCTTTGTCTGTCATTAATCTTCAAGTGGACTGATGGGTTCATTAGCTGCACACACACACACACACACACACACAAACACACACACACAACATTTGGCTTTCAGGAGTGTGCCAGCTTGGCAAGTTAAAACAACTAGGCTTGGAAATTTGCTTTAGAATTCTCTTCATGTGTTTAACACCTCCCTCAGTCTCGCTACTGTCTTGCAGCTTTTTTGACTGAATGGTGAATCTTATGACTATCAAGAACGTGATAGTTCTGGCTTTGGGTCAGAGCACAGAATCTGGCATATAATTCGAACTGTGTGTGTGTGTGTGTGTTTGAATATCTAATATAAGTTCATTTCTGCTAATATTAAAACTACTTAAATGTATAACTATTACTCAATGTCTTTTTATTGATTTCCTTTCAGTACAGGTATTTTAATTATTCTATATATTAGATATATTGTGCCTTACAAACATCTTGAACATATTCTTTAATTGCCTTCTTATGTATGTTTATATTTCTTATTGCTACTTGCTCAACAGCTTCTGTACATAGGCTCTCTGCCACAGGCTATTATTTATTTGTTGTATATATATTTATATATTTAACTGCACAGATCTACTATTTGCACTTCTGGTAGATGCTAAACTGCATTTTGTTGCTGTGTACCTGTAATAACTATCTATCTATCTATCTATCTATCTATCTATCTATCTATCTATCTATCTATCTATCTATCTATCTATCTATCTATCTATCTATCTATCTTTCTTCTTCTTCTTCATCCTTTTTCTTTAAGCTGTTAAGTGTAAGCAGTTAATTTAAGCAGTGATGATATGAGAGCCGAAAGAACTGCGCTATATCGAACTGAGCTATACTTCCTGTCACCTATCTGTACTTGCCAAAAACGTGATTTTTAGACGCATTCATTTCATGTTTCTTAATGTGTTGAGCAAGAATTATATGTACACTAGATAACAACACTGAATTCGGTCCCAGACATTTCTAATTTAATCATTTTTATGAAGATATGTTAGACACCAGACCCCCAAAAGATTAGCTTATCTTCTAAGGCGTAAAGGAATTCTTCTCGTGCTTTTTTTAAATGACATTTTCAAACACTGTAAAGCATTCAGATTTTCACCGCAGAGTTAGATTTGTGGCTTAGTGACTTTTAGTTTCCACGTCCCTACGGCTGTCGTCACCTAAAGCACCCATTTGTTCCGTCTACTTTTTCCTCCAATATTTTCTCAGATTTTCTTACCCCGTGCAAGAGAAAAAAAAATAAATAAATAAATAAATAAATAAAAGATCAAAAGTGAAGAATGACGGACGTTAATGCCTCACTGATAATGATATGATGGGATTAAATTAACTCAATCATAAATGTTGAGGGTCGTGCACATCGCTGAAGGCGGAGGTGACACTGCCTGTGTGAAAAATCGAGACATCACGGCCTCCTTGTTAACATGGTCAGTGATCCTGGGTTAATTCACTTTCACAGACGCGGTCAGTGGATAATGATATCCTCTGTGCCTTCAGGCAGGTTTATCAAAGCATAGAGCTGCATTACCACAGGGCCCATTAATGTCAATACTGACAGCCTTAATCTAACCGGTGTCTAAACACACTTAATGAGACAGCAGGGAAAAGCACTTTTCAATTAATTACGGTAAAAAAAAAATGACACTGGGTGTTTGCAGCGTTGTCAGTAATGCTGGAAGCGCACTTAATGATGATGCAGGTACGTCTAATTTCCCCTCCTACGCTTTGGTGAGTCATTTCGAATTTACAAAAAAAAAAAAGGTCCTCATGCTGGGTTAGTATTCAGCATATCAAAAATATCTGTCAAAAATATAAAGTCATAAACTGTGCCACGTTTAAATAGCAAGCCAGAGTATATCTCTACGTTTATGCGAATCAACAGCTAGTGGATTTCACAATGCATTTAGATTCTCTCACACACACACACACACACACTCCACCTGTATTTGTTGTAATATTATTAGCATGTAGCTTCAAGCTTGGAATTAATATAATACACACACTACAGCTTCACACTCTACAGTGGCCCTGAAGGTCCTGAACATTTCATAAAACATTTAAAGGAACACGAGATGCATTTCTAGTGGAAAGATACACACTAAAGGTACAACAGATATAACCTTGAGGGACTGCGCCAGCCACAAGAAGAGGTACAGCTTTGTACCTTGTTTCTGACAGTGTATATTAATCATTTCCTGTAAGTCACACCGTGTTTGGATGCAAAAAAGCCATGTCTTATCTTTGACCTTTAAATGCATGCATATGTCCTTTTCTGATGATTAATGTACATACATATTAAATGACATAACTCTTACTTCTTCTCTGGAATGGTGAAAAAACAGTCCCCCTCATTTTTCAGTCCTAACATCAGTTCTAACAATTCTAACATAACACATGTTTTTAGGATTGACTCAAACTGATACATGGAGTATTTAATTGCTGCAGTGAGAAAGAACAGAATAAGCCATAAGCAAAAAAAAAAAAAAAAAAAAAAGAGGTCTGAAAATGCCTTGGAGGAGACGTGCTATATGTTGTGAATGCTTGAATACCTCTTCCACATGCCAACATGCTAGCTCTTCACTATTTATATATCAATAATATATTTAAAGCCCATGGACCAGGCTGGCGAAATAATAGTGAGCTAGCTTCTGGCTATCAGAGAGCGCAGTAAGCAAGACAGAGGCTTTGAAGCTGTGCTCGTGTTCAGCCACCAGCACTCGACTGCATTCTGCACAAATCACAAGGGCTCAGCTGGAGAAAATGCAGTGTGATGTCACTCCAGAGAGGGAGAGAGAGAGAGAGAGAGAGAGAGAGAGAGAGACAGAAAGACAGAGAGAAGGGCTGATTGTTCCGAGGAGTGCTTCATGATTACAGAAATGGTGGGCTCAAAAAAAAAGAGAGAGAGAGAGAAACATTCTACCACCAGCTCATCTTTTTCTTCCTTCACTTCTCCTCTCATCCTCCTCCCTTCATATCCCTGTGCTCCTCATAATCTGGTGCAGAGACAGAGAGGAGAAGCACAATAAACGAGCACAGCCCAGTGTCCCAGGGGAGACGCAGGCCTCCATCAAAGTGCTGTGTGAAGGCGAGAGAGCCGAGTAGAGCACCCTCTGTAAAACTCACTGGTTATTCAAGCTAGAAATGTGAAAGTGCTGGAACATTTGTGTATAAAGCTGCTCTCTGCTTGTGGGAAGAGACCTGAAACATCATCATCCTAACAATCTGCACTAATGCTTTCTGATCATCTGCCTGAAGAGATCTTGTGTGATTTTGTTTTGTTTAAATAAACTTGTGCATTTGAAGCCAGTGATCTTACCCGTACTCAACTTAAGACAAAACATTGATGGCTTTTGTTACCGTAGCTGTAATTTTCCACATCAGGACTGGTTTACATTGAAGAAGAGGTAAAAAGTGCATCCAATCTGGCAACCTTGCTGCAAAAGTGTATTCGTGTGTTAGTTTTTTTTGTGTATCCAGGACTCACTATCTGCAATTGCAAGTAGTCTCCGAGGCCAGATGAGCTGTCCACTCTGACCAGCACTGCGTCCTTCTGCTGCGTGCTGAAGCCAACTGCAAGACGGTCCGCCCTCGTGCTCGGCCTGTCGTTGGGTGGCCAGGTGTACACAATCAACCCACCATCACGCCCAAATATGTACGTAGTCCCCGCTGTGGAGAGAAAGATTATACTTTGTTAGAATGGGCTTTGTCAGATGTACGCAAAAAAAGCATTTGCATTGCTATTATCTTAAGATATTTAGAGTTCTGACGCATTTAACCTTGATGATGTGAATTGTTTTCACAAGCATAGCAAACTTCAGCAATATACTCGAGACTTTTTTAAGCAAGACATAACATGATCATTTTATATGCAACTTAAAGCACACATTATGTCCTTGACCCCAAATGCAGATGACATGTATAATCAAAGAACCAAGCAAAATTATTCCTGTTAGTTACAACACACTTCAACGTACAACAATTCTTCATTTTCAATTGAAAATGGCACGTTTTCTCACTAATAAAAGGTACTGATCCAATACTAAAGATAACAGCAAAGAATTTTTGTTTGGAAAAAAAAAATAGAAATAGAAAATTGTAAAAATGACATTGTTTAACTGTAAATTATTTTCTTATTTTTCTGTTATAACTGTTTTAATATATTTATAACTTTATATTTATACATTTTTATAGACCAGCATTATTTATTTGTGAGAATAATAAATGGGATTTTTGTGCAAGGAGTTTTTTTTTTAAATGTATTTCCTCCTGTATTTTTTTAAGTGCTTCAGATTAAAAACAAACATCAGAGTATTGATATGTGTATCAATAATCAAGCTGATACAGATTCAAGGTTTCAGTACCTGTATCAAAGAGCACAAAAAGTAGTATCATGCCTCTCTCTCTACACCTCAACTCACTACATAATTGATGGCATGGTATCACGGAATCTGCACAGAATGCTCTAGAGTCACTGGTATGGTTTTTGAGACAGAACAAAACAGCAACTCAAATCATTCCTTGCATTTAAAACCATTTTAAAACACAAAATTAACCTCTTTTATTAGTTTCAGACAAACATCATTCTTCGGTACCTTTCCTACTAGTTTCAGTGTGCTTACTATATTATAAGCTGGTACATTAAGGGGTTAAAATATGAGAAAACAAACAAACAAAAAAAATAAATAGTTAAAGTATGCTGTAAATGGATTGCATGTATTTTATTTCAGCACTCAGTGTTTTATTTCAATGCAGTGGTCATTTATCTATCAGGCTTAGGAAATATATTCGTTCTGACAGCCTGAGTGTATGTGCGGTGTGTTACTGTAAAAAGCTCTTTGTGTGTGTGCGTGCATACATTTGTGTTTTACAGCACATTACAGTTTTAAAGCCCAGAGTGTGGGAGTATCTTGATGAGTCCATCAGCGGGTCAGACAGCCCCTGCTGTTTCCTGATTGGAATAATTACAGCCCTCGTGTGACCCTCACGGTGCCGGTGCCACTTGGGAACACCTGCATGTTCGAAATGACTGTGACAAGATGCAGCCTGGTTGTGTGAACACACACACACACACACACACACATTCGCACTGCACCTAAATCACTGAGCTGATTGAGCATCTAGCGTTCTAATTTAAGCTGCCCTCCGTACCAGCCAACATACTGCAACAATCAATCTGGCCATTGAAGTGGTCCGGTGCGCTGTTTTAATATGCGGGAGAGATGAATAAACACACATACACGTACACACACTCACAGATTTGGATCAGACAGCTATTTCTGCTCAGCACAAGCCATGGCCTGATGGAGCTAATTATAGTGTCACATGCAGACAGGCCACTGAGCCTCTGATTCTCTCAATGATTTTCACAGAGAGCGAATCAGGAAATGGAGCATATTTGGAAGAGGCAGAAAGAGAGACATAGACAGAGATGGAGTGATTTGACAGAGAGAGAGAGAGAGAGAGAGAGAGAGAGAGAGAGATTAAAAGCAGGAGCTGCATTCGAGTCTGATGATGTATATTACTGTTAATGGAGTTGATCTCATTAGTCCAGCGCCTGCACCAGATCTTTTCCTCCAGCGTGACTTCCATAGTAATAAGCATGTGTAAAAATCATGGCATGCCAGGTGCTTGAGGGCAAAAGCACAGAATAAACCACTAGTTAGGCTGGAGCTGTGCGATGTGAGATGCATTTCAACTCGGCACCTCCTCTGCAGCAGGAGGAACAGCTGTGCAGCCCGGCTCTAGATCTGTTCCTTGTAAACCAGAAGCTCCGTGATGCTCTCCGCAGTGCTAACATCCTGCAGTAAAGCCATAGTAACAAGTTTTTAAGACTTAGATGGTCGTATTTCCTGATACGCTTCTTTACTTGTTCTCTTGTGCTTTATCTCTCTTTGTGTTGACTCTCTGTTTTTCAGAAAGTCTGTGTGCATTTCAATGAGACCCTTTCACACCATGTCAGCATTCAGCCCATATCCCCAACCACAAAAACACCCTCAGGGTCTCTTGCACATCCACACACACACACACACACACACTCACACACAGACACAAAACCACATATTCTTCACTGAGGCCAGAAACAGCACTCTGACAGAAACAGCTCTCTTCATGTTAAAGGGAAAAAAGGAGCTTTTCTTGTTAATGAGGCTGAGGTGTCAGATCCGTATGAACACACACTCAAAACTAGATGCAAATTATTTCATTATTTATTTACATTTGCTGTAAAATGACATCTATGTATACAGTACTCCTCCATACTAAGCCCTGCTCCACAGCCCTGTGTTTAAGCAGCAACATTTTAATAACCAAGGTTATGGCTCATTTTGGAGCGGGGGATGTAAGGAGATATCATTCCCTGTTTAAATAAGATAAATAGATCTCTCTCCTCATAAAACCTGTGTGTGATAGTATCCCATACACTAACCTAGCAACAAGAGGAAGGATCGCTCCATAGTGTTAACTAGAAAAATCTGTGTCACGTTGATTAGGTTATTATTTGAAATAACTTCTATCTTGTGCAATTTCACATTTCACATTGGACAACACTATCTATTGCCTCTGTGCTTAAATACTGTTAGCTGTTAACAAAAGCTACATAGCTTGTCACTTTACTTGCTTTTCTAATCCTTTGTTGTGTCAGTTATAAAGAAATGAACATATTAATATCAATATTTTCCCCTAAATCCTCTTTCAAACTGCTGCAACAACCTAGAAAACTAGCTATTTCTGCTGGTTATGCCATCTACATATACCTCATTTTAATAACATGTTCCGGATGAATCCAGTTTAAGGTCCGTGTGTTGGTTTTAGTGGGCTGTTTCACTGCATCATTCAAAAAGAAGCAGAAAAAAATTCATTACTCCTCAAGAAGAAGCAGATTGAGGAAGAGAAAAAGGAAATACATCCTTGGGTGAATTTGATGCACATGACACGCAGATGATAGTTCTTGCATGCTACATACATCCAGGATTATTAAGTAGTGTACAGTGTATACACTGATCAGGCATAACATTATGAGCAGTGACAGGTGAAGTGAATAACACTGATGATCTCCTCATCATGGCACCTGTTAGTGGGTGGGATATATTAAGCAGCAAGTGAACATTTTGTCCTCAAAGTTGATGTGTTAGAAGCAGGAAAAATGGACAAGCGTAAGGATTTGAGCGAGTTTGACAAGGACCAAATTGTGATGGCTTGACGACTGGATCAGAGCATCTCCAAAACTGCAGCTCTTGTGGGGTGTTCCCGGTCTGCAGTGGTCAGTATCTATCAAACGTGGTCCAAGGAACAGTGGTGAACCTGGCGACAGGGTCATGGGCAACCAAGGTTCATTGATGCACATGGGGAGTGAAGGCTGCCCTGTGTGGTCTGATGAGCTACTGTTGCGCATTTTGCAAGTTAATGCTGGTTCTGCTGGAAAGGTGTCAGAATACACAGTGCACGATGGGTCAGGGCTGTTTTGGCAACAAAAGGGGGACCGACACAATATTAGGCAGGTGGTCATAATGTTATGCCTGGTTGGTGTATTAGTTTAACATTCATTATACTATATATACACTCATGCCTTTTGGAACAGTAGATTTTTATTATTCCTGTGGGGAAAGTAGAAATAGGCTAAAAAGACAAAGACAAAGTCCAATTCATTCTGTTCATATGATGGAGCTGCTCCACAGCAGCAACCTCATATTATCTCTCCTTTCTCTTTCTCTCTTTCCTTCTCTGGTCAATTTTCACCCTTATGCCAGAATTGGTTAAGAAGCCCATTGATGACTATTGAAGTCTAATGGGGTTAAGGCTCTTTTCTGAGGTCTATTTTCTAAAGCTGTTAAATGAAGCATGGACTCTGCACAAACCAAACCATTAGCTTCTTAAAAACGTCCCACCGCCTTGACCAGCTACACAGCTGGGTCCAGAACTTATCAAAGACCCCTGCTTGTGGAGAAACGCTTCAACAACACTCAAAGGTCAATCACAAGAAGTAGACGTGAGATCCAGAAATGGAAGAAGGGAAAGAGAGAGAAACGAGGACAGTGTGTTAGTGCCTTGGAGCAATACTCTAATGAGACAGATATTACCTGGCCCTCCAGAATCCCATCATAAGCCTAATATGTTTTACGTGCTGAAAAATTAAATTAAGAAACCTTTTTTTTCTGTTGCCAGAGGCTTAGAGGCTTGAGCAAGCTAATATCACACTCTATAACACCAGTTCCATACCGGGTGGCCAGAATCTATATGAACAAATGATTATTCTCTACACGTGAACGGCAGAAATATAAAAGCCGAGCAATTTATGTGCAGCATTTTCGTGTGTAGTAGACTGTGTTTTAGTGTAAAATCAAAAGTACTCAATAGTGACATAATGAGAAGTCGGTTTGATGAAAGAAGTAAAGAAGTAAGAGGACACCGTAAAACAAATCTACCGTAGTGCATGTCCTAGCTAATCCTGCTGACAAGTGATTTTCTGTCCACTGTGGTGCTTTGTCTTCATAATGACAAGAACTTATGATAATCTTGTGAGGACATTTGATTGGTCTGAATCAAGAAAACTCAAGACCCCAAAATGCCAAAGCTATTTGGACGAATAAATCAAAACATACTGAGGTTCTCTTTAGTGTTAGACGTAATGCATTGTGTGGGGATGTGGTAGCTTAGGGGTCGAGGTGATTGGAAGATTGAATCCCAGGTCCATAAGCTGCCACTTCTGCACCCCTGGAGCAGGGTGGATTGAGGATCTTGCTCATGGGCCCAATGGTGGCAGCTTGGCTGTGTTGGGGCCTAAACCCTGATCTTCAGGTCAACAACCCAGAGCCTTAATCACTTGAGCTACCACTTGAGCTACCACCACCCCAAGGGTGGTCTAAGGGTGTCTGACAAATACAGATACACCAAAAATATATCAGTACAAACAGTACACTCCTGTAAATGTGGTTGTCATGCAAAATTACAGAATATATCTAATATTACTATCTTGCTTATTACTATCCTGCCTTTTTTTTAAAAAAAAATTTTGTTTATTAAACTTTCAATGCACAACATGCAAAATTGACGCATCCGCAATAATAAACAGGCCATTAAAAAGGGAATTACTGCAGCTCCAATTATCAGACTGACACCAGAGAAATCCAGACCAACTGGGTAATTACTGACAGCAGCCTGAGCGAAACACTGGCCACCCGAGGTATGTGTGTGTATATAAGCATGACTGTGTGTGTGTGTGTGTGTGTGCTTGCTGACTATTATCATCAGCATAAAGAGTGTGCTGGACACTCGTAAATCTGACTCCTGTCTCTCACTGCCTGGCTGGGCATCGACTTGAGGTGAAGGTTTAAAATGAAGCGTCGTGTTTACGACCGGCAGGCACAGAGCGTGATGGGCTTTTTTCCTCACCGCAATAATCCTGTCAACACACTCGAACACTTAAACACACTGCTGGGAAGGTTTGCTGACTTCAGCCTCTTAACACCAACTAGACTTCAAGAGTTCTGTAGGCAGGAGCATGAACATCTTACATGTGCAGAAGATCTGGAAAATCATTCATATGTTATTCATA